>NC_047030.1:23995296-24326584 GCF_902652985.1 Pecten maximus | reverse complement strand
ATTATTTCAAGACTCGGAAAGTGATTAAATTGGTTCCTGTTTGTCAAATGTGTTGACATTGGTATTATATATCATATTTTTATTATACTCATGTGTTACCAGAACTGTTTATGGTGTTGTTTGCAATTGTTTGATGTGATTTAATTGTTGGTATACAAATATGAATTCAAATGTTTGTTTTAGGCTATTTTCTGTCAGCACAAACAGAAAGGATCTATTCTGGACCAGGTACAACAGTTATCACTGGATATTTTTGATGTGGGAAGTCAAATAGGTCAGGGCTGTAATGCTGCTGTGTACAAAGCCAGGTTCAAATCCCCGGAATTTGAAGGTAATTACGGAGAGCATCCACAGTTAATACTAATTATATGTAATAATATTCAAATAAGAAGTAAACATTTTCTTGGAGCTCAATTTTTCTATTGCTATTAACAATGAGTAGATTCCTGCATGCAAAACAAAATTAAGTCATTATGTATAGATCACATAGGTGTCAACCATCCCGGATTACGCATTAGAATTCCCCCTAAATCCAGATTTGGTACAGTTCCCGAATCGGGGTTAAATTTCTCCCGGATTTGAGCAGTCTTCCCTCATAAAACCCCGCAAATCTCAGACACTTTGACCCTGAACTGATTATGTAAACGAAACACCCCCAACACCTGTGTAGCTGTCCTAGCCTGGGGCTTGGTGAGAGTGGGGAGTCGGTCACCGGTCACCATGCATGCGTGGTGCCTGCCGACTGGTGTATACATTATAACCCATGTGGCTTCATTTGACACGGTCGGTTAATTTTGTGATTACAACTAGGATACATCACTTCAAGAACAAACACTGGTAATATCTGTCATTTTACTCACATGAAAGCCAATAATGCCTTTCTTAATCGTAGCTGTCAGTACCAGCGTTTGTACTGCCGCCATCTTTAATTGGACAATACTAATATAAAGTCGTAAAAAAAAAATCCGGATTTCAATTTGGGTCAGAAAAAAATAAAAACACTTTTTAAGAAGTCTGTTTTATGTCACAATAGAACTAGTAGTAAAACAAAAATCAATAAATTACTGTGTAATTATTATTTGAGAAAGGAAGGGAGATAATTTGATAAATACATGTAGAATATATATTTCAGAACAAAATTCAAAAAAATCAGGAGATAAGTACATGCAGTTACTTTTGTTTAATGGTTGCAGATTTCAAGTGATTACATCATTATTAATTCACTAAATACAGTTCCTCTCTATGAAATTTCTAAAAACATTTTTTAAAAGAATTAATCATTTTTTCAATTTTTAGGTAACCTGAGACAAAGTTTCAAGTGACCTATTCTAATCCCCTTTTGTCCGTCGTCGTGCGTCGTGCGTCCGTAAACAATTTACATTTTCGACTTCCTCTCCAAAACCCCTAAACCAAATTCAATGAAATTTTGCAGGAAGCTTCTATGACTAAAGGTCAACCAAAATTGTAAATTATATGGTCCCCACCCTCCAGGGGCCTGAGGGGCGGGGCTAAAAAGGGTCAAATTGACTAAAACTTCAAAAACCTTCTTCTCTACTCTCAGATATGGTGGAATCAAACACTCTTCATAGATGGAAGGGTCTTAAGGTGCTTTACTAAAATTGTAAATTTCATGACCCAGGGGTCTCACGTTTGCCCCTTGGGAGGGGGTAAACTTTACTATAGTTTATATAGGAAAATCACATAATTGACTTTTATTTATTTTATTTCTATTGGAATTCATTCTAATTTGGTTAACATTATCAGCATGGGATGACAGTTTGATGGCATGCACATGTTGGCCCTGACTGACCCCCAGGGGCTGATGGGCGGGGCTAAAAAGGGCCAAATTGACTGAAATTTCAAAAATCTTCTTCTCTACTCTCGGATAATATGGAATCAAATACACTCCATAGATGGCAGGGTCTGAAGGTGCTTTACCAAAATTGTGAATTTCATGACCCCGGGGTCTCAAGTTTGCCCCTGGGGAGGGGGTAAACTTTACTATAGTTTATATAGGGAAATAACATTTTTGACTTTTATTTATTTTATTTCTATTGGAATTCATTCTAATTTGGTAAACATTGTCAGCATGGGATGTCAGTTTGATGACATGCACATGTTGGCCCTGACTGACCCCCAAGGGGCTTATGGGCGGGGCTAGAAAGGGCCAAATTGACTGAAATTTCAAAAATCTTCTTCTCAAGACCGAAATAAGTTGGAATCAAATACTCTTTAAAGTTGGAAGGGTCTTAAGATGCTTTACTAAAATTGTGAATTTCATGACCCCGGGGTCTCAAGTTTGCCCCTGGGGAGGGGGTAAACTTTACTATTGTTTATATAGGGAAATCACATTTTTGACTTTTATTTGTTTTATTTCTATTGGAATTCATTCTAATTTGGTAAACATTGTCAGCATGGGATGACAGTTTGATGGCATGCACATGTTTGTCCTGACTGACCCCCAGGGGCTGATGGGCGGGGCTAAAAAGGGCCAAATTGACTCAAATTTCAAAAATCTTCTTCTCAAGACCGAAATAAGTTGGAATCAAATACTCTTTATAGTTGGAAGGGTCTTAAGGCGCTCTACTAAAATTTATTAATTTAATGACCCGGGGGTCATAAGTTTGCCCCTGGGGAGGGGTAAAATTTTACTATAGTTTATATAGGGAAATTACATTTTTGACTGATTTTTGATTTCTATTGGAATTCATTCTAACTTGGTTAACATTTTCAGCATGGGATGAAAGTTTGATAATATGCATATGTTGGCCCTGACTGACCCCTGAGGGCTGATGGGCGGGGCCAAAAAGGGTAAATTAAATTAACTGAAATATTTCAAATCTCAGGTGACCGTTAAGGCCCATGGGCCTCTTGTTTTTTATTATTATTATTCCTTAAAATTAACCGTTGTAGTCAAATTTTAATATCAAATTGTAGCCCGAGGTAATTACCACCTGCACAAGCTCATGAGGAACTTCACCTAAAGTAACAAAAATGTCGCGATTTTTTTCATGCACTTTCTCCTTCATTCTGGATGTGGAATTAGGGATATCTCCCTCCGTGGAGGTTTCAGAGGTTGACATGTATGAGATCATCGTCAATATTTTTAGAAATGTCTGTATGTGTATGTTGATATGGTTATCAATCAATAAAGATAAGAATTTGCACAGTTGCTCCATGCATCAAGTTCTTGATTTCTTTTCAATTTCATGAAATGGCTAAATAAATAATTTCAGAAAATCAATACTGTTTTTTGTTACTGCCTATATAATTAGGTCACCAGGATCAATTTTACTATTGTCTTGATCCTATAAAGCTTAATGCATCCTTCAAAAATAATTTGTTTTGAATAGGTTTTGTCTTAATCCATTTTCATCATACTAGTACTAATGGATGGTGACAAAATTTTAGTTGTTAGATATCATTTAAATCAGAACTGTGATCGTTGTTACAGAATTCGTACAGCCAAACTACCCTGCAGATGATGAGGTCAATGATGTTGATGACTCCAGCAGCATTATCTCCCTTGACACAGACAGTGATATTGTTATCCTTGGTGATGACGATGAACTCTCTGACCATGAGGACATTGATGATGACCTTGTCATTCTTCCACAAGGAAATGACCTTGACAGTGATGCCATCACAGATGACCGCAGGAATAACAATGATGATGATGATGATGATATTGTTATCCTTGGTGATCTCTCTGACCATGACAATGACTCACCCAGTGATTCTACAGTAGGTTCAGGTGAGGACTTTAGAAAGTTTGTACAATTTATAAAGACAAATATTTTGCCATACACATATCTTCATTTAAAACCAACCTGTTTTCTAAACCTTCAATTAACTATCAGATAAATCTGAAACAGTAAAAGTTGTATTTGCCAATGAATTTTAGTCTTCAAATTGTAGAAAGGACACCTTAAATACCTTGATGTTGTCAAAATCTCTCTGAATTTAGTCTAAAACAGGGATATCTTCCAATTTAATCACTGGGGATGAAACAGTACATTTTCAGCATGGTTTGGTACATATTGTAGTGCTGTTTTGACGGATCTTTTTTTTTCGGTTCAATATTTTAGAATGCAGAAATAGAAAAATGTATACAGAGATGACTATCACTACTAGGAAGCTGGAATATCTTTCAGACTGTTTCATCTGATTCCATTTTCCTGTCAAAATACAGGTTTATTGTAAGGTCGCTTGCGATTGGATCTCGCTTGACCAACCAGAAACTCGCTTTTATATTACCTTAGGGATTTTCACAACACCGGTGCATAGTATAGCCACCCTGTGCAAAAATTACCACCTGAGGTAAACATAGTGGAGTTTGGAGTTACTTTACCATGTACCCAACTGGAAGAAAAATATCTCGGTTCACCATGGTATACCCTTTCATCTCTTAGTTACTAACATTTCTAATTGAACAAAATACAGACATACATCAAATGATAATTCTTTATATCAATGAAATTTGTTGAAATTGATATTGATAATGCTTGGTCATTGATCAAATTCTAAAATGATAAAATAGCAATGAAATGTACTTCATTCTTGTAATATTTATGTATCATGTTTAGAGAGACAAGGGGAGACAACTCTGCCAGATTCTGAAGCTAGCCAGCTGGGACAACAGGAGGACTATAACCTGGCTATAAAAATGATGTATAACTATGACATTGAGTCAAACACTGATGCCATCATGCGTGCCATGCTGAAGGAAGCTGTCCCAGCTAGGATGTTGACTGTTAATCAGGATGATAACCAGCTCTGGCAAAATAGGTAAGCTTTACTGTTATCTGGTTGAAGTTTGTTAATTTCTTGCAGTTTAAACAGTTTGACTGTGACTGTGAAGTCTCAGAAAGGGTTTCAAGGCCTATGTAAACATCTGCAATTTTGTCAAAATTTATGCCCAGAATGTTGCATTAAAAGTATAGCTACAAGTTTGTGTGTATAGGCAAATGGGATCCAATGTTACTAGGACGATAACTGGATTTATTATCAATAAACCAATGATTCAATATGTTCTTTACTTTAAAAGCTATATTTGGATAGATATAGTAAATGTTGTTAGCCTATAATCCTCTATAGAAATGAAAAGGGAGGTACCGGTAGATAATGCTAGCTTTCTGGTCAACTTTGATTGTTTTTCCAGGAATCGAGTACGTCTGAAATCCTTACCAGGTCACCCCAATATTGTGGAGATGTTGGGCGTGTTTGTCGACCCTTTACCTGACCTGCCTGGTGCATTGGATAACTACCCGGCCGCTCTCCCCAAAAGACTTAACCCTCAAGGCCTGGGTCGTAACCAGACCATGTTCATTGTGATGAAAAAGTGAGTTCTTGAATTATTTCATTGAGTTTAAGCCAAGTTCTTATCATTGTTGAACATACTTTGCATACCTTTGCAAACTGGAATTTCCTTTCTTTAGTTATTTGTTTCCTTTAATTGTCTGCAATTTTTAGCTCACCTGGACCGAAGGTCCGGTGAGCTTATGTCATGGCGCAGCGTCCGTCGTCCGTTGGTCGTCCGTCCGTCAACATTTACTTCAAATCGCTACTAGTCAAGAAATTCTTATTGGATTTTGACCAAATTTGGCCAGAAACATCCTTGGCAGAAGGGGAACAGATTTTGCATAAATGGTGACTCTGACCCCCGAGGGGCCAAAGGGGCGGGGCCCAATGGGGGAAATAGAGGTAATTCCTTTAAATCGCTACTAGTCAAGAAGTTCTTATTGGATTTTGACCAAATTTGGCCAGAAACAACCTTGGCAGAAGGGGAACAGATTTTGCATAAATGGTGACTCTGACCCCCGAGGGGCCAAAGGGGCGGGGTCCAATAGGGGAAATAGACATAATTCCTTTAAATCGCTACTAGTCATAAAGTTATGAATGGATTTGAACCCAACTTGGTCAGAAACATCCTTGGGGGAAGGGGAACAGATTTTGCATAAATGGTGACTCTAACCCTCGATGGGCCAAAGGGGCGGGGCCCAATAGGGGAAATAGAGGTAATTCCTTTAAATCGCTACTAGTCATAAAGTTATGAATGGATCTGAACCCAACTTGGTCAGAGACATCCTTAAGGGGAGGGGAACAGATTTTGCATGAATGGTGGCTCTGACCCCCGAGAAGCCAAAGGGGCGGGGCCCAATAGGGGAAATAGAGGTAATTCCTTTACATCGCTACTAGTCATAAAGTTATGAATGGATTTTAATCCAATTTGGTCAGAAACATCCTTGGGGGAAGGGGAACAGATTTTGCATAAATGGTGGCTCTGACCCCAAAGGGGCCAAAAGGGCGGGGCCCAATAGGGGAAATAGAGATAATTCCTTTAAATCGCTACTTGTCATAAAGTTATAAATGGATTTTAATCCAATTTGGTCAGAAACATCCTTGGGGGAAGGGGAACAGATTTTGCATAAATGGTGGCTCTGACCCCAAAGGGGCCAAAGGGGCTGGGCCTAATAGGGGAAATAGAGGTTATTCCTTTAAATTGCTACTTGTCATAAAGTTATGAATGGATTTGAACATAATTTGGTCAGAAACATCCTTGGGGGAAGGGGAACAGGTTTTGCGTAAATAGTGGCTCTGACCCCAAAGGGGCCAAAGGGGCGGGGCCCAATAGGGGAATGGATTTGAACCCAATTTGGTCAGAAACATCCTTGGGGAAAGGGGAACACATTTTGCATAAATGGTGACTCTGACCCCCCGATGGGCCAAAGGGGCGGGGCCCGATAGGGGAAATAGAGGTAATTCCTTTAAATCGCTACTAGTCATAAAGTTATGAATGGATTTGAACCCAATTTGGTCAGAAACATCCTTGGGGGAAGAGGAACAGATTTTGCAAAAATGGTGACTGTGACCCTAAAGGGGCCAAAAGGGGCGGGCCCAATAGGGGAAATAGAGGTCATTCCTTTAAATCGCTACTTGTCATAAAGTTATGAATGGATTTTAATCCAATTTGGTCAGAAACAACCTTTGGGGAAGGGGAACAGATTTTGCATAAATGGTGGCTCTGACCCCGAAGGGGCCAAAGGGGCGGGGCCAAATAGGGGAAATAGAGGTAATTCCTTTAAATCGCTACTTGTCATAAAGTTACGAATGGATTTGAACCCAATTTGGTCAGAAACAGCCTTGGCAGAAGGGGAACAGATTTTAGATAAATGGTGACTCTGACCCCCGAGGGGCCAAAGGGGCGGGGCCCAATAGGGGAAATAGAAGTAATTCCTTTAAATCGCTACTAGTCATTAAGTTATGAATGGATTTTAACCCAATTTGGTCAGAGACATCCTTGGGGGAAGGGGAACAGATTTTGCATAAATGGTGGCTCTGACCCCAAAGGGGCCAAAAGGGCGGGGCCCAATAGGGGAAATAGAGGAAATTCCTTTAAATCGCTACTTGTCATAAAGTTATGAATGGATTTGAACCCAATTTGGTCAGAAACATCCTTGGGGAAAGGGGAACAGATTTTGCATAAATGGTGACTCTGACCCCCGAGGGGCCAAAAGGGTGGGGCCCAATAGAGGTAATTCCTTAAATCGCTACTAGTTATAAAGTGATGAATGCATGCATGTTCTAAAAACAATTCTTGAGGTCTTTCAGACCTTTAGAGAGTCTGGACTTCATTAATCTTTAAATTAGTTCGGGTTCCCACACTATAACCATATATAGCATTGTTAGAGGTTTACAAATAAAACAAATTCAATATGAACATTATTTTGGCATTTGGTCCAATCCAACCAGGTGAGCGATACAGGCCCCATGGGCCTCTTGTTCATTTTGTCATGCAAATCCCAAAATGTGCTGCACCAGCATCATTGGTACCGATGTTCTTACAACTCATTTTTGTTTAAAGTTTCAATTATACATTTTCAGATGATAGGCTTTTCCATAATAATACTGTTCATCAGTTGAATTTGAAATCAAGAATTAAAATTTATTCATCAAATTAAATTTCAGTAAGAACAGAAAAATATTATATTTGAAGACAGATTTAAAGTTGTATCATCTACAACGACACTTTGATAATTTGTTAACATCATTATTGTCTTCAGTTATTGTTTAAAATGGTCATTATTTAACGATTGTTCTTGTAGGTATGATCAGACTCTGAGACAGTTTTTAGAGCTGGAGGAGTTATCTGCCCATACCAGGTGTCTTCTCCTCTGCCAGCTGCTAGAGGGCACTGTCCATCTGAGACAACATGGCATCGCACACAGGGACCTGAAGAGTGATAACATTTTACTGGACTGTAACAATGGTAATTGTTTAATTTCTCACTCTTAATTATTAAATTAAGTAATTCATTCATTCTGAATAATCTGTGGAGTCACCATAAAATCTCAGCGCTAAATCTTTTATATCCTGTCGTAAGAGTTGGATTTCATAATTTTAACTTGACACAGAGGAAGAACTTATGTTGATCAACAAGAGGGAAGGGGTTGGTGTGCCGAAATCTTTTTACAGTGAAATACAATCAAATGGATTTCTCTTGTGTGAACATTTGAGAGTTGGATCCATTGAACATTGTATAAAGATTCTGATCTTTTGAGCAGTGACTTTCTTTCTGTTTTAAAAGACACTACTCCCCACCTTGTGATCAGTGACTTCGGATGCTGTTTAGCCGATAGTGAGAACGGATTACATCTTCCGTACCCTACTGATGAAATTAACAAAGGCGGAAACGGAGCCTTGATGCCACCGGAGGTAATTATAATAATATAGTCATAACAACAGCTGAAAAGAAGCAGGAAAGGAGTTTATTATTAAATTGCTGTGATCTTTATATAGTTTCACCTGCTACAGCCAAACAAAAACACTTTTGGATTTGTTAGATAGTTGACTTTCAGGGTTATTAAAGTCATGCCTTTTTTTATCTTCTCTACTAGCCTTGTCTGCCCGTAACACACATGGGTGTATTGGCAGTTGAGGCTAATAACTGATTGAAAGCATTTAAAACAAATCTGATTAGTATTTACCGTGATCTTAAAATATGTATTTTCAGAGAATTAGAGATATATTTTGGAGAATTGTTCATCTGTTAAGCTTTAGGTTCAAATCAATAATTTTCTAAGGTCTAGTTTTGATATAATTTGGTGTGCACATGTAAAGTGGTCTAGTTTTGATACATTTTATTGCCAATAAGATGTATACTTTGAAAATGAGACGACTTCTTCTTAATAAGCATGAAGCCCAGAGACCTGATATAGGGCCTTTAGCATGCCAGGATGAAGGGCTCCTAAATTTTATCAAATGAATGACCTTGACCTACATTTAAGGTCACAGCGTTGATATATGCTGAAATCTTTAATGGACATTTTCTTACATATTTGAATAATGTGGTAAACAGCTAAGCATCAGCATTCATGATCTAGTTCAACTTCAATGTAGCATAATAAGCAGGTGAAAGATACAGGCCCATTGGTCCTTAAAGTTGTTCATCTGTTATAATGAGCTATCTATTGAATTTGTTCATGTAAATGTAGACAATGCAGGTTTTATATTGATATTTGCTTCCTGGTATGCACACAGATGCCAGATACAAATAGAATAGTACAAAAAAACCAAACAAACAAACAAAATATTCATTGCTTTTGGCCATGATAAATTGATAGCAAAATACAGCATACAATTTACATATATATAAAAATTTAATCATTGAATGACCCGCAGGGAATCTGCCAGTGTGGGTTATCTGAAATCAATTTTTATAAAATGTTGAAAATCCATTAATTTGCATCTTGCATACTATACACCTGTGCAGAATCCAGTACATTTCAACCAATTTCTTCGTGACTTTACACAAAGTATTTAATTAGTTGTTCTAGTAAGACTACACTTCACTCTGTTTTTTTGTGCTGTTGTTCCATAATCATTAAAATAAATCTAATTAAAATTAAACTGTTTAGCACTATACAGATACCCCCTACAAGTGTGGTTATACTGCTGAGTAATTTTGCAGATATCCTGTACAGAGCCCGGACGTAATGTAAAGTTGGATTACAGTAAATCAGACCTCTGGGCAGTTGGATCACTTGCCTATGAAGTGTTTGGCCAAGACAACCCATTCTATGGCGGTTTAAGAATCACAAGGAAACTTGACGGGAGAACATACCAGGACGATGAGATTCCATCGATGTTGGGTATGATTAGCAGTATATAAAACCACAGTTGCCATATTGACATCTTATACAATTACTATCCTGGTTGATTTACATGTGCCTTTTCATTTGATGTCATCAGTAACAAACTTTATTTGAATAATGTGTGAAGGCCCCATAGACCTTTTGTTTTACTCCCCAGGTCCAATGAGTTTGGATGTTACTGGAGATGTTGTTATTTTCAACATTCTAATTTTGGTTAATTTTGATTATAGAATATAATCATGAAACATAGATAATCAATGATAATGACCTTGTGTTATTATCCAGGCCAACATGACTGATTTATAGAAGCTAATATAGCTGTTTTGCAATTTTTGTTATTAAAATATAGTTCATATTTGCTTTGAGAAAATAACTGTTTCATTTCATGATTTCTGTGAAAATTATATTGCACGCTAATTTTTTCAAACTTTTGATAAAGCCATAAAAGATTTGAATTGTTTGAAAACGTAACGTGTACAGCGTCCATATTTCTTGCGTCAAATTTGTTATAATTATACATCCTTGGTGCCAATGATTAATGAAATTTTTCTTGATCTATATACATAATTGTGAATGGACGCTTGCTCACATATGTAATAATTAATAATTGCAAATGGACGGGTGGTTGCTGTGGCACAGTGGTAACACACTTTCACCTAGGCGGCCGGGGTTTGATTCACTGATTGGATATGAAAAGGTATGAGTCACCTACCCAACCCCAAGGGTTTTCCCCGGGTACTCCAGTTTCCTTCCTCACTCGCTTCCATCAGGGCCAACAGGCGTGATTAATATAAGTTGATATAGCTTCTTTCGCAATTGTCGTAAAATAAATTGAGTTTGCATTTTCTTTTTTCATTTACAAGCAAATGGACACTTGCTTACACATGTAATATTTTCTTTATTTAATATGAAATCATTCCTGATAGGTGACGTCCCTGATGTTGTCAAGTTCCTCGTTCCTAGGATGCTTCGTCGCAATCCAGCTCAGGTATTAATTTATGTTTGAGTTTTGTAAACATAAATTGATTTTTGTGTGGCCTTTTCTTACCTTTGACTTACCTGATAATCAAAAAAAAATCATTGAATAAATCCGAAGAAATTATTAAATTTTTTTTGAGAATGAACAATATTGCATCATATCTTTTTTTTGAAGAACGAAAAAAAATTTCATTCCTTTTGGTATTTATTGATATATAAGGACAATCGGCAGTGATGAATTGCATTTATCAGTTTAGTAGGATAAACTGTTCAGTATTCAGTGTATGACAGTTTCACTATGGTGCTGTTGTAGCGACCAGAGCCGGAAATGGTGGCAAATATTCTCCAGATATACCTACACTTCCCAGAATGGCTGCGTCCTGGAAACCGACCATCAAAAAAACACATCACTGAAAGTTTGATGATACTTGTAACACAGATGTTGATTGGCTGGAAATCAAGAGGTGAAAGGTCATTTACAGTCAAGGAACAACTACAGTTGACCTTTCTAAGGAGATTGATTATCTCTGATTTAGTTGAGGCAGTGGCATATTACCACGGAAACTGACTTGGAAAATGCTTTGAACCGTGATATTTTGTGATTTCAACCAGAAAGATTTCTCCATCATGTGTGAAGGATGAACAATTTACTTTTCTGTTTTCAATGTTTTTAGAATTATTTGTAACTGTGATAGACTCCTTGTTTTTTCTTCAGTTTATTTTTCAGTTGCTCTGTACAGCTGTATAAACAATGTTTTGGGGTGATTCATTTCAGTGATGACAGTTCATCAAACGATCAAGACTGATAAAATTGTTGAAACAAAGTTAATATATAAAAACAGCTTGGAATAAAAAATAAGGATTCGATTTTGCTCAAAGAATGATGTAGAAAACATTATTTAAAGTTATTACAGTCAGCAATATTATTTTATTGATACCCTATTTGGTCTTGAATTTTTAGAACCTTTTTTGTATATTCAAACCTGCATGTTATTTTGCTGTTAATTAAGTCTTCTAATTTGAACTGAAGCCTCTAGTTTATTTTTACTGTAAACAGTATTGGAAAATAAACAAGAAATTGTTGATCTTAAAAAAATATTTCTGTTATATATCCCAAGGACAACAACCTGTTTTCCTTGAGCTGCAATAATGTAGGTCTCTCTGGAGGTATTGTTGTTAATGATGGCCGAATATATAATGCAATCTATACTTGGTTTATTTTGTTTAAAGTCCTATTAACAGCCAGGGTCATTTAAGGACGTACCAGGTTTTGGAGGTGGAGGAAAGCCGGAGTACCTGGAGAAAAACCACCGGCCTACGGTCAGTACCTGGCAACTGCCCCATGTAGGATTCAAACTCGCAACCCAGAGGTGGAGGGCTAGTGATAAAGTGTTGGGACACCTTAACAACTCGGCCACCGCAACCCCATTCATGGTTGTGAATGATGGCAGAATATATAATGCAATCTAAAGTCGGGTATAACATGCCAACAATGGCAAGTGCAGTCTACTACATATATCACACTAGCACTGGTAGGTAAATAAATCCATATACAAGCTGGACCAGGTGTAGACTACCCAGATTGTGGTCAGGCATGGCCGAACATCACCTACGGATGAGTTGACATGGTCACCTTGCTTAGAGAACGTACATTCACAAACAATATTTAGCTATAGGTACATTGTCTCTGTCTGAGCTAAGGCAGAATCATTCATACTGCCTGATTTAGTATGAGGTGATCGATGTTACTACATTGTACAGTAACAATGATTTACATCAATCTTTTAATTTAGAATATAGAAATATTCTGTCAGATATGAGATTAGGAAACTTGTCAAGGTAAAAGGACAATTCTAGTACTGACTCCTTGATAAGTTGACCGTGTTTGGGAGGGGTAAAGGGATTGATGCATTGAGACAGCTTGATTGGGAGGGGACAGATTGATTGTCACAGAAGGAAGGGAAGGGGAGGGTGATGGAGGTACAACGAAGGTAGTTGGGGAGGGGACAGAGTGATTGAGGTAGGTTGTTGGGGAGGGGACAGAGTGATTGAGGTATTGATGGTTGTTGGGGAGGGGACAGAGTGATTGAGGTATTGATGGTTGTTGGGGAGGGGACAGAGTGATTGAGGTAGGTGGTTGGGGAGGAGGCAGCAGTTGAGGTTGGTTGTTTGGGAAGGGATGGTGATTGAGGTAGCTTGTTGGGGAGGGGATGGTGATTGAGGTACATTGTTGGGGAGGGGGACAAAGATTGAGGTACAATGTTGGGTGGGGAGAATGAGTGATTGAGGTACTGATGGTTGTTGGGTGAGGGGAATGAGTGATTGAGCTAATGATGGTTGTTGGGTGAGGGGAAAGTGATTGAGGTACTGATGGTTGTTGGGGAGGGGACAGAGTGAGGTAGGTTGTTGGGGAGGGGACAGAGTGATTGAGGTAGGTGGTTGGGGAGGAGGCAGCAGTTGAGGTTGGTTGTTTGGGAAGGGATGGTGATTGAGGTAGCTTGTTGGGGAGGGGATGGTGATTGAGGTACATTGTTGGGGAGGGGATGGTGATTGAGGTACATTGTTGAGGAGGGGATGGTGATTGAGGTACTGATGGTTGTTGGGTGAGGGGAATGAGTGATTGAGGTATTGATGGTTGTTGGGGAGGGGACAGAGTGATTGAGGTATTGATGGTTGTTGGGGAGGGGAAAGAGTGATTGAGGTATTGATGGTTGTTGGGGAGGGGACAGTGATTGAGGTATTGATGGTTGTTGGGGAGGGGACAGAGTGATTGAGGTACTGATGGTTGTTGGGGAGGGGACAGAGTGATTGAGGTATTGATGGTCGTTGGGGAGGGAAAGAGTGATTGAGGTACTGATGGTTGTTGGGGAGGGGACAGAGTGATTGAGGTATTGATGGTTGTTGGGGAGGGGACAGAGTGATTGAGGTATTGATGGTTGTTGGGGAGGGGACAGTGATTGAGGTATTGATGGTTGTTGGGGAGCGGACAGAGTGATTGAGGTATTGATGGTTGTTGGGGGAGGGGACAGAGTGATTGAGGTACTAATGGTTGTTGGGGAGCGGACAGAGTGATTGAGGTATTGATGGTCGTTGGGGGAGGGGAAAGAGTGATTGAGGTACTGATGGTTGTTGGGGAGGGGACAGAGTGATTGAGGCAAGTTGTTGGGGAGGGGACAGAGTGATTAAGGCAAGTTGTTGGGGAGGGGATGGTGTTTGAGGTAGGTTGTTGGGGAGGGGACAAAGATTGAGGTACGTTGTTGGGGGAGGGGACAGAGTGATTGAGGTACTGATGGTTGTTGGGGGAGGGGACAGAGTGATTGAGGTACTGATGGTTGTTGGGGGAGGGGACAGAGTGATTGAGGTACTGATGGTTGTTGGGGAGGGGACAGTGATTGAGGTACTGATGGTTGTTGGGGAGGGGACAGTGATTGAGGTACTGATGGTTGTTGGGGAGGGGACAGAGTGATTGAGGTACTGATGGTTGTTGGGGAGGGGACAGTGATTGAGGTATTGATGGTTGTTGGGGAGCGGACAGAGTGATTGAGGTATTGATGGTTGTTGGGGGAGGGGACAGAGTGATTGAGGTACTAATGGTTGTTGGGGAGGGGACAGTGATTGAGGTACTGATGGTTGTTGGGGAGGGGACAGTGATTGAGGTACTGATGGTTGTTGGGGAGGGGACAGTGATTGAGGTACTAATGGTTGTTGGGGAGGGGACAGAGTGATTGAGGTATTGATGGTTGTTGGGGAGGGGACAGAGTGATTGAGGTATTGATGGTTGTTGGGGAGGGGACAGAGTGATTGAAGTATTGATGGTTGTTGGGGAGGGGACAGTGATTGAGGTATTGATGGTTGTTGGGGAGGGGACAGAGTGATTGAGGTACTGATGGTTGTTGGGGAGGGGACAGTGATTGAGGTATTGATGGTTGTTGGGGAGGGGACAGAGTGATTGAGGTATTGATGGTTGTTGGGGAGGGGACAGAGTGATTGAAGTATTGATGGTTGTTGGGGAGGGGACAGTGATTGAGGTATTGATGGTTGTTGGGGAGGGGACAGCGTGATTGAGGTATTGATGGTTGTTGGGGAGGGGACAGAGTGATTGAAGTATTGATGGTTGTTGGGGAGGGGACAGTGATTGAGGTATTGATGGTTGTTGGGGAGGGGACAGTGATTGAGGTATTGATGGTTGTTGGGGAGGGGACAGCGTGATTGAGGTATTGATGGTTGTTGGGGAGGGGACAGAGTGATTGAGGTATTGATGGTTGTTGGGGAGGGGACAGAGTGATTGAGGTACTGATGGTTGTTGGGGAGGGGACAGAGTGATTGAGGTACTGATGGTTGTTGGGGAGGGGACAGTGATTGAGGTACTGATGGTTGTTGGGGAGGGGACAGTGATTGAGGTACTGATGGTTGTTGGGGAGGGGACAGTGATTGAGGTACTGATGGATGTTGGGGAGGGGACAGAGTGATTGAGGTATTGATGGTTGTTGGGGAGGGGACAGAGTGATTGAGGTACTGATGGTTGTTGGGGAGGGGACAGAGTGATTGAGGTACTGATGGTTGTTGGGGAGGGAACAGAGTGATTGAAGTATTGATGGTTGTTGGGGAGGGGACAGTGATTGAGGTACTGATGGTTGTTGGGGAGGGGACAGAGTGATTGAGGTACTGATGGTTGTTGGGGAGGGGACAGTGATTGAGGTACTGATGGTTGTTGGGGAGAGGAAAGAGTGATTGAAGTATTGATGGTTGTTGGGGAGGGGACAGAGTGATTGAGGTACTGATGGTTGTTGGGGAGGGGACAGTGATTGAGGTACTGATGGTTGTTGGGGAGGGGACAGAGTGATTGAGGTATTGATAGTTGTTGGGGAGGGGACAGTGATTGAGGTACACATGGTTGTTGGGGAGGGGACAGAGTGATTGAGGTACAGATAGTTGTTGGGGAGGGGACAGAGTGATTGAGGTAGGTTGTTGAGGAGGAGACAGTGATTGAGGTACTGATGGTTGTTGGGGAGGGGACAGCGTGATTGAGGTATTGATGGTTGTTGGGGAGGGGCAGTGATTGAGGTACTGATGGTGGTTGGGGAGGGGACAGCGTGATTGAGGTATTGATGGTTGTTGGGGGAGGGGACATAGTTATTGAGGTACTGATGTTTGTTGGGGAGGGGACAGAGTGATTGAGGTACTGATGGTTGTTGGGGAGGGGACAGAGTGATTGAGGTATTGATGGTTGTTGGGGAGGGGACAGTGATTGAAGTATTGATGGTTGTTGGGGAGGGGACAGAGTGATTGGGGTACTGATGGTTGTTGGGGGAGGGGACAGAGTGATTGAGGTATTGATGGTTGTTAGGGAGGGGACAGTGATTGAGGTACTGATGGTTGTTGGGGAGGGGACAGAGTGATTGGGGTACTGATGGTTGTTGGGGAGGGGACAGAGTGATTGAGGTACTGATGGTTGCTGGGGGAGGGGACAGAGTGATTGAGCTAGGTTGTTGGGGAGGGGACAGTGATTGAGGTACTGATGGTTGTTGGGTAGGGGACAGTGATTGAGGTACTGATGGTTGTTGGGGAGGGGAAAGAGTGATTGAGGTACTGATGGTTGTTGGGGAGGGGACAGTGATTGAGGTACTGAAGGTTGTTGGGGAGGGAACAGTGATTGAGGTACTGATGGTTGTTGGGGAGGGGACAGTGATTGAGGTACTGATGGTTGTTGGGGAGGGGACAGAGTGATTGAGGTATTGAACGTTGTTGGGGAGGGGACAGAGTGATTGAGGTATTGATGGTTGTTGGGGAGGGGACAGAGTGATTGAGGTATTGATGGTTGTTGGGGAGGGGACAGAGTGATTGAGGTATTGATAGTTGTTGGGGAGGGGACAGAGTGATTGAGGTACTGAAGGTTGTTGGGGAGGGGACAGTGATTGAGGTACTGATGGTTGTTGGGGAGGGGACAGAGTGATTGAGGTATTGATAGTTGATGGGGAGGGGACAGAGTGATTGAGGTATTGATGGTTGTTGGGGAGGGGACAGAGTGATTGAGGTATTGATAGTTGTTGGGGAGGGGACAGAGTGATTGAGGTACTGAAGGTTGTTGGGGAGGGGACAGAGTGATTGAGGTATTGATGGTTGTTGGGGAGGGGACAGAGTGATTGAGGTATTGATGGTTGTTGGGGAGGGGACAGAGTGATTGAGGTATTGATGGTTGTTGGGGAGGGGACAGTGATTGAGGTACTGATGGTTGTTGGGGAGGGGACAGAGTGATTGAGGTATTGATGGTTGATGGGGAGGGGACAGAGTGATTGAGGTACTGATGGTTGTTGGGGAGGGGACAGAGTGATTGAGGTATTGATGGTTGATGGGGAGGGGGACAGAGTGATTGAGGTACTGAAGGTTGTTGGGGAGGGGACAGAGTGATTGAGGTACTGATGGTTGTTGGGGAGGGGACAGAGTGATTGAGGTATTGATGGTTGATGGGGAGGGGACAGAGTGATTGAGGTACTGAAGGTTGTTGGGGAGGGGACAGAGTGATTGAGGTACTGATGGTTGTTGGGGAGGGGACAGTGATTGAGGTATTGAACGTTGTTGGGGAGGGGACAGAGTGATTGAGGTATTGATGGTTGTTGGGGAGGGGACAGAGTGATTGAGGTATTGATGGTTGTTGGGGAGGGGACAGAGTGATTGAGGTATTGATAGTTGTTGGGGAGGGGACAGAGTGATTGAGGTACTGAAGGTTGTTGGGGAGGGGACAGTGATTGAGGTACTGATGGTTGTTGGGGAGGGGACAGAGTGATTGAGGTATTGATAGTTGATGGGGAGGGGACAGAGTGATTGAGGTACTGATGGTTGTTGGGGAGGGGACAGAATGATTGAGGTACTGATGGTTGTTGGGGAGGGGACAGAGTGATTGAGGTACTGATGGTTGTTGGGGAGGGGACAGAGTGATTGAGGTATTGAACGTTGTTGGGGAGGGGACAGAGTGATTGAGGTATTGATGGTTGTTGGGGAGGGGACAGAGTGATTGAGGTATTGATGGTTGTTGGGGAGGGGACAGAGTGATTGAGGTATTGATAGTTGTTGGGGAGGGGACAGAGTGATTGAGGTACTGAAGGTTGTTGGGGAGGGGACAGTGATTGAGGTACTGATGGTTGTTGGGGAGGGGACAGAGTGATTGAGGTATTGATAGTTGATGGGGAGGGGACAGAGTGATTGAGGTATTGATGGTTGTTGGGGAGGGGACAGAGTGATTGAGGTATTGATAGTTGTTGGGGAGGGGACAGAGTGATTGAGGTACTGAAGGTTGTTGGGGAGGGGACAGAGTGATTGAGGTATTGATGGTTGTTGGGGAGGGGACAGAGTGATTGAGGTATTGATGGTTGTTGGGGAGGGGACAGAGTGATTGAGGTATTGATGGTTGTTGGGGAGGGGACAGAGTGATTGAGGTATTGATGGTTGTTGGGGAGGGGACAGAGTGATTGAGGTATTGATAGTTGTTGGGGAGGGGACAGTGATTGAGGTACTGATGGTTGTTGGGGAGGGGACAGAGTGATTGAGGTATTGATGGTTGATGGGGAGGGGACAGAGTGATTGAGGTACTGATGGTTGTTGGGGAGGGGACAGAGTGATTGAGGTATTGATGGTTGTTGGGGAGGGGACAGAGTGATTGAGGTACTGAAGGTTGTTGGGGAGGGGACAGTGATTGAGGTACTGATGGTTGTTGGGGAGGGGACAGAGTGATTGAGGTATTGATGGTTGATGGGGAGGGGACAGAGTGATTGAGGTACTGATGGTTGTTGGGGAGGGGACAGAGTGATTGAGGTATTGATGGTTGATGGGGAGGGGACAGAGTGATTGAGGTACTGAAGGTTGTTGGGGAGGGGACAGAGTGATTGAGGTACTGATGGTTGTTGGGGAGGGGACAGAGTGATTGAGGTATTGATGGTTGATGGGGAGGGGACAGAGTGATTGAGGTACTGATGGTTGTTGGGGAGGGGACAGAGTGATTGAGGTACTGATGGTTGTTGGGGAGGGGACAGAGTGATTGAGGTATTGATGGTTGATGGGGAGGGAACAGAGTGATTGAGGTACTGATGGTTGTTTGGGAGGGAACAGAGTGATTGAGGTACTGATGGTTGTTGGGGAGGGGACAGTGATTGAGATACTGATGGTTGATGGGGAGGGGGCAGAGTGATTGAGGTACTGATGGTTGTTGGGGAGGGGACAGAGTGATTGAGGTACTGATGGTTGTTGGGGAGGGGACAGAGTGATTGAGGTATTGATGGTTGATGGGGAGGGGACAGAGTGATTGAGGTACTGATGGTTGTTGGGGAGGGGACAGAGTGATTGAGGTATTGATGGTTGATGGGGAGGGGACAGAGTGATTGAGGTACTGATGGTTGTTGGGGAGGGGACAGAGTGATTGAGATACTGATGGTTGATGGGGAGGGGGCAGATTGATTGAGGTACTGATGGTTGTTGGGGAGGGGACAGGGTGATTGAGGTATTGATGGTTGTTGGGGAGGGGACAGAGTGATTGAGGTACTGATGGTTGTTGGGGAGGGGACAGAGTGATTGAGGTAGGTTGTTGGGGAGGGAAAATGTCTTTAGAATGGCTGAACGTGGCAGTGAAGATATTGAACAAGAAATTCGAAGGAAGTTTTGATGACATTGATTGGTCTGGTATGTAGACTGCTAATTGGTGTTTTTATTGATTATCTCTGCTAACAATAAGTTATTGTTATTACAATGATATATATCTAGTTCTACTTCAGTAAACTTCAAAAGCTCAATAATTATCAAGGATGTATTCATCGCCTGTAATTAATCGGGACACAGTAGAATATACCCTCTGTTCCACGGATGAAGTATAATCCAATTTCATAGGGCCTTTAATCAATAGAGGATTTGTTTTGTAAATATACCAGGGGTTAGGCATGTCATTATCTATAGTAGACGAATGTCACATAGCGGTCACAGGAAGCTGTGTGTTACTGACAATCCATATACAAACTTCAACATTAACAAGTCGGCTAGGGCACAGCTATTTATACTTTTGAAATTACACCAGTTGTGAGATACAAAATGTGCCATTGTTTGATGAAGGTGGCAGTGTACATATTGTCCTAGTCATCGAAACGTCACATACAATCATTGTCGGTAACAAAATCCTTACATAAACCCGAAGAAAATAATTTAAATTATCATTCATGTGAAATTTACCATTGACAAGCATATTTCTAATATCAGATATAGGTGCAGATCTCGGTTAATGTGTATTCCTTACAGAATGTAATATTTTTCCAACATGGGATTCACGTTACTAAGGTTATTGCTTCAACATAGAATTCGAGTTACTATGGTAATTTCTCCAACATGGGATTTCTGTTTCTAGGTTACTAACACAGGATTTGGGTAACAAGGGCGATTCTCGTTACTATAGTAATTTTACAAAATGGGACTCCCGTTACTAAGGAGCTTCCTCAACAATGGGTAATATAATTTCTGCAGTGTGACACTGTGGCTCCCTTTTAATTGCTATAGTAATACGTAATAATCTCAAACGAGGATTCACGTTACTACGGTAGAAATACTCCAAAACAGTGTTCATGTTACTATAGTAATTTCTCTAACAAAGGTTTCACGTTATTAAAGTAATTTCTCTAACATAGGTTTCACATTACTATAGTAATTTCTCTAAAACAGTGTTCACGTTACAATAGTAATTTCTCTAACATAGGTTTCACTAGGTTTCACTTTATTAAAGTAATTTCTCTAAAACAGTGTTCACGTTACAATAGTAATTTCTGACTAGGTTTCACATTAATATAGTTATTTCTCTAAAACAGTGTTCACGTTATTAAAGTAATTTCTCTAACATAGGTTTCTCATTACTATAGTAATTTCTCTAAAACAGGGTTCACGTTACTATAGTAATTTCTCTAACATAGGTTTCACGTTACAAAAGTAGTTTCTCTAACATAGGTTTCACATTACTATAGTAATTTCTCTAAAATGGGTTTCACGTTACAAAAGCAATTTCTCTAACATAGGTTTCACGTTACTATAGTAATTTCTCTAAAACAGTGTTCACTTCACAATAGTAATTTCTCTAACATAGGTTTCACGTTACAAAAGTAATTTCTCTAACATAGGTTTCTAATTACTATAGTAATTTCTCTAAAACAGTGTTCACGTTACTATAGTAATTTCTCTAACATAGGTTTCACGTTACAAAAGTAATTTCTCTAACATAGGTTTCACATTACTATAGTAATTTCTCTAAAATGGGTTTCACGTTACAAAAGCAATTTCTCTAACATAGGTTTCACGTTACTATAGTAATTTCTCTAAAACAGTGTTCACGTCACAATAGTAATTTCTCTAACATGGGTTTCACGTTACAAAAGTAATTTCTCTAACATAGGTTTCACGTCACAAAAGTAATTTCTCTAACATAGGTTTCACGTTACAAAAGTAATTTCTCTAATATATATTTCACGTTACTATAGTAATTTCTCTAACTTGGGTTTCGCGTTACTATAGTAACTGCTCTAACATGAATCTCCGGCTGCTACTATAATTTCTCCATCATATGATTCGTGTTACTTGGTTATAAACTTAGTAACGTGGACTGGGAAGAAAGTTGGCCACAAAATATTGCAAAACCTTACAATGACATCACAAAGTGTAGGCAAGACGTAACAAAACGTGAAAAAAATGTAAAAATGAGACAACAGTTGATATATCTTAATTAATGTGACAATTGTTTATGAGGTGACGATAAACGCGGCAACTCGTGTTAGGATAGATAGAAGTAACAAAACGAGTAAGCGCGTTCCGGCTGCTATTTTGAAAGGTTGATGAACGTCATTTTGACTACATTTACCGAACTATGAACGCAGTAGGCAATGAACGTGTTATACGGTGTGAGCTAGTATAACTTGATTAACTCCTTAAAATCAGACATGACGGGAAATCTGTAACCGCATATGTGAAGTTAAAACACAACGGAAATATTCTTTAATCTCAATCCATAATAAACAAATAAACACGCAAACAAACAAACAAAGCAAATATTGCAAAAGGGACATGGTTGTCTTTAATTCTGTAAGGGTGGTTCTTACAACGACACGGAGTAACTAATGGATCGAGTATTATGACATTAACCTGTAGATAATTAGTGGTTTAATAACTAAATTATTTCGTCCATTGATCAATGTAATGGCGTTGTTTGTGTTTATGATACGTTCGGCTGATTATATCGATAAATGCTTATAAAAGTTAATTAATCGTGTATTAACAAAGCATTACAGGACAGGACCAGTGATATTTCTAAAGATAACACGGCTATGGTGTGCTTATGTCTAGAATAATCTCCTTTTGATTAATCAACCGTCTAAAGCTATGTAATTACCGACAGCCTCCTATTAGTGTCACTTTCGCTATTTTGTTTACTGCTATGTTTAATTTATTGTACATACACATGCATGTAAATGTGAGAGAAATGATATTGAAATATCTGTATCGGTGTATCTCTGAAAATCATAAAGACCAGCTCTTGGGACGAAATAAATAATTTAGAAATGATTTGCCTTATTATGCATATAGTGATTATAATAATCGTTACACACTACAACGATTAATATTTCGCGCTTGCGCAATATGTTATGTTTGCACGCAATGTTCTGTCGCGTAATTACAGCAAGATAGTTCAATGCACACATTTAAATTAACATCAAATAGTATCGCTTTTTTATGTTTTTTTTCTCTCCAGTTACATTTAAACTCCAACACGGTATTCATTCTCGACAGTGTGGTTATATCGACGGAACGACCGTTTTGACGATGAACTGCTGTCTTTCAAAGGACTACAATTATGACGTCAGAACAGATATGAACTGGATGGCATTTGCAGTCCTATTGAATCACCTTTCTTTGTGCACGTAGTTCGATATATATTGTGGTGTTGCTATGCAGAGGTAAATAGTTAAACACTGAACTGTCTTGGTGTGGCCTATGATCGATAGATCATAATGCGCTTTGTGTGTGATGATACCGATGATAGATATACAGATATACACGTATCGGTGACAGTACACCGATATATATAGTGTTCATGTATTCAATTGCGTTCATATCACCGTAATCGCAGTGAAAGCATTACTAAGTATATATATATGAATCCAAGTTACGACGCAGTAATACAAAATGACCCGACTTCATTCGAACCAATACTCCATCAACAGGCCATTCTAATTTACACACCTAAAATCATTACGAAAGAGTTGTCGAAATTCGTAATCGTAATTAATCTGAAATTAAATAACCTATAAAGATGTTTGTTTGTCTTTTGATGTTTTATATCACACACTTTTATCACAAACCGGCTATTTAAGACGGTGCCTACTCAATTGAATGGGCTAACTAAATTGTCTTTCCATAGTGCTATCTCACCGGAATGTCATGAATCAGGTACATTGACATGACATCTCTCGATCGGTCCATTATACTGACACTGGAATGTCATGAATCAGATACATTGACATGACATTTCTCAGTCCATTATACTGACACTAGAATGTCACGAATCAGATACATTGACATGACATTTCTCGGTCCATTATACTAACATCAAAATGTCACGAATCAGATACATTGACCTGACATTTCTCGGTCCATTATACTGACACCGGAATGTCATGAATCAGATACATTGACATGACATTTCTTGGTCCGTTACACTGACACCGGAATGTGACGAATCAGATACATTGACATGACATTTCTCGATCCATTATACTGACATTGGAATGTGACGGATCAGGTACATTGGCATGACATTTCTCGGACCATTATACTGACATCAAAATGTCACGAATCAGATACTACATTGGCATGACATTTCTCGGTCCATTATACTGACACCGGAATGTCACGAATCAGATACATTGACATGACATTTCTCGATCTATTATACTGACACTAAAATGTCACGAATCAGATACATTGACATGACATTTCTCGATCCATTATACTGACACCGGAATGTCACGGATCAGGTACATTGACCTGACATTTCTCGGACCATTATACTGACATCAAAATGTCACGAATAAGATACACTGACATGGCATTTCTCGGTCGATTATACTGACATCAAAATGTCACGAATCAGATACATTGACCTGACATTTCTCGGTCCATTATACTGACATCGAGATGTCACGAATCAGATACATTGACCTGACATTTCTCGGACCATTATACTGACATCGAGATGTCACGAATCAGATACATTGACATGACATTTCTCGGACCATTATACCGACATCGAGATGTCACGAATCAGGTACATTGACATGACATTTCTCGGACCATTATACTGACATCGAGATGTCACGAATCAGGTACATTGACCTGACATTTCTCAGTCCATTATACTGACATCGAGATGTCACGAATCAGGTACATTGGTGTGACATTTCTCGGACCATTATACTGACATCGAGATGTCACGAATCAGATACATTGACATGACATTTCTCGGACCATTATACTGACATCGAGATGTCACGAATCAGGTACATTGACATGACATTTCTCGGTCCATTATACTGACATCGAGATGTCACGAATCAGGTACATTGACATGACATTTCTCAGTCCATTATACTGACATCGAGATGTCACGAATCAGAAACATTGACATGACATTTCTCGGACCATTATACTGACACCGGAATGTCACGAATCAGGTACATTGACCTGACATTTCTCAGTCCATTATACTGACATCGAGATGTCACGAATCAGATACATTGACATGACATTTCTCGGTCCATTATACTGACATCAAAATGTCACGAATAAGATACTACATTGACATGGCATTTCTCGGTCGATTATACTGACATCAAAATGTCACGAATAAGATACTACATTGACATGGCATTTCTCGGTCGATTATACTGACATCAAAATGTCACGAATAAGATACATTGGCATGACATCTCTTGGACCATTATACTGACATCAAAATGTCACGAATAAGATACACTGACATGGCATTTCTCGGTCGATTATACTGACATCAAAATGTCACGAATCAGATACATTGACCTGACATTTCTCGGACCATTATACTGACATCGAGATGTCACGAATCAGGTACATTGACATGACATTTCTCGGACCATTATACTGACATCGAGATGTCACGAATCAGATACATTGACCTGACATTTCTCGGTCCATTATACTGACATCAAAATGTCACGGATCAGATACATTGACATGATATTTCTCGGTCCTTTATACTGACATCGGAATGTCACGAATCAGATACATTGACATGGCATCTCTTGGTCCAATATACTGACATCGGAATGTCACGAATAAGATACATTGACATGACATTTCTCGGTCCATTATACTGACACCGGAATGTCACGAATCAGATACATTGACATGACATTTCTCGGTCCGTTATACTGACACCGGAATGTGACTGATCATATACATTGACATGGCGTCTCTTGGTCCATTATACTGACACTAGAATGTCACGAATCAGATACATTGACATGACATTTCTCGGACCATTATACTGACACCGGAATGTCACGAATAAGATACATTGGCATGACATTTCTCGGCCCATTATACTGACATCAAAATGTCACGAATCAGATACATTGGCATGACATTTCTCAGTCCATTATACTGACACCGGAATGTCACGAATCAGATACATTGGCATGACATCTCTTGGTCCAATATACTGACATCGGAATGTCACGAATCAGATACATTGACATGGCATCTTTTGGTCCAATATGCTGACACCGGAATGTGACGGATCAGGTACATTGACATGCCATTTCTCGGTCCATTATACTGAAACCAGAATCTCACGTATCAGATACATTGGCATGACATTTCTCAGTCCATTATACTGACATCAAAATGTCATGAATCAGATACATTGACATGACATTTCTCGGACATTATACTGACATCAAAATGTCACGGATCAGATACATTGACATGACATTTCTCGGACATTATACTGACACTAGAATGTCACGAATAAGATACATTGACATGACATTTCTCGGTCCATTATACTGACACCGGAATGTGACGTATCAGATACATTGACATGACATTTCTCGGTCCATTATACTGACACCGGAATGTCACGGATCAGATACATGGACATGAAAATTCTCGGTCGATTATACTGACATCGGAATGTCACGGATCAGATACATGGACATGAAAATTCTCGGTCCATTTTATTGATAAATGTGTCGACTATATTGCCTTTTGAAACCTTTCAATCGCGAATCATCGAGACCTGGTGCTTTTTGTTTATTCGTTTATTTCATTTTTTTCGTACCCTGCACGTAACTACCTAGATAATGAACCAATAGCCATCCTCGCATGAACGAACGCTCAATTTCAATGTAAAATACACCTAAATACTGAAAATTAATCATTAATAGCAAGTACTCCCCAGACAAATACTTATCATCTATCCACAGACAGATATATGACTATAGAACAATGAAATTTATCAGCCGTGAGGCCAATACTGTTGGCTGATAAAACCAGCAGCACAAATAATCATACTAGTTATTTATTAGAAACTGCTTTTCCGGATAGTTTAATAATTTATCAGGAGATTTTTTATGTCGGTCTCATTATTGAAAAAAAAAAAATCCAGAACCATTTATCAATAATGGTTGTCATATGGCTGGTATCCCTGTGATATCA
The DNA here is from genome assembly GCF_902652985.1 of Pecten maximus. Lineage (NCBI taxonomy): Eukaryota > Metazoa > Mollusca > Bivalvia > Pectinida > Pectinidae > Pecten > Pecten maximus. The sequence continues at coordinate 24,299,684 of NC_047030.1, read as the reverse complement.
GGTAGATTATATACAGTAGCGGCTATAGATACCATGTCCACGGTACCAACACCATTATCCTACATCTCGACCGCCATGATATTGCTGATAACGTGGATTATTCTTTCGATTCTACCTCTACGTAAGTATTTAAACATATTTTTATTTCTGTTCGACAAACACCGTAACATGCCACATTTTATTTCTGTTAGACAAACACATTACACGCTACAGGTAACTAAAACAGTCTTTATTGGCAATACATCTGAGTGACATCGTCATGAACAAGGTGACTGCCAAAAGTTCATGGATATAAAAGATAGAAATTGCGACACACCCGACTAACTTGAAAAATCGGGATAATACGTAAAACAAAAATTACACCGGATCAGGAAAGTCACAATATCGAGGAAATCAAATGACAATTAAGGAAAAAAAACAACGAAAATATGGAAAAACAGGTCAGGAAAACAAAAAATAACACCAATTTCAAGAGACGTTAAACTATAATTGGGGGAATCAAAGGTATGGAATTCAGGAATGCTACGTTATAATTGAAATAAGTTAAGTGATATATAGCAAGAAAAGTTACACTGTACTCGGTGATTGAGACATTTCAGATAAACACGTTTAATGACTTTGTGTTGTCGATTTAAATATATTGTTATCATAATTATTAATAATATAATATGAAAACAGTTTAAAACATCCCGTATTTATACAAGAACTGTTTATTTTTGATTTCATGTAACGCGACATATTTACATTGTGTATTTTTCTCTCTCTCTGATAAAACTACATACACATTGATTTATCTCCAGTCTGGAGGAAATAGATAATGACTGACAACTGTCCCTGTGATAGGCTATAGTAATTCAAAACTCGCGTCGCATGACAATGACAAGATTTCATTTTCATAAACATATAAAGTGTAAAGAATAACATACATAAAAATTGTACAGGACATATGTGACGAATTTAAAATCTTTATACAGATTGTGCTAACGAAATCTCAATTTGCTAATTAATCAACTTGTTTTAAACTCTATATATAAATATAGTAAATACCACGCCAATTGCCATCTAACATATATCTCCGTAAAGGGAAATAAAACTTGATGATGGGAAAATGTATCTAGTCAAAATGAGCTATTCAACGTATTAATTTCGTCGCAGAAATTCTTTAAGTTACACAATGATTTTTTCAATGAAATATGATGGTTTTTGTCGAATTTGTATCATATTAAGTTGAAAGTTTCGATTATCGTTAAAGAAAAAAAAGTTTGCCGAATGATATAACAGTGTTTAACTAGGACCTGGTCAATGATAACCATTTACGGCATTTTTAGTTTCTGTGTAACTGTGATTGAGACACACGTGTGTTTAGTGCTGTGTCCTATTGTGACATTATATGACTTTAGACTGTTCAGCGAATGATTGTTTATTTCATATCCTTAATTTCATTGAATACTTCTATTGAGGAATATTTAATAAGATATTTATTTTCTATTAAACCAAATGCGTATTTTGCCTGTTATAGATTATACTTGTATTTTGAATTTCAACATGAGATTATCCGAGAATTATACCCTCACATTTTTTTCACAAAATATAAACAAGGGTGGATGTAATGAGTCTGAATATCCTTTCCTTACGATAAGTAAGCTTGTCCCTACTTCATAAACGTTACTTAACTTACGTAATTCCTTAACTTAAAATTTTCCATATAACAGCATTATTGGAGCTCGGGGGAAAAAGGTTAGCTAAGGCACTTTCCTTAAATCCTGTAATACTTTGCTATGAAAAATTAACCTTTGCAATTTCCTTAAAGGTAAAGAACGTGGATGAAGTGGAAAGCATTTCCAGATAATATATTTTCCTACCAATGTTCTTTTTTAGTTCACGACATTAAAAATTGTTGGGCAGATGTGATTTACAACAACAATTCAATTCAATTCAATTCAATAAATTAAATCAATTTTATTGCAGATAACAGTAAATTGATTTGACAAAAGTTATACAACTTACTTACGGCCTTTCCTTATATACAAAGTTTGTTACACGGCATATTTATGGGGATAAAGATAAAAATGAGCAGAATAGATAAGGAACACCAACAAAAACAGAATGTGGAGTTTTGTAAGATGAAAAACATGTATGTTGTTTATCTGGTCTTGTCGACGTGGGTAGACTGCTTGTCTAACACACAAATCCTTCTGCTTTCTTATGTTTGTCACATCCTGTGCTCAGTATCATTCTCCATATTCACTCGTAATCCTTCTTAGGTCTCACTTTGAATATGTATCCTTAGCTATTTTTATTACTTTAAACCTTACAGTTTATCGGTATAATACAGTAGATTATGATCTCAATTGGCGTTTATTCTACCTAGTGCATATATACTTTTTATTGGTTTATTTTGTTTAACGTGCCTGGTTTTGGAGGTAGAGAAAAGCCGACGTACCCGGAGAAAAAACAAATAGGTCAGTAGCAGGCAAATGCCCCACGTGGGTTTCGAACCCGCGACCAAGAGGTGGAGGGCTAGTGATAAAGTGTTGGGCCACCTTAACCACTCGGCCACCGCGGCCCATCATATATCCGAAATTCATATTTAAAATTATGATAAAAAAGTAACATATTTACATTGCTTTGGTAATTATCTTGCATAACAAGACATATATCTTTTATATGAATGATTGCAAACACATCTGGGTCGCGAGTTCGAAACCCAGATGGGGCACTTGCCAGGTACTTTCTCATGGTATTTCGGCTTTCCTCCACCTCCAAAACCTGGCACCTTCTTAAATGACCCTGGCTGTTAATAGGCCGTTAAATAAAGCAAACTAAACCAAAGGTAAAGTCCAATTGCCTGTTTTAATTGGCATCTATTCAAAATTGATTCCGAAACACATCACATTAGTAAAGTATATCTATGGCCATGAGCTCTCAACAAAAATTGAATTAACTATCTGTTCAAACAAAACTAAGCTATGCTTAATGCAGATACATTATTGAAATTTAGTGGAAGAATATTACAATGTATCTCTTGACACGATTGATTGACGTACTGATTTTTCACCTGTATATTATCTAGGATTGTTCTCGGGTGTCTTCATGCACCACAGTAGAACATTTATGACGCAATTGCTTTATGGGCCTTTAAATGGTTTTTATTGAAAGAAGCTGAAAATGATTATCATTTTGTTGCAGCGTTAATGTTTTCACGTTGCTTCATTAGTTTACTGAGCGGATCATTCGGATCCAGCTAGCTTTCATTACGTCGAGGAGGGGTATCATTTATGGATAATGATAAGTATTTTACATTCATTACTGCGAGTAACTTGATATTTTTTCAGGTTCAAAATTAGTTTATTGATCAACAAATGAAAGTACATATAATTGGTATATTTATTCATTCATACGTTAGTTTTTTTTATGTTTGATAAATATCTCCTAGTGGATGGATATACATGAACGAACGGCTTCAGACATTTTTTGAATGCATTTTGAATAAACACAGCGGTTAAAATTATAGTTAATCAGGTGAAAATAAATTACTAGACATTTTCACGGGGAACAAAAATTGAGCGATGATATGCGGAAACCAATTTTCTAATTAGGTGATAATATCGAGCTGTCATAAAGTGTTTCCCGACAACGGTAGCCAACGCATCGACCGGGGTCATTCAGTAGGAACCGGGTCCTGGTATTAATTTGTGACGTACTGAACCCTAAATCATTGTTATAAATATTTATCGTCATCGGTTATTACACACAATACACGGATTATTTTATTGTCATTTTTATCAGGAAGTTCCTCTCATTTTTTATAATATATCATTGCTGACTGGTAATTACTCGCACAACGGGAGCACTATATGGCAGTGTGTGCCCACAAGTACTTGATAATGTTGATATGTTTTGATATTTTGATCTGAATTATCCTCTTTAAATATATATTAACACTGGTCCCAGCAACAAAATGTCTCACAAACAACATTTCGTTACATGGCAACTGACGATTGAAGCATATCTATGCCATTTTTTCTGGGCTTGAGAGGGATAATGTGTTTTCTCTCGCGCTGGGTGCATGTGAACATTATGGAAACATTCCTTAGTTCATATGGTAGATTTGATAAGCACCCATAAAAGAAGAGAAAAAAATGTTCAAAATGTCAAACTAACTTTACAAGTTTTGTTCTTACGTCCTAAAAAAAGTAATATGAAGATTGTTTGTGGACGATGGGGCCATTCAAGGCATTTTAAAGTGCTGCCTTACTGAATCGTCATAGCCAAGACACAATAGCATAATACCCCGTCGGGTCACGTTAGACTGACAGCGAAGTATCAGGTTCTTACTGCACTCATTTAAAGTCGAGTAGAGACAAACACAAAACATTGTTGATTCTGACAGAGCCTCCTATTGTCCCTATATTCATGCTGTATGTGACGTCCTCTGACCTGTTGAGATATTTGATCACATATAATTATGTGGACGGTTATTGATTCCCACTCATCATATGACTCGTTCAAATGTAAAATTGGAAATTATTATAATGGTAAAGATACATTTTAAGCTAAATAATATTTCATGTACGAGGATTTTATAAGTTGAAGAAGGACATTGTTTCGGTATTACTGTATCTAACTTTCATTTTAAAGGAGGTTTTAGTGTGTCTTTTTCTACAATACTTTGTGTGTTAAGGTATTAATATGTTGTTTGTCTTTTTCTACAATACTTTGTATGTTAAGGTTCTAATATGTTGTTTGTCTTTTTCTACAATACTTTGTATGTTAAGGTTCTAATGTGTTGTTTGTCTTTTTCTACAATACTTTGTATGTAAGGTACTAATATGTTGTTTGTCTTTTTGTCCAATACTTTGTATGTTAAGGTTCTAATATGTTTTTTGTCTTTTTGTACAATACTTCGTATGTTAAGGTACTGATGTGTTGTTTGTCTTTTTCTACAATACTTTGTATGTTAAGGTGCTAATATGTTGTTTGTCTTTTTCTACAATACTTCGTATGTTAAGGTACTGATGTGTTGTTTGTCTTTTTCTACAATACTTTGTATGTTAAGGTGCTAATATGTTGTTTGTCTTTTTCTACAATACTTCGTATGTTAAGGTACTGATGTGTTGTTTGTCTTTTTCTACAATACTTTGTATGTTAAGGTGCTAATATGTTGTTTGTCTTTTTCTACAATACTTTGTATGTTAAGGTACTAATATGTTGTTTGTCTTTTTCTACAATACTTCGTATGTTAAGGTACTGATGTGTTGTTTGTCTTTTTCTACAATACTTCGTATGTTAAGGTACTGATGTGTTGTTTGTCTTTTTCTACAATACTTCGTATGTTAAGGTACTGATGTGTTGTTTGTCTTTTTCTACAATACTTTGTATGTTAAGGTGCTAATATGTTGTTTGTCTTTTTCTACAATACTTTGTATGTAAGGTACTAATATGTTGTTTGTCTTTTTCTACAATACTTTGTATGTTAAGGTGTTAATATCTGGTGTGTCTTTTGTACAATTTCCGTGTAATAATTATAATTTTACATAAGTATTATATACGATACGACATTTCTGTACAAGCTCTTCAGATCTTTTGATCGACAAAACAGTGATATTCGCGGGTCATTTAAATTTCACTATAATCTCGGGTATGAAATGTTACGCACAATCAAATACCGCGAAAATTAAACAGATATACACAGTATGTATGTACATAGATAAGATTCATGGTAAAATGATGTTTATATTTCGCCAGATGCCCGAGGGACTGTCTCAATCATGAAACGTTATACACTTCTGACTGCCGCTAACTTTACCTGGAACGACGCAAAACTCAAATGTGAATCGATTGGCAGCAATCTCGCAAAGGTAGACTCTGAAACAGAACGCTTTGCGCTGAACCACCTTGATGACCAGGCACCGTGGAACTCTTCTCTGTGAGTATATTACCATGGATATGGTATACCTTATATAGCTTAAATATTACTGCTTCTTCAGCCGTCCTTTTCCTTTGCTGTGCATAATAAGTCTGGATATAGTGTCCAAAGGAATGATAAATCAAGTTGTGGTGAAGGCAAAAATAGACAATTATTTTGAATAAAATATATAACTGAATTATATATGTTACGTCAAATTTGAAATTGAAGCAAATGTAAATTACTGTAAATGTTATTGATTTGGCGCATTTAAATTTTAGCGCAATTTTTTCCCAGATAAGCGCAACGATGAATTTGCGCAATCGCAGTAACTGCAGTAGAAAACATTACACAAAAACCTCAATTATCGCAGTCATGATTTAACAAAAGGTGCTAAAATAAGAACACCTCAAACCTATATACGTCTACAATTAATTCTAATTTGTTAACATGCATGTATTTACCATTTCGCTGGAATGTTTGTAGTTTTGTTTAATCAATATTTTATTCAAATACACTTACACATTACATCACAAAACAAGTACATCTATCAGTAGGCTTGGAAAACAAGCTATACGTTCATGTTAGAGTTTGTTTTCATAAAATAAATAAAAAGAAAAAATATGTACGATATTTATTTCAATCATATTATTAAGATATTAGCTACAATTTAAGCATGTCTCAAGTATTTGTATATTTCAGATCAAACAGCCAGTACTGGTTAGGTCTCCATATCCGTGGGGATAACGATGAGTGTACGACGAAAACAAATTACTTTTGGCACGACTGTGAACCGTTGTTTAAATGGACGAACTGGGCACCAAGTGAACCAAACGAGTGTGGTGTCGATTACTGTATACGCTTACACAACGTGTTGTTCAAAACTCGCGATTGTGGTTTGAAGTATGGCGCCCTGTGTGAGGCTGACCAAGGTAAGGTGATCACGTTTAAATTTATGATTTGAAGTAATTGCGTTCTGTTGATGACGACAAGATTTGATAATGACATTTTTTTTTCTTTTTTAAAGGAATTCGATACAAAATCCTTTCTCCTTTTAAACTGTTCACTCAGCCATGTAAATATGGAGACTAAGATCTACGCTATTGTTATCTACGGCGTAAATATATTAAAAGAAATACAATAATGTATTGCAGAAAGCTTATTTGTAATACTTTAATACAGAAACAATCTTCAAACCCATGCCTACAGTAATACGGCAACACAGGAAATGGTTCAAGGGAAGGAACACTCTAAAACGTTTTTATGGAGATTTGGAGTCGTTGTATTGTTTGAAGTCTTTTTAGCAGCGTAAGGTCATATAAGGTCATAAGGTGGTCGGATTGCACATTGGAAACACACTAGCTTTTCATGTAGGCGTGAACAGGTATGAGGTCACCTGCCCGACCACGTGGGGTTTCCTTCCATAGTAAGACACCTCGCGCGCTTTAATCAGGGCCAATAACCGTGATTAATATAAGTTGATATAACTTGCTTCGAAGTTGTTGTAAAATAAAGTTTATATATTACATGAGGTCATATAGGGACAATTTTGGACAGATGAAATGTCACGGCGTTAGTGTGACATAATAATCCTTCTCACTCAAATGATGATCGTTTGGTGTTCAACACATTACTTCAAATGGAAACAAAAAGAGCGATCGCCAAGATTATAAAAATCAACGTTATTCACACACACGGACATCGATTAAAAATTGTGATGTACCATATGCACATGGACATCGTCTAGACATGGCAAGGTTCTCACACAAATGTATTTCATGATGTCATGATGTTGTTATTAACATATTAATGCCATTTTTATACAGTATGATTTATTAGAAGATGTCATAATTGTTCCCTTAACATTTTACTCCGTCCGATGACTGGTTTTTCTGTCTATTTTCATTAATCCACGGGGGGCCGTTGCCTGGTACTGACCGTAGGCCGTTAGTTCTTCTTCGGGTACTCCGGCTTTCATCCATCTCCAAACCAGACACGTTCTTAAATGGCCCTGACTGTTTTTAAGACGTTGAACAAAATAAACCAAACATTAATCCACGACATGTGTGTTCCAACGCTGTGCTTTCCGTCGTCAACTCCTGCGAGTAAAAAGTATGTTTATTCCATATTCATTCACTTTCACCCTGTAAACTAACGTGATCATATCTTTACAGCAGGTGACTGTACCTTTGATGAAGTTTACACAGACGATTTGAGAGGATTCAGTCACAAGAAGATTTCATTGAATGTCGATGAATCCGCCTGTAAAACAGCTTGTCTAGACTACATCGTCGACGAGGAGACACAGTGTTGGCTTTATCAGATAATAAGGAAAGAGTTTGACGTTAACATGACTATCATAGCTGAACACCCTGTTTGTTACCTGTTCTTTACGACCAACAGCTACAGTGCTGACAATCTGAACTTCGTGGGGAACTGGACAAATGCTACCACCATTTACGTAAAAAGATGCTATGAGGGTAAGCCGTGTGAACAAAAATGATATTCTATAAATTTTGGAATTAGTCGTATTTGTAAACCAAACCCAAACTAATGAATGTGTATACCTCAGGTTTCGATGACTAGTACGGTATGTACATTGTCAAACGGATGAAGTGGACAGAGTACATACCGTAATGAAAACGTCACATATAAAATCCATAGGTTGTACAACAAAAATTCCTAACATAAACCAAATTTATTTAATTTGTCAAAAATGTATTATATGACGGAGTATCGCTATATTTAGACAAATCATACTTTTACATAGTATTCATTGGAGAGCGGTTGCAAATTTGAGCCTTATAAAACTTTATCTTAAGAATCTTAACATAATATATTGATGTATTTTGAAAAATGGCGAATTTGCACAGACTAACTCTAAACTTTTCCCATTTCTAAATTTCAACAATACAAATAAAAATGTCATTTGAAGCTTTGAAAATTTCTTTTATAATTCTTTTGAAATAAAGCATGTTTGTTGATGTGAATACAATGTACGTCTGATAAATAGCTTTGTCATTACATTTAAATGTGCGAATGATTTAAAACTAGTATCGTTTCTTTTTATGTAGCGATACTTGACGATGTGAGTCAACCCGATTCTGCTGACGCCTGGGCTGGAGTTAGTGAACCAAATACGACTTGTCCTGTTATTGGTAAATATATAAACAAAACACGAGACCAATGTTTCATAAAATATTGAAATCAATTAGACTACCCTACATCTATAGGGATTTCTACAACAATTTATTATATACACGTTCAGGTGAACCATATTTGATTTACCTGTTAGTTATCTAAATAGGAATGTTTTGACTTAATTGGACTCCCTGGTGTCAAATATCAAATGATCTGAATAGATTATTTGCATTCTATTCGAAGCAAAATTAATCTACCATTTTCAAGTTGACAATGTAAGCACCGCTGCAATGTCATGTATGCACATCCACCAGATGGTGCTACCGGTATTCACCATCAAAAGATCTGTCATATTGAACAACGGACTCTGTTCTAATTACAAAAAAGCTTTGTAGGTAGCAGAGTTTTTATGTTTTCCTTTTTATTGCCCTTCATATATACGTCAAATGTTTTGTGTTTAGATATCTATTTGTATAAAAAAAAAACAATATAGGTCATTCTTAAGTACCATATAATGGTATTGTAGTTCATCAAATAGAGAACAAGCATTGAAACAGGGACCATATATCAAACAAACAATGGATAGACTAAATTAAGACCAATTGTCAACAGAAGGAAGATTTACCTCGCAACCACTGTAACGTAACAAGGGCAATAAATCTATTCCGAAAGTTCTTCTGCTCTACTAACGACACCCGGGGATGTAAATATAGGTAAATATAAGCAAGACGAGGCCATGATAAAGAAACTGCATGGTACGTCGATTAATTTTCAAAAAACAAAAGTCCGAACTTCATATACTAACACCTAGATGAATGATATGTCAATCGACACTTAAAATTGAGTAACAGTTATGTTTTAGGCAAATATCGACATGGTACGATATTAACTCTGCTAGTTAGTATGTCACCCTGGTAAGATACTAGCTGCTTCCTACTGACTCGGCTAGGGAGTATGTGACTCTGGTAAGATACTAGCTGCTTCCTACTGACTCGGCAAGGTAGTATGTCACCCTGGTAAGATACTAGCTGCTTCCTACTGACTCGGCTTGGGAGTATGTCACCCTGGTAAGATATTAGCTACTTCCTACAGACTCGGCTTGGGAGTATGTCGCCCTGGTAAGATACTAGCTGCTTCCTACTGACTCGGCTAGGGAGTATGTCACCCTGGTAAGATACTAGCTGCTTCCTACTGACTCGGCTAGGGAGTATGTCACCCTGGTAAGATACTAGCTGCTTCCTACTGACTTGGCTAGGGAGTATGTCACCCTGGTAAGATACTAGCTGCTTCTTACCAACTCGGCTAGGGAGTATGTCACCCTGGTAAGATACTAGCTGCTTCCTACTGATCCGGCTAGGGAGTATGTCACCCTGGTAAGATACTAGCTGCTTCCTACTGACTGGGCTAGGTAGTATGTCACCCTGGTAAGATACTAGCTGCTTCCTATCGACTTGGCTAGGTAGTATGTCACCCTGGTAAGATACTAGTTGCTCCCTACTGACTCGGCTAGGGAGTATGTCACCCTGGTAAGATACTAGTTGCTCCCTACTGACTCGGCTAGGGAGTATGTCACCCTGGTAATATACTAGCTGCTTCCTACCGACTCGGCTAGGGAGTATGTCACCCTGGTAAGATACTAGTTGCTCCCTACTGACTCGGCTAGGGAGTATGTCACCCTGGTAATATACTAGCTGCTTCCTACTGACTTGGCTAGGGAGTATGTCACCCTGGTAAGATACTAGCTGCTTCCTACTTACTCGGCTAGGGAGTATGTCACCGACTGGGCTGATATAGATATTTTCATTCCATTGAACATTGAATTCGTCCTGGCATATACATTGCTCTGACATAGCAACTAACATTCTCGGTGTTATGCTCGTTGTTGGCATAAAGCTGCCCATTCTTTCTCAAATAGCATTTGTATAATCTTGGGTTGCAATCTAGATATTCGAAGCCAGTCTCTGATATAAGATCAGCCGTGACATTCAGACATGTTTTTGTCAAGAAAGTCCCTAAATGCGAGTCATAATTGTCCTTGCTTTATAATTCAGAAGTTTTCATAGTCGCTTATGGATGTCATCGAAGAAGAACAAAATGACGTGTGTCATTAATTACTTGAGTTTATGGAGTCATTTTAATTTATTATCAGTAATTATTCAGGTATCGGAGTTTAGTAGAGCAAAGCTTGGAGCTGTTCCATATCCGGTTTATAGCTGTTGTCTGTCATGCATGACAGAATTAGTTTTGTAATTGGATACAAGAATATTTTCCCTTTTTTACCATTTTTATCATCCTACCTTACGTTGATCTCAATCTACAGCTTTCTTTCTATATTTTCACACCTGTTTTTGGCGATTGAGATTTGAGATTGAGATCCCAAGCAACACTGATTACACCCCAAAAGACGAAACATCTATATGATGTAGTTTTCATATTCCTTTTTAAAGCTACATTTATTTGTGTGTATATTTTACAATCCTAAAATAACAATTCGTCCATACCATGTAATTTCTATAACCTATTGGCATATCTTGTATTTCAACATATACAAGTTTCCAAAATCTGTTTCGAAAAGGGAAAGGTCATTTGCTTTACTGGCGGCCCGGGGATGTAAATATAGGTCAAATCCAATCAATGTACAAAAATACTTTTTATTTAAACCTATAATACAATGTATATTGTATCTGTATTTAAAACCAGATTTATCTACATAATCTATTGTATTTACATTCATTACCGGTTTATTAATGACAAATCACGAGTCACAATATCAACATGGTCGGGGGGGGGGGGGGGGGGGGGGGGGGCAGGCAGTGGTAAAACACTTGCCATTCACCGAGGCGGCCGAGGTTCGATTGCCCGATTGGACATGCAAAGGTATGGGGTCACCTGCCTGACCACGTGGGTTTTCCCCGGGTACTCCGGTTTCCTCCCACAGTAAGACCCATCGCGCGCTTCCATCCGGGTCAACAAGCGTGGTTGATATAAGTTGATATAACTTGTTTAGCAATTGTTGTAAAATGATTAATGTTAACATTATAAACACGCGGTTTTCTAACAAATTAAAATAATACCAACTCAAACTGATACTTCAGGCGACTGTTACTTTGAGACGATTGGGGTGTTGGATCTGGACAGGGCGAAGGACTTGGTGCACACGACCTTAGATGTCCACGGAACAGAACAGGAATGTAAAGATCTGTGTATGGGTGGCTCGTTCTACAAGGACTGTTGGTTCCTGGACACGTTCAGTCCTTTGTCGAGGGCGTGCCGTCTTTATTTTTTACACAACGATCTCTCCGATACGTTCAATGTTCTCGACCTGAACGCAAGGAAACGCACATTATTCATGAAAAAGTGCTTAAAAGGTATGTTATTATGCTGCATCGTATATGACGATATATGTACCGATACCTTTAAAAGATGATTTGCCTGGAATTCCATCTTTTGTCTATATGAAAATGAACATAAATAAAACATGATATGGATTTTTTTCTTTCTATTTTTGGTTAAATGCGTATATATTCAACTCTATGATTTAAAAATAGCAAGTAACTCTTTTAATATATTAACATTTATATATTCTTTATTTATCATAACTGGAAACTAGATTTAAAATTCACCACGTCTTCAGACGAAATCGTTTTGGAAAAAATGCACTACTTGGTGTGTTAAACTTGATCTATGTGTTAAATGAAAATTATTTTTATTTAAAATTCTTGACACATTTTTTTTTCTGTTTCACAACAGAGGAACTTACTACTACAACAGTACCAACAACTACAACGACACCACAATTAGTGTTTGAGCAACTTCGAGTTGAAAAGAAAGTAACCGGAAATTATCGCCGTAAATTCATTAGTATCTACGAAGACCGACCGAGTGCCTATGAGTATGGGTATAATGGGCGCTGTTTTCATCGCTTTTATCATCGGTTTCGTCATCCTGTCAGATATACCCGTATTCTACCACCATGCAAAAACTGTCGGAGCGAAAAACATTCGAACAAGAAACAGGTGCTTCCCTCCGAAAAAGAAAACAAACAAGGAAAAACATGTTGTTTACAAAATTAACAAACAAGTTTAAGAAAATTATTACACGTGTTACATGTAGTTTTTAATTCGTTTTCTGTTTAAAAGTATAAATAAATTATATTTCGTAAAAGTAGAAGTACTTATTATTATTGAATGTGATGCGGATGTGATGCGGAATACCGGCTGTCTTGAATTCGTATTGTTGATTGACAACAACACTAGATCTTCACAGCGTACATACTACATATACATGACGTATACATACATTACTATACAAGGGTACTAATTATGTACCTACATTACTATACAAGGGTACTAATTATGTACCTACATTACTATACAAGGGTACTAATTATGTACATACATTACTATACAAGGGTACTAATTATGTACATACGTTATTATACAAGGGTACTAATTATGTACATACATTATTATACAAGGGTACTAATTATGTACATATATAACTAAACAAGGGTACTAATTATGTACATACATTATTATACAAGGGTACTAATTATGCACATACATTATTATACAAGGGTACTAATTATGTACATACATTACTATACAATGGTACTAATTATGTACATACATAGCTATACAAGGGTACTAATTATGTACATCCATGGCTTAGCAAGGGTACTAATTATGTACCTACATGGCTATACAAGGGTACTTATTATGTACATACATGGCTATACAAGGGTACTGATTATATACATACATTACTATACAAGGGTACTAATTATGTACATACATTACTATACAATGGTACTAATTATGTACATACATGGCTATACAAGGGTACTAATTATGTACATACATTACTATACAAGGGTACTAATTATGTACATACATTACTTTACAAGGGTACTAATTATGTACCTACATTACTTTACAAGGGTACTAAATATGTACATACATTACTATACAAGGGTACTAATTATGTACATACATTACTATACAAGGGTACTAATTATGTACATCCATGGCTTAGCAAGGGTACTAATTATGTACATACATGGCTATACAAGGGCACTTATTATGTACATACATTACTATACAAGGGTACTAATTATGTACATACATTACTATACAAAGGTACTAATTATGTACATCCATGGCTTAGCAAGGGTACTAATTATGTACATACATTACTATACAAGGATACTAATTATGTACATACATTACTTTACAAGGGTACTAATTATGTACATACATTACTTTACAAGGGTACTAATTATGTACATACATTACTATACAATGGTACTAATTATGTACCTACATTGCTATACAAGGGTACTAATTATGTACCTACATTACTATACAAGGGTACTAATTATGTACCTACATTACTATACAAGGGTACTAATTATGTACCTACATTACTATACAAGGGTACTAATTATGTACATCCATGGCTTAGCAAGGGTACTAATTATGTACATACATTACTATACAAGGGTACTAATTATGTACATCCATGGCTTAGCAAGGGTACTAATTATGTACATACATTACTATACAATGGTACTAATTATGTACATACATTGCTATACAAGGGTACTAATTATGTACCTACATTACTATACAAGGGTACTAATTATGTACCTACATTACTATACAAGGGTACTAATTATGTACATACATTACTATACAAGTTACTAATTATGTACATACATTACTATACAAGGGTACTAATTATGTACATACATTACTATACAAGGATACTAATTATGTACATACATTACTTTACAAGGGTACTAATTATGTACATACATTACTATACAATGGTACTAATTATGTACATACATTACTATACAAGGATACTAATTATGTACATACATGGCTATACAAGGGTACTCACTATGTATATACATTACTATACAAGGGTACTAATTATGTACATACATTACTATACAATGGTACTAATTATGTACATACATTACTATACAAGGATACTAATTATGTACATACATGGCTATACAAGGGTACTAATTATGTACATACATTACTATACAAGGGTACTCATTATGTACATACATTACTATACAAGGATACTAATTATGTACATACATGGCTATACAAGGGTACTAATTATGTACATACATTACTATACAAGGGTACTCATTATGTACATATATAACTATACAAGGGTACTTATTATGTTCATACATTACTTTGCGTGGGTAATAATTATTTATCTACAAATGTACATGCTATACAAAGATATTACTTATGTACATACATTGTTATGCAAGGGTTCTTCATATTTTGGCTATACAAGGGTACTAATTATGAACGTAAATTGCTATGCAACTTGATATCACTTGTTTTTGAAATTGTTAAAAATATATAAAAATAAATTTCCATTAAAAAAGAAGCAGACAGTGTTTACAACACATGGTATTAAAGAGGAGTCTGTCAAATAACAATTTTTTAAAACTCTGTCTCGAGAGAAATATATACATTGTTTATCCGGAACGTTATAAAGCTATCTAATATACGCATGCAAAAGAATCAATCAGCCATACGGGTGTGTCATTAATTATTAATACATAATAGCAGTATTTAATTAATATCTCTGTTTTATAGGGGTAAGCCAGGACATTAAGAACTGAAGTACTTATATCATTAGCAGCAAAGGGGGATTTTAGCAGGTTCGTGTAATAAGTGGTGTCATCAGGTGTAATCAATACACATGAAATGATGTTATACGTTGACTTTGTTGGGAAAATGATTTAATCATTCATAAATCATGTAGATACACTAGATGGCTGTTTTGAGGCTACCTGGGGTGTTTAATATTGATTTAACATTCCGTTAGTGAGAATGAAGGCTATCGTGCATATTGTTTTACAGTATTTACTTACCAGAAGAGCTTTCTGAAAATCACCTCACTGATTGATGCAAAGCTGCACGCTATGCATCTGTGTCGACATTCAAAGCTTTGACGTGACATTGATCAATATAGCACTGAAAAGATGATCGTCAAGTGATCTAGAATGCATTAATTCTTCTCTGAGTGTAATCAATTTTAGCATGGCTGTGAAGAGAGGCTGCAACGAAATGTAAATATGTAGGGTATAATGTCTATTGTGTGAGAAAAAAGTTATTCAGAGAAGTATGATTACTTTAAAAGCTATGAGCAATAAAGTAAACTACCATGGACTTTTGAGCGGTGTTAGGCTTCCATATCCTGTTTTATACTTTAAACATTGCATATATGCAAATAATATGACAACAATCGTTACGGAAAAAGGCAAACATCACAAAAGGCGTGAAATCTGATGACGTAATCAATGCCTGACCCGGAAGTCAGCCAAAAGGACATGTTTTAAACATCAGACAGACCCAGGCATCAAGCTTAACCATGGCAAGTGAAAGAAAGTTTGTTTATATGTTTGATGTTTGTTTTGTGAAGATGCCAAAGATGCAAGCAACTGAATGACCAATACCCACATGAGTGAGAGGATATCTATGTGGTAATAGTAAAGTTTTATCTAGAATTACATATTAAAGAGTCACAGAAATGAGGGGATATCTATGTGATAAAAGCTTTATCTAGAATTACATATTAAAGAGTCACAGAAATGAGGGGACATCTATGTGATTTTATCTAGAATTACAGATTACATTGTCCCATATGTTTAAGTTACTCACCAATGTTATCAATAATCAAATTGAATTTACAAAACCTGTTGATTTTTTTTCAAATATCAAATCAGTGAAATTACTGGTGATGATATCATTAACACAATATTAATCTTCCGGTTGCGACTAGCTTAAACAACACGTCATCAAAGTTCAAAGGTTAATATCATCCTCATCTAAAAGACATCCTCTTCTCATTGATCAGTTTTGAATAATTCACAATACATTAGCAACGGATTGGATGTCATCGTCATTTGCTGAATAATTGGGCATTTTGAATAATGTATGGCTGTTGTAAATTGGGCTCAACATTATTGGTATACATAATGAAATATTTAAATATCCAATATGAATATCCCTTAAGTAGAACGGTAATTTACTTCATTACACTGTTACAAACTGTTTATCTTTTGGAAAATTAAATTTCTAAATACGGGTGATAGGTTGATCATATCAATTGATTGTCTTAAACCACGTGACTCATTAGTTAATTGAAAACATTTGTGAATCCATATCTAAATCAATTTGTCCCAAGAGCAATGTATTTTCTTCATATAACAATTAAGCAAACCTACTTATCACCGAACCATCAAAACTACAAAAAAAGAATCATAATACATATTGGATATTCACTTCAGAATTATCTTTTTATTCCTATATTTATTAGTGTCAGTTGGCGCTTGTTATCAATAATTATACTCATTTGGCGCCGTGTTTACAACACACATAATGCATTATACATTGTGACTTAGTGTTCTCGATGTCAGCGTGACAAAGTAGATAAAACAAAAGGACAATATCATTGGTATTTATGACTGAAAACTATATGCTTGTATCTAGCGACATTTAGATATACCGGGTCATTTGATACTCAAAATTATCGCTATTGGTCTGCACCCCAACGGAACAAATAAATGAATAAATAGATTCGATCAAATCTCAAATTCAAAGAGGTACTTGACTTTTAGAATGAGGCAATGCAGAACCAGTTGAAGACAAAGCTGGGACATCAATTTACATATTCGCCGTAATGTTAAGGGATACCTCGAATGTATAAAGTCATGGTATGATATAGCATGTTTGCATTGAATGCATTTGTCCGTTTTGGAAAAGACTAAGGATATTGATTTGGTAGTATTGTGATAATGTGATATCAATATTTTGTTCAATGATCGCAATGATCGACTACAGACTTGGGATCTTAAAAAATAATAGATAAAAGATCAATTCTAAAATCATGGAAATATGCCAAGACTTATACATATTTCAGTAAAATTCGTTAATTTTGAATTCCTCTCATTTTCCAGAACCCAGTTGTTCAAAAGGTGATTAGCTTAATCACTTGATTAGTGAACATTTCATTTCTCATTCATTGCAAAACCTGTGAGTATATCCTCTTTAAATTATGGCAGTTTGAAGAGAATTAAGAATTACAGAATTTCATAACGTTTTGACAAGCTAGTTCTACAAGAAATTATTATATCGGGATTTGAAAAATGTTGTTAAAATGTGATTAGCCTAATCACCTTTTGAACAACTGGGCCCAGATTAGTGAAAATCTCATTTCTCCTGTATTCAAACATCTCTGTATGTAGATTCCTTAAAATAGGCAGACAGGAAGAGACTGATTAGTGTTTTTTGGTTTATAAACTTTTGACAGATTAGTTTTATCAGAAACGATTTAATCAGGATTTTAAAAATGTTGTTAAATTGTGATTAACCTAATCACCTTTTGAACTATTGGGCCCAGGTGTTTTCAGTTGCAGACAAGGAAGTATGTTAAAATTGAGTTACTGATCATAACATGACGTTCCAGGCTCTAAGGCACCCTGTCTTTAACCAAATATCTTTTCTATGTAATGTGAACTCATGAAACCACATTTGAAAGACCGTCCGAGCGAACACATTCATTACACATATTTGCATTTACATTGAGTGTAGCATAATTGTGAATGCTTATGTAATTTGTAAAATTGTTGAAATAAAATGTAGTTATCGGTGACATTGAGACCGATGACATCATAACAACGATCACATGTTTGTTTGTTTGTTTGTTTTTGTTTAACGTCCTATTAACAGCCAGGGTCATTTAAGGAGGTGTCAGATTTTGGAGGTGGAGGAAAGCCGGAGTACCCGGAGAAAAACCACCGGCCTACTGTCAGTACCAGGCAACTACCCCACGTAGGTTTCGAACTTGCAACCCAGAGGTGGAGGGCTAGTGATAACGTGTCGGGACACCTTAACAACTCTCATACGGCAAATGAGATAAAGAACACATATCTATATAAGTACAATAAATGTTTTGGACACAAAATAATTTTCAGAATATTGAATTTTCAAATATGCCACAAGAAAAATATTGCAAACATATGTTAGAATGAACTATAAAAACTGTGTTGACTGAAACAAATAAACCGATTGATCGTCCATGTTTTCCCGTTTATACAGTTTGGAGTTTAAATTAAAACAATCTTAACTACAGAACAATTTTCGATGGATGCATTAAGATGATATTTTATTGGTCTCCCGGCTAATATTATAACTACGATTCACAAGAATATCGAGTTTTTGTTGATTCTGGACGTAAAATCACCAAACAAGCTATTTGTCTACCTATGGTAACAAACTGTACCCCTCGTTTGACCGACTCGTATTTCTATCAGTTTACCATGCCAAGAGCTTCATTTTCATGTTTAGGTATCTTAATGATATATTATCTAGATAATAAGACTTGTCCATGTCTATTTTGATCTTGAAATCAAGGACACTGCACAGATCTTATGTACCATTCGTTTACATTGGTATTTATTGGCATCATAGTCGAAACAAAAATGTTGTGACATGCATGATAATTACGCTTCTTTACTTAAAGTTCCTATTTCTTTATAGCTACATTCCCGCTTCTCCAATCTACATAAGGGGCCGCGGTGGCCCAGTGGTTAAGGTGTACCGACACTTTAACACTAGCCTTCCACCACTGGGTTGCGAGTTCAAAACCTACGTGGGGCAGTTGCCAGGTACTGACCGTAGGCCGGTGGTTTTTCTCCTCGTACTCCGGCTTTCCTCCACCTCCAAAACCTGGCACGTCCTTAAATGACACTGGCTGTTAATAGGACATTAAACAAAAACAAACAAACCAAACTCCAATCTACAATGTTTATGTAATATAGTTGATCCTTACTCAAGTGCACGGTTTCAAATAGAGATATTAGGCCATTCATTATGGCAATGTAAACAAATCCTAGCTTTTTCACAAAATGTTCAATCTCCCTTTAATATCTTACTTATTCTGTTTGCATTTAAGAAGGAACCATCAATTCTTTTTTTTATTAATCCCAAACAAATTAGTCACAATGTGGATAATACAGTACTCTTAATCCTGAAGCAATACATTTATTCATCAAGATGTTAACAACCAGCCTTGATGGTAAAAGCGTTGATGAATCTGAAATAGACTTTACATAAGACTTTAAAGCAGATTTGTACATAAATAAAGATTACTCGATATTATATAAGCGTTCTCTATGCCAATGTTCATGAAAATGTTTACTTTATAATCTTTAACGATTTCTCATAAATATATCAATTTATAAAAATATGGTAAATTATATAATACCTCCATTTTTGTTTACATACTCTCTGACAGTCACTATACGATCAACAAAACATGTTGTTGCTGTTGTTCTTCTTCTTCTTCTTATTCGTCTTTTTCTTGTTCTTCGTCATCTTGTTGTTGTTGTTGTTCTTCTTCTTCTCCTTTTCTTCTTGTTGTTGTTCTTCTTCTTCTCCTTTTCTTGTTGTTGTTCTTCTTCTTCTTCTAAAATGATATAAATGCAAGCACAAATGATTTCATTTTATATCTACTTACCACTGAAATTGCAATATTATGAGCTGAAGACACCATATGTAAAAATATTAATGAACAATTGTCATGGGGTGGCATGGTTAATTGGTAATTTGTATTCTATATTCATGACTGGCGTCCTCGTCTAATTGTAAGTCAGTTTGATGGTGCTGATTGGATAATTTAAGATAGGAATCTGCGCAAGAGGTATTAACCAAACTGGCAATACGTGGCTAAATTACAGCAGTTCAAATCAGATGTACGATGTACCGCAGCTAAGTTCCTGGCTGTTTCTTCAACTGTTAGCACGTGTGTTACCAAGGACATTGTTTGGCTAAATCTTCAAATGTTAGCGTGCGTGTAACCAAAGAGACTGTTCGGTTGTTTCTTCCACTATTAGCACGTGCATAACCAAATATATTGCTCGGTTGTTTCTTCAACTATTAGCACGTCAGTAACCAAATATATTGTCGGTTGTTTCTTCAACTATTAGCACGTGAGTAACCAAAGAGATTGCTCGGTTGATTCTTTAACTTAAAGCACGTGTATAATCAAAGCGATTGCTCGGTTGATGCTTCAACTATTAGCACATGTGTAACCAAAGTGATTGCTCGGCGGATTCTTAAAAGAGATTACCCGACTGATTCTAAAGCTGTAAGAACGTATGTTTTCAAAGATACTGCCCACTTTATTCTTCAACAGTTGGTACGTGTGAATTCTCGATGCAGACTCTTCAATTTCGTACGTGTTCCACCAACGGTGAATTCTCGACTGACACTTCATTTTAAGTACGTAAGTCACCCGAGGCAATTATCCACTTATCCTTTCATTAGTAGTACAGGTGTCATCCGAAGGTGATTTCTCGGCTGATTCCGCAACTGTAAGTTCGTGTATCACCCGGACGACTTCATAGCTTCACCTTCAAGTACTTTTAGTACGAACATCACAACAGTTCAATGTTGCTAATGTATATTTCCACATTAGTTCTCGGAATCATTACAAGGAAAACTTTTTCAGGTAAGAAGGCCAGTCACTAAATGCGTCTTTTGCAAAACTCTTTGAGATTGCAAGTAGATATTTCTGCTGTTTGACTTTTAACTCCCCAAGGTGAACCTAAACTATGCATGGCACGTTGAATTGATGTTCCCCGCAAATAGTAGCACCAGTTGATTACACACAGATATTTCATGTTATTCGTCCTATGTCTAAAGGTTTTAAATCTAATTTTGAAAATAATTGAGTCAATAAACCCCACCCTTTCCGTTAAAAATCAAATTTGGCACGTTAATCTCATTCTATAGTATGTACTTCTTTTTCGTTTACTATCAAGTTCATCATGCAAATCTCATTTCTTCGTTTTATATCTTTTTTATCTGGTTTTTCGTTTACTATCATGTTATTATGCTAATCTTAATTTTTGTTTTCTCTTTTTCCGTTTACTATCAAGTTATCCTGCTAATCTCATGTTATCTTTTGTTGATCTCATTTTTCGCTTTATATCATTTTATCTGGTATTTCGTTTACTATCATGTTATCATGATAATCTGTTTTCTTTTTGTTATCCTGATAATCTGTTTTCTAATGTTAACTGCCGTTACAACTGTGGGTGGAAACGGCTGATGTTGACAAGACCCCACGGACGTACTATTGTTTCCTTTGATATATCGATTGGTACCTACGCTGGTTGACGAACACTCGGTTTCGGGCTCCTCCCTCGATCTTTTATTGGCTAACACACACAAGCTCCAGCTGTCAGTTATTTATCATTATGTGAATCTTCTTGATTTCGACAAGATCTATCGTGCACGTGTATATTGTGGTCAGATAGCAACATATCTTCTTTGCTATCACTTGTAACGTTTTAAGATATTATCTGAAGACGTCTGCGGTCGATTATAACTTCACGTAAACCCCTCGTGCAGATTATAAACGATTGATGAAATGCCCATGCCCCGCCTACTTTATGATACAGCCAATGACAGGCCGTCTCAAATTTCTTCTGTTTATCGGTAGATTCCGAATCATGTTCATCGCAGAGGTAAACTGTAGAATCAGCATTCGTAGGAAGCTGTCCACCCAGATCGTTTCCACTCATGTTGCGCCGGCGTAACGTTGAAAGGGGACCCTCGTTGAAAATTGACCCGGGGTCTGTTTTCAAATTGAATATTGACCCTGAATGTCATTGAAAATTGAACCATCAGCATCTGCTTTACTCCGATCCTCCGTGAAATATGGACACATGGTGTCAGGGCAAGAGGAAACTCGGGCTTAAAGTACCCATGCATTTTATGTCAAATAGAGTAGATCGGTGAAGCTTGTGTTGAACAGTCAATTTTCAACGGACAATTTTGAACAGACAAGCCGTCGAGAATTGACCTTTAAAGCTGTCATTTCTCCACGACACGACCCATTTTCAACGGCATTCAGAGTCCATATTCAACGTTGAAAACTGACCCAGGGTCCATATTCAACGGGGGTCCATTTTCAACGTTACACCGGCAGAGAGTAATCGATATAAACGATCTATCCTTGGTGATGCTTTTTTTTGTAACATAGAAAATAAAATTCAAAATCCTAATTTCAAATCATATTACTGTGTTAAACGAAACTTTTTTTCTCTACCAAGTGTAATAGTAACTATATTTACATTTGGTGTTTATTTGCAGCTCCTCAACCAGAATTGACGATCATCACTCTCCATGAAAGCAAGAAGGTAACATGGAAGGTTGCCAACGAGACGTGTACGACCCTTAATCAATCGCTGCTCACTATCAAGACGCCAGAAAAGAAAGAGCAAATCATAAACATGGATAGGAATCACTTCAACAACCACACGTACGTACATCCTCAGTAGGGGGAGTGGTACGAAATTATCCGACACTTCTCGGTCTGACAATAAAACCAGATACATGTATAAGAAAAATCTGGGTCTTCCTTAACCACAACCAAAAGACAGCTCACTCGTGGCTTTATTCTGAAGTAGTCATGGCTCACCTTATAATGTAATGTTAAGTTCACAATCACGAGGCTTGGCGAGTGTTTGGGAACTTCACAATCTCACCCGAGGTTGGAGACCCCTCCCCCCCATCTTAACCCGAAACAGTAATGTGAACCAAATCCAAACGTTTGTAAACATCAACGCGTGGATTGCGGATGTCATTGTGATAAGGCTGCAGCTGGCGCTTTACACCTTACCATGTTGCTTTCATACAAAATATAGATCCGATAAGCTTGTCAAAAAGACCACCAAACACTCAGTTAACTCTGATAACTAATACATATCTTAATTTCTTTTGTGATTGAAGCAGACGAACATATGTATGTGTATGACCCCGCTAGAGTAGTTCTGGGTCACGTCAATGACGTCACCCTATTGAGAATAAGTGCACGTAGTAGCTTGTCCTCTCTCTAGGGTAAGATAAGAATATCCCACCCCGGCAAAACTGCGAATATCCCTGTCCAGGGTAAGAGAATTATACAGTCCTAGAGGGGTCTGTTCCATGGACAGGGATATCTCAACCCACTTTTAAGAGTTTGGTTGCTAAGCTCGGGTCTTGCCGTAAAAACTGTTATCGCGTACGAGGGAGGTCCTTGTTGACAAAGAGGCGCAATTACTGAAATTCCCTGTCTACACACAAAAGGGATGATTATATTCTCTTACCAAGTGTTTTTAACTATAAAAGTATTAATATAAATGTCCACATCTTCATTACACAGGGGTGATGTATAATTGTTCACCAATCAGAAAACAAAAACTTCATGGACTAAATATCATAACGATACCACTAATATGGATACATTGCATGTACAAGTACACTAATCTACTGCAACTTATTAATTCAACTCATTCATTAGTCATTTGTGAAGAATTGCAACTGGAGAGCAGGTGGCATTGATACAGAAAAATTAGAGGCAGCCGGCTCCGATCGCAAGAGCTAGCGACGCAACGCTACGTCCGCATCAAGGAATCTGAGCCAAAGAGAAAACCAAATTGGAAGAACGACGGCTTAGGAGGCAGTCAAGAATGCAGTCAGCGCTCATTTGCTGCCCAAACTCATGAGTTCACCCGCGGCAAATGCGGCAGATCCTGCTACTCAGTCCAATAATATATATCCCCAAAGACAAAGGTTCAAGAAACAAATTCCCAAGACACTAACTCGTTGCCATTTCTATTCCCAATGACCCACGCCAATTGTGTTTCTTATTCTCATGACACTTTATTTACATTTTTAATTTCCTATTGCACATGTCCATTGTCGTTTCTTATTCCCACGACACAAACTGAGTAACATTTCTATTTTATATTTCTGCATTTTACAATCCACTGCAGTTTCTATTCCAAATGACACAAGTCCTTGTATGTATTCATATATTGGTTTCAATGATATAATTTCCATTTCTTAAAGAGTAAGTAACGTTTGGACTGAGAAAAAATCCAATGATTCCGAATGGATATCAAATTGTTTTGCAGATATGACACGCAGTACTGGGTAGGTTTGAAGGCGGAAAGACCAGGCCTGGAAAATTGTTCGGATACATCTTTCATCTGGGTTGATGATAACAGTAAGAGTGAATGGGGAGACTATTTTCCTGGTGAGCCAAACGATTGTGATGTTGATTTTTGCATTCGTATTCACGACCTATTACTGCGCACTAGAGACTGTGAGAAGAAATACGCCTTCATATGTGAAGAAGTGTTCGGTAAGTACCAATATATAGCATCGTCACATAATACAGGAGTACTTTTCATTCTCTACAATGATAGAATTATAAATCCTCTCCAACAATATGTGGTATTACCAGTTAATACAATAATCTTATTATTTACGACCTTGAGAAAGTAAACGATGATATGTACAGTATATATTACGTTCTTACGTATTAACCTATATGCGCCTATAATAGTGCTTGTTTTTTTAATTCATGTTTATATTTCTTTGTTTCCAGATGAATGTACATTTGAGGCATTCAACGACTCCATCATTGCAACGGAAAGTCTATCACTCATATCTTCAAAAGTAATAACTTTACAGACGAACTCCCTGAAATCATCTTGCTTAGAAACGTGTCTCAATTCCATCGTAGAGGGCGCATTTTGCCAGGCAGTGACGATGAACATCATTTCCTGTGAGTGTGTTCTACTGTTCTCTAACTACACTGGATTTGAAAATGTCCGGATGGATGCTGAGGCTGACCACGTGACATACGTGAAACAATGCTTGCTGAGTAGGTTTGAACATTATTATTCTAGAAAATGTTATGGAACTTGCATGTAACACATATAGGGCATCAGCCAAATCATCATTGTACCGATCTAGCAAATCATATTATGCTGTAGGTTCACTTAAGTATTCAGCTTTGTATTTGGATAAAACATCTTAACAATACAAAATAAACTACCATGGGATTTTAACAATTTCAATACCCGAAACATTTTGCTGTAAATGGGATTCAATGGCATGAACCTTTATTGTTTTACAATGCACTGAACACATTACAGATGTAATAAATTAATAATACATGTTGTCATCAGATTTACACACATATATATATAGTATGTATATTATTATATAATTTGTCGGTGAAAGTTGGATTTCATTTCTGAAATAATCTGAAAATATTTCATGAATGTCACTAATACATCATCATGAGAATATAATCTTTGTTGTTGCGCGTACGTTCCACAATGTCAATAAGCAAAGACAATGAACCATGATATCAACTCAGAGTCTTCCAGCTAAACACAAACATTCAAAATACAACTAACTCATGTATTTTCTTTCAACAGTATCGAAGGAACAAGTACCACGTGTTCCGTATGTAGATGTCTGTCACCAGTCATCCAACATCTGTTCCACTTTGAATCCTTCCGTTACAACCTCTATAGACACAACCAGTGCTGTCGTTACCACTACCGGGTCTTCCGATCCTGGTACCACCGCCACGAACACTACTGCAACGTGTGCACCAACCAACGAGACTGCCAATTCCATGCCCATTTCACATTTAGACAGAAGTAGCTGTGCTATCAATATATCTTGGGAATTGCCAGCAAATGCAAATATATCGTTAATCATGCAGAACGTAGCCTTGTTAAAACAAGAACTAGAAACAATGAAGAACAATACAAGCCGGTACAAACGAAGGAAAGTCAGCTGGCCTGACGACCGAGTGGTTTCGAAATCTTTAGGAGGGTTAGGTGTATCAATCCTTGTCTTTCTTTTTCTCCTAATTGTGCTTTCCGATGTTAGGGCTTTTAAAGCTTCAAAAGCAGTAATGTCTGATATGACGTAAATATTTTTTTTTCATTATATTTCCTTTCACAATACATATAATCCATAATGTAAAGTTATTATTGAATTGTCTCTTCACTTCTGAAAATCAGTTTCACTCAATAACAATGAAATAGATAATAGTTACCCATGACTAACAGATAAGTTGAATGTTATTTGAGGTTGATGCTTTTAAGCTATGAATAATAGTCAATTGTTTCTACGCTGGAGTACTTTTAAAAAGGAATTGTACTCTCCTGTATTAAGTTATTATTTAAGGTCAATACAAAAATATGTGGAAAAAACAAGGGACATAACACATTTTTTATTGACTTTGTGATTTTAATGTTATTATGTTCGTTTTGGTCTATAACTGGTGTTACTGTCTGTAATATTACAATGTTAAAAGTCATATATATTTTGTTCAAGGGGATCTGCCCATATCAATTAAAAAGTATTTCTATTAACCCATAATAATCATTGTATTTAGTACACAAAGACTTGTTCAAGAACTGATGAACATATTTGTGATATCCATATCGATATTGTCATTTTAATCAGCATTCAATTGACGTATATTGATGTAGATGTCTTGTACATCCATGCTACAACATGGGTATAATTGCAATGATATATAGAACAAATGATAAAACGAGTGTAATATGTGAAAATACAGAGATGTATAGACTTTATTGGTGTTTAACAATGAAATTGTAGGTAGAATTACAATATTTAGATCAGTCTGTTTTGTCTATGTTTCCACCTCTTAAGAGGATTCTGATAGCAGTAATGATATCGGTACTGTTCCATATATTAGTAAGTAAATTAGTCATCAAAAGGATATATCCAGGTAACCTAGCAATGCATTGCAAACTATAGACCAATACATTATAATTTTAAACAGAGGTGTCAAAAATGATATATTGGATATCGTATATATAGATACCAGAAGCACATGGTGGCTTAGAGAGCAAAGACAGTTAACAAAGCATGTATCTCCCAAGCGCATTGAAACATCAAGGATGCTTGACCCGATAAAAGAAACTGAATTTATTATCTGTGAGTTTATAAAAATCACTTTAGCAACCTAAAGTTTCCAATTATGATATAGGGTTATTAAAAACAGCCTATCAGCGTTTTCGATATTGGCCCTGTTTATCCAATATTTGTCCATTTGATTCCAATTGTCCTAGTTTTATTGTGATATTTATAGGGCAGTTTTGTTATGATATTGATAGGGCAGTTTTCTCATATCGTTACAAATGTTCAAGTAGTTGATTAGTAATAATATGGATAAGTATGTAAATATTATATCTACAAGTTGCTTATTTATTGTGATTTTATTTTCATTGTTGTAACATTGCTACGGTCGAGTTTAGAATGTCTTTTTACCATCGCATTTTCTCTTTCGTGTAAATATGAATATTTACTGGATTGGCGTATAAATAAAAATATTTTAATGGAAAGGTTCAGCATCTTTTTAAAATTGGTGATATACCTCCCGAAAAACTTGATCAATTGTCACCTGCATTGGCGATATACATGTATAGCATTACTGTATTGAGTTGTAATGTTTATTATACAACATCATGCATTCCAAAACATACAGTTAAGAGGACAAACCATGCTTAACTAAAGAATGAAATGTCTTGTTTACTTAAAATACTTGATCAATTATATGAGTACCATGCGCCTCTAAGAAAGGAGTGCCGTGTTTACTAATTGGATAAGACGGCAGTGTGTACGCAAATATGGCCTTAAAGAAGAGTTTCTTAACAAGTCAATACAACGGATGCTTTAGAAATATGTTTTATCATTAAGCATTCTGTAGTACAATCTCTTAGTTATGATGAGGGCTTAGAGTATTAGGTTTTATCTTATTTTTGTGTTACTGGTAGTAACATGGAGTTTTTTGAACAATGGGATCAATTTAAAAATACAAAAGACAAGATAAACTGTTTATAGTTGACGGTGGAGCATACCGCAAGATTAATTTCGGAAAAGTTATTACGTGGATGCATCATACCAGTAACCTATATCTCTGTAAGAAATACGCTGAAGAAAGAAATTATAGATAGCGCTAAAGTTCAGGTCGGTTTTAGAATGAAATCAATTAAATAATTAAAATGCCAGATGTGACGAATGCACATGTAGGATACAGATTTTTAATAAGTATCAATACATAATACTATTGTCATTTTCATTCTGCTACTGACGGGTACACTTTAAATTGTGATGTTAAATTTGGTCTTTAAACCTTTTAACACAAATCTGTTATCTTTCAACTGAAGATTTCAGCTTGTAGGAAATATTTTCAAATGTAAAATGAGATATTGTATTATTTCGTTTGTGTATCAATTAAAATACATTGAGTGAAATATTATGACAGTTGTGTTTTAGCATTCAGTTCAATTATGATCAAAATTTGAATGATGATCAACAAGTTTATCATTCTTTGATATTTCTTTTACTCTCTAAAACACAATAAATAATTCTCAGCAGTCCGAGTTTATCCAATAATGCCAGGCCCTGATGTGACGTTACCACTGAAACAAAAGTTGTTTGAAAATAAAAAAACTTTTTTTGACTTTTAGAAATTCAACTGGATAACAATATGGATATATAGTAAGAAAAAAAGTTCGTGTCCATGTAGTATTCATAAAAATGACGACAAACTTTCTTTATATATATATCATGGATACAAATGATCTCTTGGAATATTCATGTAGCTTGTGTATAATGAGAAAGTTTTAAGAATCCATAAGACTGCAAATTGTTAATCAGTACCAAATGAGCAATCATACCAATCTGTATTCAACGTTTATAAGCCAGGCAAAACGATTCTTGATTCAGGGTGGATATTTATCTCTGAATAAAGGTGAAAAGGGGTGATTAGTTTAATAAAATGTTTTAGTTGTAAAACCTTTGTAGAACATGTCTTTAATTGGAAAGATATTAGAAATCATCAGATCGGAGTAACACTGCATTACCAGCAATGAGGAAAACAGAGGGCAAACCCTAACATCAAATTACATGTATATTTGTATGACAGTGATAGCGGAGCTGATAAATTAGTTTTACTTTGAATTGACCTAATGTATTACTGCGCCTGTATTAAAGGTAAATAATTTTCCTAAAAGTCATGTCAGTGACTGAATAAAAGGAGACAAGATAGTATAACCTTTTAATATCATCTGACAGTTAGAAACATATTTTAAGAGCAAAGAACTTAGCCAAACTGCATCATATTGCTATTTTATCCTTCTAGGACTTGCTAATGATGCTAAGGGCTTAAAGTAACACACACAAAACAGATGAAAAAAAATCAAAATCTGCATTTGTTTGGAGGCCAAATAAATCAACAAATTTCAATATTGACTTTCAACAAATGCAAGCACGTGCGCCTATGTGTGTAAACATGAGTTTCACTACAAGATACAATTCTGGGAACCGTACTTACAGTTTTTCACAGAGATAGTACGTGTACTCTCGGGGTCTACACGCCTGGTCAGACCAGACAAGCTGGTCGTTCTCCCATTCCAGCATCAGACAGTTACGGGTGTTATTTAGATGAGGCTGTCCTGTTGCCCATCTTGAAAATGGACCCACCGGCGCTCCAGTCTCTACCCAGCGGAATTGGCCCTCGAAGTAGTAGTCTGACGCACCAATGAAAAATCGCTCATAGCGCCAATCTGTTGTGATAGAGATGTGCATGGAAGGTCAAAGATAAAAAAAAAAAAGGTATGTTTTTATAATTGATCGAGAAGAAAGCTTTACGGATTTGAATTTCACATGACTACACTGTCTAGTAAACCAAGAAAGTCAGATATTTATCTTTCCAATGTCAAATAACATGTTTGGTTTAACAGCGTTCACAAACAGTATATGGGATGAACAAAACGTTCATTTGGAAATTTCTAATCCAACAGAACAGACACAGACATTCTGTATAATAAAATTACGAGTTGCAAATACTGCGAACTCAGTACTCAGGGTTAGGATTGAACGTGCGATGAATGTCCCAGTTCTAACTTACTGGTCAGAACGTTTAGGATGTCGGTAAGGAAATCGTGTTTTTCTTCATTGTCATCCGAGAGAAGCCATGCACCTCTATCCCTGCATCTTTTCTGGAAACGAAATGGGAAATTAATATTGAAAAATTAACTATGAAATTTCGAAAAAATTGATAATATTTTCCTCCTGCCCGAACGTCACTAAAAGAAGGAAAATGAAATAAGCATTGATCTATATCTTTATTTATGTCTATGAACTGTTTTCCTGTAAGGTAAAAAAAAAAAAAAAAAAAAAAACCCTGTTCAGGAATCAAACGCACATGCGTCCTATCATACATTCATTTCAGTAGAGTCTAGTGACTAATAGGTTACGATAATCAAACAGATGATCTAGATATATCAGTCAGTGTATTATCTACAATCTTTGATTATTCCATGTTGATGAAAAGACTAGACTCGTCTTCGTTTGAAAATGAATTCTGATGAAATGATAAAAAATGTTAAACATTGTTATTGAGGATGTGCGACATTCCATGTTTGTTTTTAAAGGGGTTATATTTCTGTTTTCCCCAAACCTTTGAACAAATATTCAGAAACTTTCATTTTGATTTGAGTTGAGTTGTACTTATGATACAATGACTAAAGCCGAAAACTTTATAGATCTAGATGAGAAGTCAGTAATATCAAGCATGCTAGAACTACTTTCATCGCATAACTTGCCCGATCTATCATTAAATATGGCCATAATATATCGTAGGAAACAAGTGCAATGACATCTTTGTGACGTCATAAATAATGTATAACGTCTCAACAAAAGTCTTATTTCGCTTGATTTATATAGAAATTGATTTGAGATTTTTTGCCTGTATTCTCAAAGATGAATTATGTGATAGACAGAATCTTACACTTATGACTATTTGAAATGGAATTGATTACGCACGTTCACTTTTATCTATATACCATGACCCTTCAAGTAAAAATATTGAACTTTATTGATTCACTTTTACATAACATATCGTAAGATATCCCATTTTTTTAATAAGTGTTCTCCTTTTTGATATTAACCTTGACATTTGCTGAAGTTTCAAAAATGAATTACAATTTGCTGACTGCAATGGGATATATGCTATATTGCCAATTGGTCATATAAAAGGCATGACTACTAAAAATCCATAAAACGAAGGCAAACTGGAGACTCATGAAAATGTACAAGGGGGATAAGACCAGGTGTTTTGGCAGGGTAAGCGTCTTCTGCTATATGGACGACACCTGCCATACAAATCTAGGTCAAATCATTTCACATTCTCAAAATGAAAACCGTGTAGAATGGATGCTACTATCTAGAAATGGAAAATGAAGATTAAGACGTTGAGGTAATCACGCTCATCAGCTTAGTTAAAAGCTGTCCGTGTTGGTTCCTTATACGTAAAGTAAACATAAATGTTTTTGATTTCAAGTTCTACATGGTATATCCGATCATATGTGGAGATTTCATTTTAAGATTACACATCGTCGATATACATATAGGTGATAATAAACCTGTCCTTATCAACTCTTCAGTGTAAGAAGACTGGTATGAAAACAAAAATGTCGGTCAAAAGTAGAGCACTGTTTTTCTTTTTTTTTCCTCACGGGTATGTCATTAGTGTGTTGGAAGAATTGAGTGAATAGCACATTTTGATATATACTTTAGTGATCATTAGACTGAACTATGCCGAATTACTTCATACTGTTGCTTTGTCCTTCTTGGATTCGTTGGTGATGCTAGTGTTAATGGTTAAGGAAATTAATTCTACTGAGTATGTGTTTACCTCGGCATCGTCCCATGAAGTACGGTCATGGCCAAAGTAGATGCAATCCTCTTTGAAATCCGCCCATCCAGGCTCACACTTGTCCCCATCAACGGCCGCGGCTGTCGAGAAATCGTCATTAAGTACCAGAATTACAGTCTTCGTGTCGTTGAAAGCTTGGTTTAGCTTGTTTGGTGACATTTGATTGTCATTTCTTTATGAGGAATGGTTACATCTCCATGCATGTTCACACACCGGTTACGCATTGATTACTTTATTTTTTCAATAATCATAATAAAATTACGTTGTTGATATATTAATCTAGATTATATATACACACAAATTGTTCCTTCTAGTATTATGTACAGTTCATACACCGACATATATTAACGAATTGTCTGCGATAAGTTGGCAAGGCGAACTGGGCCAAAATATATCTATACGAAACTGTGTTAAGTGTGCACCTTATTTGATTGAAAAGGCATTTCAATGACCAATACTTGTGAAATGATAATAAAAGATTACGAAATTAAACTATGATTATGTCTATGTAGGAAAAAAACCTAATGTCTGCTTACCAAATAAAGCTAGGGCCAGAGCACAAAGAATGTTGAAATGCATGTCTTTCTATCGCCACACCGATGTGTAATGGAAACATATAAACTGGCATGTGGACGGGACAGATTCACAGCGATCGGTCTGAAAGAGATAAGCCGTCTGCATACACGTGAACCTAAATGGAGGACAGACGTCTTTTACCAAGAAATGAATAACTTTGTAACTTGGCAATGAAATGCGTATATTAAAAAAAGTGAGGAGGGGTGGGGGTGGGGGTGTGGGGTGGAGGGGATAAAGCTGTATCATAATTTTTTTCCCTTTTTCTCCGTTTAGGACTCGTCAGTTATTCTGAGACCCAAAAGGGAAGAACGCCATATGTTAATCGGGAAGGAATATGGGCCTACACAATTGATATGCAATATTGGGTTGATTTAGAGACATTTTACCTGCTAGTCACCTTGATATTGTATTTTATCTGCTAGTCAGCTTGATATTGTGGACTCTGTTAGCAATGAGAGAATTAGAACCGACCGTCTACACGATAAGCTTACAATGTTTGCTGCCCGATCACTTTCGCTTTGACACTAAACATGAGTATTTGCTTCAAGCTCAACGAAAAAATCTCAACAAGTCGCACAGAGGGAATGATATTTGCATTAGCAATAGTCGCTGAAAACGTGCTTCTTGTCTATAGTATTCATTTCGATGCAGGAGCAGTATCTTATCCGTACATAAAAAAATTATAATAATAACAAAAAATATATTGATAAAAAATGATAATAATAATTTTTGTTTTTAATTAAAAAAACAAACAACACATCTTCTTTTTTGATACGATAATATGTCCTGGTGCATTATGTCCTTGGAGTAGGTGTCACTCAGTTGTCATTAGAATATAGATGACACTGTGTTTTTGGTAAACGGGTGAGATCTTGTGTTAACGTATAATTTAAAGTGGTGTCAATCCCGAGGAACATCCTATACTGTACTTACATACAGTACAACATTCACTGATAGTCAGATTAGTGATATGCTCATTTTAGATGGCGGAACGTTTCGCTACAATAGGAACGCCCTTTTGTGATATAAACGTAAAAAAAAAGCCAACTTTGTTATTATGAGAGACGACCCAATGTGTTGCTGTTCGTTGTGCATAATTAGCTTTCGTTGTTTCGTGGTTGCGTTATTTTTTGCGACAGTTTGCACTCACGAAATAATTTGAAAGCTCAAACCACGAAAGTACATACGAACATTTCATGTGAACCGTTGAGATGATAGAAGGGAGGCAAACCGTTGTATATTTAGAGGGGAGAAAACTCGTATGGCACGGGAAGAGAGGCTATCATGGTCTCATGAGAAGAATTGCGACAAGTTTTGTCGTAAGAATGGAGGTCAGACACGGTTCTGAATCATCTTCGTCCTATATAGACGCCTGGCATATGACTAGCAATAAAATAAATCGTACTCTAATGAAACTATAATTATGAGCTTATGGAAAACATAACGGGAAATAAATTAATTTATGAAACTATGGATTAATAGTGAAAGAAAGAGGTAAACATGTACGTTAAGTGGATACGATATCAGTCGGAATTTGGGGTTGTACTTTTACTGAGCAGCTTGTGTCAATTCAGGATAATAATCAGAAAGGGCTCATATACAGAACTCCTTGAAATATACATTGTCACATTTTCATATATCTATATGTAAATAATGTCATGACCATCTCGACCATATTTTGCCTATAATAAACTTAAAATATGACTTCCCTTCTATACTTTAGGTACAACAAACACACAAATTCCATTTGCCGACTAGCCCACCGTGGATAGGCGGAGTTTATAAAGAAGTATGAACATTAAATGTACACTATACACAGAGAAAAAAACACTCAGAATTCCTTTCTCCATTTTGAGAAATACTACAATTTCAATTATAACTACTATTCAGCGCCATGGTGCTTTGAAACATAACACACAGTAACAAAAACAGGCCTAGGTGAAATCAGGCGAGCCACCGAACCTGAAACTCCTGCCGTGAAGGAGTACAGGGGCTGCACCAGCCCTCATTGCTTAAGATCCCTGTCGCTGGATTTATACTAGGCCCAACGTTTATCAGCTTATAAAAACATTATTTGTATATACTCAACAAAAATGATCTCACAGAAGATAATAATTGAACAT
This sequence comes from Pecten maximus, assembly GCF_902652985.1. Lineage (NCBI taxonomy): Eukaryota > Metazoa > Mollusca > Bivalvia > Pectinida > Pectinidae > Pecten > Pecten maximus. Next base: position 24,264,284 of record NC_047030.1, on the reverse strand, counting down.
TAAAAACGAACAGAGAAAACAAAATGACTGCACGATACGGCAAGGCGGCTGGAAATGACACACACCCACGTGTTCTCGATATGCGTCGATTACTGACGTCACGCACATGCAACTCATGATGGATCTACGTGCCGAGAGAGACAAATTATTCCCGCTATACTTAACGAACCGCGGGAATATTTGATTCAGACTTGTACACATGTCTCTTACATTGATCATTGATGAAGTCTTACCAACAATGACAGTTGACATTTAGTTTCAAGATACAAGTACTGGTTTCGATTTCTCTGTTCGATTTTACTATTCGTGATGTTAATTGCCCTGCCTGCCAAACCAAGGTAGTTAACTTGCTGTATTTGATCGGATATAAAATACTCCCGATAATTTTCTATTCTTAATGGTTACCCTCCCCCCCCCCCCCCCCCCCCCCCCCCCCCCCCCCCACACACACACACACACACACACACACACACACACACCGCCCTCCCCTACGTTGAACGTTATCTTGCGTGTTTGATTTGATATTAAACGAACATCTTCCGTAATAAATGTCTCCTTCTCCATGTTTTGGCAGGTTTGTTAAACATACTTAGATTTAATGGAAAGAACACGACTACTACGCTTTTAACTCTGAATGACCTTGGTTTTTGCTAAAACCTAAATGAGAGATATAATTAATTTACTTATAGGACGATTAATATCCCATTCTTCGTTTTAGTGGTATAACATCTTCCGGTAGACTGTCTTCAAAATATTACTTTGTATTCGGTTTCAACAAAGGAAACTTTTCATTCTTCACCATTGTATGATTGTACATGATGAATTAAGCTCCATCGTTACAACCGACGGTGCAATTTAAGAACTACCATATGTTATTAAAGAGAAAGGATCTGCGTTTTATTCATGATTGTCTGTTGTGAATTCTCCTACTTTTTTGTATCGACTGAAAAGTCCTGCATTGTCAGGTCAGATACTGTTTGTCTAGTTAGGAACAACGGATACAATTTCCACATTTCTTTTATTCACAAAGCATACAATAAATCATTCTCGGTAGTCCAAGCTTATCCAATGATACCTGGTCCAGTTGTGGTGTTAGCACTGAAACAAAAGTAGGTTAAAATGAAGAATTGATAAGAAGCGGATTAAAGGGACAACCAAACAAAAGAAAAATAGACTTTTGCCCCTGTGTATACGTCATTAAGCCAGAGGTCAAATGTTTGGCAGCCACTGATTGGCCAGTATATTATGAAGTTCCAAAATATATATATAGTATGATATGTCCTTTTCATAGGTAATGTTGGTATAAATTTGGTAAGTCGGATTTAGTTTTCGTTCAATAGTTCAGGTAATAATAATAAATATGCGAAGACTGAAGAATTTCTTAGATTTTTACTACGGAATTCACCCAAATTACAGAAGGGATACTCTAGAAACAGTTTGAACCCATTTCATTTTTTATTTAGTTATATGATACCCAAACTTTTGATATAAATCATACTGGCCGAATTGAATTCAAGAATTTTAATGATTTAATCTAAAACGTTAACACTAAAGTCTATAGAAAAACAATTAGTTGGTTGTTCCCTGGTACGAAAACATTAATATAAGTATAAAATAGTTTAGTAATATAAATTATATATAAAACTATTAGGAATTGAACTAAACATAGATTGGTCAATCGATACATGAACTAATCATTGGAGCTTATGGTTATATACTTAGGTCAATTGTTTTTCAACCATTCTGTAGTATCCATCCGTACAGACAAGTCAAACACAAATATTACGCTAAAGATCAGTTGAGGTGACAAACATTCAATATCGCAACAAAGGAGTATACACAGGTAAACAACACCTTTGACTACAATAAAACTCGAAAATATGAAAATATGGGTTTCTTCAAAAGTACACAAACACAGACTTATTTTTTTTTAGGAAAGACTTAAAATGATGTTTTGATGCAATTTGTTTGGTAAGCCGTCAACTAAAGCTTTTTGTGCAAATATCATATTAAGAAATGACATATCCAGAATTTCAACGGTCAGAGAAGCATCAATCACCTATCCCGAGACCGGTGTTAAAGGCGCCATCCACACAATTACGTTGAAATATGGCAAAAAAATGCATTGCAATAACAATGGACAAAGCTATTTTAGAACCAGACCTTATGATATATTCTGTTCTAATTTTTAAGAAAGTATTATTTACAAGAATATACAGGCTTATATTCGGGATAGGCTGATCTTTAGGTCGGTTTATTTACGAGATTTATATGTTAATTTAGAAACAGACATAGCAAAGCCACATAACGGATATAAAATGCAGCACACAATTTATCGTGTCGCTCTAAAAATACTATGTCATGTTAGGATGTAAAAATCTAAAACACAATATCAACGATCTAAATATTCCCTAACGAATGTAAAATAGGAATGTGCAAAAGGACACAAATTGAACTAATTTTGCAAATTAACGATACATAATGATTGCACAGACCACATGAACCTAATGTAAATATTTTGAACCGGGAACATCACCAATTATTATATTACTCACAGTTTTTCACAGAGATAGTACGTGTACTCTCGGGGTCTACACGCCTGGTCAGACCAGACAAGCTGGTCGTTCTCCCAATCCAGCATCAGACAGTTTCGGGTGTTGTTCATATGAGGCTGGCCTGTCGCCCATCTTGTAAATGGGCCTACATTCATTCCAGTCTCAACCCAACGAAATTGCCCCTCGAAATAGTAGTCCGACCCTCCGATAAAAAATCGTTCATAGCGCCAATCTGTGTGAAGTAAGAAAATCAATGGAAATATTTCACAATTCAAACAATTCCATTGGTATACCAAAGTGATCGAGCAACGGACTATGTCTAAATTACCCACCAACCCCCACCCTCACCCCCTCCCTAGCCAGATATAAACATACACAATAAGATTGTTTCAAAGGAGGTAGCCCTAATACACTTATTTTGTAACGCCATTAAAAGTGATTCAGGATCGCGTGGAATAAAGCATTTAGCGCTAAACATTTTTTAATTGATTGCATTGATCTTAAACTTACAAGATAACGTTTTTACATCATAGTAAGTTTAAAGGTTTTTTTTTCAAAATTGTTAACTAAAAACTGTTTTCTTTTTTTTGAACATGTTTTGGTCGTTATGAAGTTTACAGTGTTGATGGTTCATTAAGAATTCATAACTAACTTACTACAAAATAATATACGCATGTAGTCTACATTCCGAATGTTCGAAACAAAAAACATGTATGCAATGGAACATGTTGCAAACGAGAGGCTTGTCTTGTCAAATTATCATAAACAGACAGATGGCCATATATCTCCAACACAGATTGTCACTTTTAGAATATAACCTACTGGTTAGAACGTTTAGGATGTCGGAAAGGAATTCGTGTTTATCTTCACTGTCATCTGAGAGAAGCCATGCACCTCTATCTCTGCATCTTTTCTGGAAACCGCAAAATACAATCAAATCAAGAAAGACAAAATGAAAAAAAAGTGATCCGAGTTATATTATGAGAAACATACAGGCAACTGTATTATATAGGGTACCGTGTTCAAATTTCTGCTTGACGTTACCATTACATATATCTGTACAGGGTTTTCTAAATAAGCTGTATGAACACTCACAAGGCTATACCGGCGACAAAGTAATATGACTATAGCTTTCTGGCTCTAGATCTAATCAAGAATGTATTCGAATTCAGCGGTAGTATGGCTACTCTAGTTTCACCATGACAAATTGTAGACTTTGAATCGAATTTGCAATAAAAAAAAAAAAAAAAAAAAATGCAGAAAATCTGAGACAACACATGACACCTCTTTAGGTCCAAGGTGAATAAAAAAAGAAAGAAAATTCTATCACTCATACCCTTGCACTCACGATCTATGGCACCATTTTACTAGAAATATGGCAGGAATGTCGATGATATTTTGAAAAAGGCGTTTTTTTGGTGTCATCTGTATTTCTATGTTATATAGCTTTAATGTGAAGTAAATGAAATGTCGCTATTGAATTAATCACAAAAATTAACGTTTACGCTATTAATGGAATGTATATATAAAATGTCATTAAATGTTTACCTCGGCGTCGTCCCATGAAGTACGATCATGACCAAAGTAGATGCAATCCTCTTTGAACGCCGCCCATCCGGTTTCACACTTATTCCCCTCAACAGCCACAACTGGCGAGAAAATGTCATTAGAAAAATAACTACAGAATGACCATTGCATTGTTTACGCCATTCAAGTGGTTGGCATATCAAACTCCTAACTTTGTATTTGATTGCAAGTAAACAGGTTTTCTGCTTATTAACCATCTCGTATACGTAAAGGTCAAATTCAAACAATATCTAGTTTTTCTGTAGTTAAATGATAAAATAACTTCTACTTACCTGCTAAAGTTAACAGCAAGGGTGGAAGCTATGATTAAATGCATGTCTAAGAGTCAACAGTTACTGGGAAAGGGTCATACGAGCGGGCGGATACTGTTGGTCCACAAACAGGTCAGTTTTATAAGTAACTGCCCAAACGAGATAAGTCACTGACACATTGAGAACGACTCACCTGCCGAAGTATGTTAACAAGGTATACTTCTATATAAGTTAAGATAATTAAGTTAACACTGAAGGTCGAGAACCTGTGTGGTAACACCTGAGGACCACGGACCTCAATGCTCATACCTACTAGTCATAAAAGAGGCATTATAATACGCTAAAGGAACACCAGTCCTGGTAATATTCAATTATTTTTTGTTGTAAAATCGTATTTCAAGAAAAAGATTAAAACGTATCACTGATATATGAAAGTTCATTTCAACAAACTTTATTGACAAAGATTATTAAAGTCAAATAACAAAGCCTATATATATTCTCTCCTGCGATGGTTTAAGTTACAGATTGGTATTTTGCAAATCATAGATATTAAATTTACAGCACTTGCCTAGTACAAGATTCACACAAGCAAAGTAGCAAAAATAGTGAAGGCGTTTTACTGAAAATAAAACATCACACAGTTGTATGCTTGTTCTTGTCTGTCATTTCATTTTGTTTTATAGTAAGTCATTCTATAGGGTATTGACAATGAGTTGATGAATCTTTCTTATTGTTCATTTCATGGGGTTTATGTCAGTCTTATGTTGTTGTTTTTTTGTAGGTCACTCGCGGGTAAACTTTACTATAGTTTATATAGGAAATCATTTTTAGACTGTCATTTGTTTCATTTCTATTGGAAATCATTCTAACTTGGTTAACATTATCAGCATGGGATGAGAGCTTGATGGTATGCACATGTTCGACCTGACTGACCCCCAGTAGCTAATGGGGCCAAAAATGGTCGTATCAGTCATTCTATTGGGATTTCTTGTCAGTCATTTTGTGGGGTTTTCTTGTTAATCCTCCTTTGGTTGACAGTTTTTGTTTTTCTTGTCAGTCATTCTATGTTTTTTTTCTTTTCTTTTCTATGTTTTTTTTTCTTGCCAGTACTTCCATGGTTTTCTTTTGTTTTTAGTCATTTTTTAGGGTTTTCTTGTCAGTTTTTGTGGGGAATTTTACCAGTACATCTAGGGTTATTCTTTTCTTGTCAATCATTCTATGGTTTTCCTTTCAGTCATTCTATGGGGTGTTCTTGTCAATCCTTCTATTGTTCATCTTTTCTTGTCTGCCAATTTATGGGGTTTTCTTTTTTGTCAGTCATTCCATTGTATTTTCTTGTTATTCGTTCTATGGTTTTTCTTTTTTAGTCAGACATTTTATGGAGTTTTCTTTTTATTGTCAGTCGTTCTATGGGGTTTCTTCTTTTTGTCAGTCGTTCTATGGTGTTTTTCCTCTTTTTGTCAGTCGTTCTATAAGGTTTTCCTGTCAGTCAATCTATGTTTCTTTTTCTTTTCTTGTCAGTCAATCTATTGAATTTTCTTGTCAGTTATTTTGTTAGGCTTTCTTATCTTGTCAGTCTTTCTATTGGAGTTTTTTTCCTTGTCAGTCATTCTATGGAGTTTTCGTGTCAGCTCTCCTATGGGTTCTTTTGGGACAATAAACGAATTATTTTATATAATGTCTGCTAATAAATGCTGTGTATTGATGCATATACTATTTGTGGACACTAGGCCCTTGTGTCTATACGTCTGCCCTAGTTTATATCCTGTCCGTACTGATTTCAATTCTTATCACCTTCTCTAGGACCAGACTATAGTTAGCTATTATTTCACCTATTTCCCGACATGAACATGGATCTACGATTAGGATTTCTCGTGTGTATTGGTAAGATGTGAATAGTGCCGACATTAAACATTACACAACGTTATGTTATATAAAAATGTAGTGTGTATTGGTAAGATGTGAATAGTGTCGATATTAAACATTACACAACGTTATGTTATATAAAAATATAGTGTGTATTGGTAAGATGTGAATAGTGCCGACATTAAACATTACACAACGTTATGTTATATAAAAATGTAGTGTGTATTGGTTAGATGTGAATAGTGCCGACATTAAACATTGCACAACGTTATATAATATGAAAGTGTAACATCTATATGAATATCACATGGAAAGGAACATATTAGCTATTCATGATTTAAATACTGATCTGAAACTGCTTATATTTCAAATTTTTAATTACAAACAATTATAACTGTTTAAATGTTTATCCGATGGAAACCAATTCATGATCAAAATCACAACAGCCGATGAGTCTCAGGAAAATGACAGTTTTTAATAAATGGCTTTATGAGAGGAATACAGAATGGATTTATGAATATGATTTATTTTCGTAGCAACAATACTGCTTCCTGTTTGAACATAATGTGTTGCCTATGGTGTATATAACAATATTGTAGATTTATCACTCGTTCATATCAAAGAGCATTTATTGCAAATGGCGGATTTCAAACTTCACAGTTAGCATTTGAAATAAACTGGATCATATATCAAAGACATGTGCTTACAACAGCATTGCATTGTTTCACTTACACACATGTGATGCATGTTGAAATAAAGTAAATACAAAAGAGTTCCAAAAATGACAAAAAGATTACATATATATGTTTATCTGACAGAAGATCCTACGGAGTGACAACCCTGATAACCCCTGATATTACAGGGTATACTATCCCTGATGTTGATAACCTGCTGTGTATTACAGGGTTAACCATGATGTTGATAACCCGTTGTTTTATAGGGTTACCACTTGTGTTGCCTACCTGTGATGTAGGTTGGACCGAGTACAAAGAGAATTGTATCTGGTTCAGTCAGGGGCAGAAAGCGTGGAATGACGCTGAAGTAAGTAATGTATAAATCATCTAAAACAACATCATACTAATAAGATCGTAATTGTTTCTTTAAGTTATCGTGTTGCTACATTCGGAAAACAAAGGATTATGCGTCCTTACGCCAACACCCTTTAAAACACATATATACAAACAGTGTTGTTGTTTGTTTGTTCAGTTAGCAAAGATCGCAGATGAATGACTTAATTTCGCGATTTCGACATGTAAACTCATGGGGGGAATTTTCGCGATCAAAATGACTACGTGTTATTAGCGTAAATTTTCCCCTCGCGTAAATGTCTACATTTACGGTATTTGGACGCGTTGGTTTATGAAATAGAAATAATTGGTCCCTCTGTGTTCGCAGTATATTAATCATTTCCGGGTTCTAGTTGAATTATCTTATTCCCAAACAATATCATGTTAACAGGCGGACTGTAGATCCAAGGCGAGCTGGCTCCTGACGGACGATAGCGAGGGCAAACATGACTTCCTAGGAACCATTCTAAACGTTTTGAGGGGTAAGACCTTGTCTGAGGAACTTCCTCCTTTTCTGCTCTCAATGATGTTTACCCGCTGAATGATTTTCTTTTTTTTTCTCTTGTTCTTCAACATAATATTTCATAGATTATCCACAGATAAATTAGTCTTTTTTATAATGTTAGGATAATACTGCTTTGTAGAAAATATATAGTCAGATAATGAGTCAGATAGTTTGTGGTCTGAAGATGTCCGAATACAAATACTGTATATGATGTCTAGTTGTCTACCTGACTTTTGTTGTAACATATATGTGATACTAATCATAACGAAACGTCTTACTGCAAACGCCCGAATTTTGGCGGAGTCAAATTTTCGCGCATACCAAATTACAATAGTTACCATCCAAATGAAATTGACGTACACATCTTTCCTATAGTGACGGTATATAGAACGTTAATAAGAACAAGTGCCATGCGTCCAGATTCGCTAAAATCGCTGATTTTTCTCTAAAACATGTGCGTTTACAGTATCAATATAATTAATATCGTCATATATTCATTCATGCTATAATTTGGACGGATAGGGTTGCGAGAAGAGAAGGGAGGATGTCATTAAGCTTCTTACGTTATATAAAAGGAGAAAAAACGAAAATGAAAATCCACCTTCGGCAATAATGGGTATGCACTTTTACCAGGCACGTATGAGCTTGAGGTGACTTCTGTTTTGTTAATAATATTTTCAGGGCGCGGTATAACAGAATGGTTTATAGGTGCGACGGATTACACTTTTGAGGGCAGCTTCAGATGGCTGGAGACAGGTTCAGCAATAGGATCGTTCACCAAATGGGCACCGGGCCAACCTAACGGAACTAACATCGAAAACTGCTTGTCACTCAAGTGGATCGGGCGTGAATTGTTATGGGAAGATGAGAAGTGCTCCTCCAGAGGAAGGCGTGAAGTCAGGAAGAACCACACCCACGTCCATCATACAAGACCTCCACCCGTCGGGATGTATAATTATATCTGTGAGACAAGGTAAACGATCCCATCACTCAATATGAATATTTTCTGTACATTGTGAAGCAAGGAAGATATAAGTTATTCACGCGTGTAACATATATTATGTAACCTTTGTTAATAATTCTGTAACATTTTTCTTAAGATTTCAATTTTATTAAATAGATTTATTACTATTTAAGTATTGAAGTTTGTTGGACATTTTATGGATTTTACCATTTAATAGATCATATAATCATTGTTGTTATTGATTTCAAAAGAGTGAAGATTTGTTGCTTTTATAGCTGTCTTAATATATTATAGATTTTTGGATATTTTATAGATTTTTGATATTTTATAGATTTCTTAATATTTTATAGAGTTCCTAATATTTTATAGATCTCTGGATATTTTATAGATTTCTTGATATTTTATAGATTTCTTGATATTTATAGATTTCTTGATATTTTATAGATTTCTTGATATTTTATAGATTTTTTGATATTTCATAGAGTTCCTAATAATATATAGGTTTCTTGGTATTTTAAAGATTTCTTCATATTTGATACAGGGCTTAATATTTTACAGATATCTTAATATTTAATACACGTAGTTTTCTTCATATTTTATAGAGTTCTATAGAAAAACAAAGTATCGTTGATTTTGAGTGTCATGTCATACATGTACATGTGTTTCATTTGTCTTTAATAGGAATGTGGATCACAATAGTGGACCCGTGGTTGGATAGTTATCAAAGGAAGCACTAGGGTCGGGGCTGAAAATGTCTGCGGTAGATAAATAAATTACATCTATATATACATGTACGATTCTAGTCTTATTGTATCAAAATAAATAAAGGATTTGTTTGGAAAAAACAACAACATGGATACTACCAACTAAGCTGCTTTGCAGAATATGTGTATGTTCCGGACTGATCGATACAAATGGATCTGGACACTAGATAGTGATTATAATTCGTCTGAGGATTGTTTCTTCTCAAAACGTTTACACGATGAAAATGTTATTTAACGCACCAATTGCATATTCTTAAAATCGCAAGATAATGCAATGACAATTGGCTTAAGTTCAAAGTACAAGACGTGCGTAATCTATCAAAATATGCCATAGATATCTTTATGTAAGTACATTTTCTATATTTTCGTACCACGGAAACAACATAAAACTTACCGCCTCATTTAAACAATAGTGATAATACAGATATGCTATAATAATAGCTCAAATTCTTATGATAACCCATTATGTTTGCCGTTATAGAAGACTTGGAATCGATACGGTAGAAAACTGGATTACCCCTGGGGAAAAACACGTGTTGGGGAAGTTTAACCTGAATTAGTAATACCAAAGTCGTATGAGTCGCATATTCGTATATAATTGTTTTACCGGTAAAGCAGCAACACAATGATATCATATAACAACGGGAAATAAACAAAAAAATATACACAATCCCCACATGGTTAATTTTAAATTGAAATGTGATATAGGCCTTACGTAATCGTAATGAAACTTCCATTTTATATTTCCTTGGAACGCATTCGTCATACTTTGTTCAGGGTTTAAAGTTAAATACGGAAATACATTCACCTTTCGTTGATTGCTACATGTATTTTGTGTCGATATTAATTGTTTTCATAACCAAATTCTGAAACATACCATTAACATTGGATCTAGACAAGCGTGCATTTGTCAGCTACGTAAAACATAAAGTATAAGTCCACATAGTATCAAAGTATAAATAGAAGAATATTCTGATTGACTTCTAAAGTCTAAATACATCTCTGTGCTGGGTAGACCCGCAAGAATGGTCACACAACCGACGACTGTGATCATAGTCCACAAAACGTTTGAAATCTGGGTCACGTGCCTAGGGCGGTAGTAGTGAAATACAAGCGCAACAGCGACCAAGGACAGCAACATATACAGGTAGCAATTCAGTATATAATTATTCTTCAGTACCGAAGCTCTCAATGAAGGTCCATGGAATAAATGGAAAAATAGCTTTTTGATGATTTCCTACAAAAATAAAGATAATTTTAAAATAACTTAAAGAGCACAACAAAGAAATGTTTAGACTGTATTAGTTGTTGCCGAACTGAGTGAATCGTGTAGCCACCAAGATGTTTCTAGTCACCATGTGATACTAATAACATCTCCAACAATAAGTCACAAAGTAACAACAACATATGATAGATGTCTGGTGAAGAAGGCTGAGAGTCATCGTCAACAATTGAAACTTTTCAATGAAAGCTAAAGTGAAGTAGCTTACAAGCGAATGTAATAAAGTAGTCTTATATTTATATAAAGGAGAACGCTGGAGCAGAAAAAAAATCAGGAAATGTCAGTATTATGCTAATAATGTGCACGGGTTCTAGATTAGAAGGTGGCTGTGCCGTATCGCTGTCCTCCCAACAATAAATATTTTTTGTAAGAACGATATGATATAAGTTTACCCGGATCTAGGGTATCGAGTTACTTTTGAAGTCTTCGTTTCTTCTGTTCTCAAAATGACAAGACATTTTTTTCTTATGATTTCGTTTTATCATCAATGTTTGAGATCTAGGCTTTGTCTTAATAGAATACTTTTTTGACATATATGCTAATACGTTTGATCATGACATCTACTATACTGGATTATCTTACAAGAGCGCACGTGAAGTAAAGAAACAGACCTAAAGTCATCAACTTTGACCAATGAGATTATTCCTTACCATGACAAATAAATGACTACTGGAATAAGCCACTGTGAGAAGATGAAGGCCGTAGAAAGCACAGCCAACAGCAGAGATGAATTGACCTATTAAGTCGCTGAAATATACAAGCACATGACAGTTGAGAGTAAATTGAAAGTCATTTAATTTCAAATTGAATACACTTGATTTGTAAAATGATAGCTCAAAGTGGCCCTGAAGATTGCGCACATTCTTAAGGAAGAAGACAATTATAATAACCAGGTGTTTGGGCAAGACGTCGTTAATGGCGTCAAGCTGTATTCTTATCAGTAAGATGGTGTTTACGTAAACGTTATCGTAAATGGCGTCCCAATTATAAGAAATAAGTTCCATATATAATCTTAATATAAATCATATGTTATGAAATCAGTGGTAGATATGAAAAGCTGGTTTATCAATCAATCATAGCTCTGCTTTATGTTTTATACCATACCTGCACCAAAGTGTTGCCGAGGAAACTAACAACACACCAATCACAAAGTAGTCTGTCAGAATAGTCTTATATAGATCTATATATGACGTCATAGATGGTATTTGAATCCGCCAATGATCCTTCAGTATTTGTATACAGCCTCGTAATACATCTGTAGCCTTCCTATGAACTTTCTGTACAAGTGAAGCATTCCGCATCTCACAGTCCGCCATGTCCCAGTCGTATGCTTCTGACCAGTACCCAGCTTCAGGGTGAAACATGTTGTACACTACCCTTTCTTTTTTATCCGTTAGAATATTCTTCGCCTCCCCCAAAATCTGGAATTGCTTAGTCGTGTCACACTGTGGAACAAATATTGAGCTGATTCAAAAATTTGAAACTATTCATGTCACATAAATGTTGATTTTGTCACAGAGTCAAATGATTTACAAATGATATCGATTATAGATCTATATGGAATGAAAATCAAAACATTCACTAGGAAATCGGACCAATCAGATGCCGATTAAACCTTTCTTCTCCAGAGGCATGCGCATAGACGAAAATAAGCATTTATAAAAGATATTGCATCGTAGGTAATGATTAAAAACAAGAATAACAATAACAAACTTCAAATACTCTACGCTCGTACTACCTTGTACAATGTTGAGCCTTTTTTTCATCTTTTATATTTAAACTGATTGCATTATTAATTTCATCCCCGAGAAATCCGCTTCTGTGTTGTATATGTTAATCCCTATCTTACAAGCGATTGTTCTAAGGACGCTGTTTTAAAGGTGATGTATTTTGACCTGTTTGTCTTGATAAAATATATTTTTATACGATGGATGTCATTTTATGCGAGAAGCACTAATGGCATGGTGAGCGCTTCAGCATTTCTAACATATTGTATTTTTATTCTTTTTTTTGCTCTTCATTAAGTTGAATAGATCTAGCTATTCTAGATAATACATTGTACATGGGTTCTATCTAAATGAATAATCACAGTTCAAATGAAAACAGAGGACTTCGTTGTCGGTTGAACCCAAGAACACAACGAAGCTAACTGGCTGTTATTGTTTATCAGTATATATATATACAAATTCAAAAGTTTGTCTTAAATGTATGAGCAGAATATATTTACCCCACTGGTGTCAGGATGTAGCCGTAGGGCAAGTTTCCGGTATGCCGTCCGGATCGTGGAGACTTTGGCGGAGCGTGTAACATTTAGGACCTGGTAGTAATCGATATCAGTCCCAAAGTTGTGGTAATTCGTGGTACTTACAACAGGCACAAGTAACACAGCGATGAGGAAACCGTCATACATTTTAAACTGAAATAAACAACACCCTTCGAAATTCGTGATACTATAACGACAAAAATATAACATAACAAATTAAGTATCCCAGTTCAACGTCTTCGTGTGTGCTAGGTCAATTTATTAAACGAAATTTGGCATACTCAATGGTTTGAACGAAGTGTCCCCCAACTCTTGAAATCCTGGTTTTAATATATAAATAAATGAACATGTAAACATATATATGATATTTATACTTATGCATAAATATGGGACATTGCTGAGGTTTAAATCAATTGGGCGTAAAAAGAGATTTAAAATAAGTTCAATTAAATGTTCTTTGCCATTTGTCAATATGATTCAGGTTAAGTCCTATAAAGGGTTATGCATGCTGTCAGTCAACCATGTCTACCTGAGTGTCGGCTAATGTTGAAACCTCTTTTCTGTCTGACATCTATATTGCTACATCTTTGTTTTCTGTAATGTCATATCTAACGTTTCGAATTTCTTCAAAGTCATTTCGTCGCATTTGTCGTTTAGCGTCCGCCAAGAAAAAGACGAAATTAAACAAAGAATTTAAAATTAGACCTTACTAATTCCTGAATTGCTTTTATTTGAATTGGCGAGTTCGCACTGGGAAAAAACAACTTTATGAATACATGTTGTTGTCAAAACTTCACAAAACAGATAAGGTTTATCAGATTGATAAATATCATGTCTGGGTTTTTTTCTGCCCCACTTTATATGGTAAGTTTTATACCAATTTTGATTCTTTTGATTTTGAGTACATAAAGCTGTATAATGCTGTGCTAATCATTATAAGGCAGTGTATATTCTAACTAAATTCGTACCTAGAGGCGCTATTCACTTATTCATTTTATGTAGCCCTCGATATCACCGTGATGTTCTCTCATTTGACTTAGGGGAAGGATATATCTGACATTTCTATCACTATGTTTGGACTTATACGTTAACGTAGTCAATCAAAACACATCTCAGTGATGTTAAAACACACATGCACTATTTACACAAACCACTTCCTTTATTGATATTTTTTGTCGTTTTTATTTTTTATTTTTTTTTATTTTCTGTTTGTTTGTTGGTTGGTTTGCTTGTTAGCTTGTTTGCTTATTTGTTTTGTTGTTGTTGCTGTTTTACTGATTAATTCCAACCTCTGATATCATGTTATGAAGAACACTAGAAAGCTTCAAAAGTTGTCTGGTGCAGTTTTGTTAATGGCTAAGCATATACTGGGTTTGATTAAGTTAACAATAAATGTTTATCTACCTTTTGTACAGTTTACACTACTTTTTTAATACGTTACTTTTTATTTTGTCAACAAAGGATAGCAGTCGTAAATAAAGTCATAAATTAAGAAAGCAAAACATTGAACTTTCTCATATTTAAAACCTAATACGATCGTTTTATGTTGTACAGTACCTATCAGACACACGTGTGTATTATGGCAGATACCCAGTCAAGCGTAAATATCGACACGGATATGTGTACACACTAAAACGCTTGATAGCTCTATATCTCCACCCGGTTTACATTTACAGCAAATTTATTATTAATTATTCAAACAAAGGGAAATATGGAGTCTAATACCATATACAATTCATTCGATACTGACTATAGCATTGTGTCAGTCCTGGTACGGACAAACGCATTCTGCTGTTAAGTATTGTTATGTACAATTTTACGTTTAAACAACGGCTTTCGTGTCACCTTGTTGTATTGTAAATACTATTGACTGGGTGTAAGCGATATCTGTGTTATGGCACTTAAACACACGTACAAACTGTATGTGCACTGTTCAAACAAAATAGAACGAGTGCGAATTCGTCTTGGTCAAAATATCTCATCTCAAGGGTAAAATATGTTAAGAAATTACCTGTCAAGTTTAACTCTATACTATAGCTGTATTCTATTGAAGTGACATGTTTACACATGAAGTATGTAGCTTGTTTACACACAATCGCTTTACATGCGTTCCTGTTTGATTAATTAGCATGTATGCGAGTCCCCCTGAATTAATTAATGTTACGGGATATTTAGAGATGCACATGTTTATTCTAAGAATATCCATACCAACAGTTAACTTACCTGCACAGAGGATCTTAATGTCGTTTCCTGGTTGTTGAATCGGAGTAAAGAGCTAAAATAGACGCAATACTATTGGAAATCCCTGAGATCTTTAAATAGTCATTTATAACACAATACTGTTCCGTAGTTCCCGATCTATTCGCCAAATATTTACAACGGCAACCTTTAGTTGCAGCATTGTAACATAATTGGAATGAATACGTGCCGTAAACCAAGAAAGGGATATATATTTTATCAGTTAAAAACTACAAAGCCAAAAATTGCCAAATATATAGAGTTCCTGTCTGTGCACATTTGTAACGGAAAACGAAAGTAGGCCTTTTAGCGGGCGGGAGACAGAAAACGAGAATGAACCTCGTCAGGCAGAAGCTCCAAAGTTACTTCCCAGTAAAACATATCAAAGACACAGCTATATGTAATCACATGGTTCTTCACGGTAGTATAAATGCTGAGCTGAGCTGGTCGGGTACATCCTAAGTGAGCACTGTTCTATCACTTGAACCTATCATACAACAAACATTCGTAAATAAGAAAATACTCTAGGAACAGAGAACCATCGCCCCCTCACACGCACAATACACATACAAGTCCAAACCAATCCCCAGGGAAATAGGACCCCGCTCCAGCCCTCATATTTTACTTCTTACTTCCCTCCTACTAGCTTCCTTTCCCACACCCTACCCACAAAACCCATATACCATATTGTTTCCAGCACCATTCGGTTTGCAGCCATCCCTGCTAACATGTTCTGTGTCATAATCACCCCACATACCTCACTACCCCCCCCTACCCCCCCCCCCCCCCCCCCCCCCCCCCCAAAAAAAAAAAAATTTATTACGACACTTAAAATCAACCACTGACCACTGACCACTAACACCAAGTCGGATGTGACTTAAAAGGGAATCCCGTGTAAGAATGTCTAACTTGCCCGATAAAGATTGCGGTTTTGCAATGATGTGTGATAACGCCAACCCAGAGGAAAGGGTATTTTAGGCCAATATTTCATATTTCGTATTATTTATTAGGTATTTAGATGGACGTCAAAAACCTCGATAAACCAAATTGACAGGGTAGGGTCTTGCATCTTCTCCCTTCATCTTCGCTAGGATAGGCGTAGCTGCTACTAGCTACTAAACAGTGCTAGGTTAGGACTCATTCGGACAGGGGAGTAGTCTCCAAAATTATTCACAACAAAAGTGATTTAAACGGTAATTCTTTAGAGCGATAATCAAATGGACATACTTCTGAAATCCAACAGGGACAATTATGATATTTATTGAATTATGGGCATGACAAATATTCGTGTTTTCTCCGAACTGTAGAATTTCATAGATATAAATATGATATTCATACCATTGTCACTGTTTTGTTAATTTGCCTCCTAGTCTTGGTTTCATCAACGTCCCTTGACTTAACAAAGCTCCTGAACTTAAAATTTCCCATAGAAAATCATACTGATTTAATGGGAAAAAAACTTAGTAAATGGACCTTCTTCAAATTCTGTGATATGTTCTTATGACAATAAAAATCAGCTTAAGAGTTTTCGTAAGTAAAGAAACATTGATGAAACTGCATGGAACTTGATTTGTTCTACTTATAGCTTCCTTCTATTTTTCTATTTAAACTAATCAATTCTGCTGTACGTACTATATATATAAGGTGAAGTTTAAATTTACTTCACTACCTTCAATTAAGTCCATTTATCACGGTGTAAGTCAAACCTATTCTATCATTAAAATAATTTACTGTGGATTTTATCCATTCTGAAAACAACAAAAACATGAAGAGTACGCCGGGCCATCCCAATTTAACATAATAACAGGATTTCACTTTTCAGTTGTTTTAAATAATTGCACAAGAGAAGACATGATAAGGTTTTGCCGTTGACACTTGTAAACAAACAAGATCAACTGTGCTTTGTTTTTCTTCTGAACATGAATTAAAAATAAGTTCTTCAAAATTAGTATGAGTATGAGTATCTTACGGGTCCCTGTGAAGTGCGAAACGACAGTTTTTTTTTTTCAATGTTTTCTTTTTCGTTTCGTTTCGCTTTCATTTTGCAATTTACAGGTGCCCGTATATTACATGGATAACACTTTGTATGAGAATTCTGAAACGAGCGTAAGAACTTATGACGAATTGATAATATCCATGAAAAGGAAACACTTTATAATAAGTATATGGTATTTTTGCAAACATTCATGAAATAGCATTTTATGCTCTGATCTAAATCAAATTCACACTCAATTCATCTTTGTATGCATCCCAGGTCATGTGACGACAAGAATTCATTGTATCATAACACCAATCGCATTCCCGTTTGATGTGTTATTAGATATATGTTTGTTATAAGATTTATTTGATAGGTTTTGTGACTCTATTGAAAAGACTATAGCTGTAAAAAGTAACTGTTGGAAAATACATTCAGGTGTAATATATACATTTTAAAATGAGGTATTACAAAAAATCGCTTCGCGGATTCCACACTCGCATCCGCGTGACTTACATTCGGCTTTATCTTTGTAGCATTGTTTACATCAACCAAAGTAAATAGTTTTTTAAAAAGATATATTTATAGAACATAATTACAGCATAGATTAATGAATCACTATATCTTCTACCATTTTAACAATTTAAGAAAATATAACCGTTTTTTTATAAGATGTGAGTAAAACAGGATTCAGTTGTTAGATACAACTTAGTTTCTTGGCATACGACGTAGTGTTGACACAATTGTCTTTCATCTAGGCGACTTGGATCACGATACCCTGTTCCTCCATCTTCTGGTCGGCATTCCTCAAATACCGGGTATTTATTCTGTAAAACTCCTCCTGTATGATATAATAAAATAATTTGTCATACACAAATACATGTACAAGTAATACTACACATATATTATTTCATTCTAATTAGCATGTTTCTTCTTTCGTCATGGCGAAGAAGAAATAAAGAAATATATAATCTTGATATCAAAATAATTTTCATCTTTTTAATAAAGATAATCCTTGTTGCGTTAATGTTACCTAACATTGGGCCATTAATTATAAAAAAATTAATTGAAAATAAAAAAAAGAAGATATGTTCAATATGCCTAGTGATGTAGCCATACGCTACTACAAGAGGAACCCACGAATCCTGTTCACATGATGATGCACCCAATGATCAAACAGAACATAACACATTTCAAGTTGTTTTCTTCGCTGCCCATGCTCTACACGTGTATTATTTGGGTAATTTTTTTTTTTGTTACTTTATTTTGTTTAAAAGCATCTTTTCCCTTTTCCTTCGTGTTCATTAAAATTTTGATAAAACCCCGATCACTTATTAAATGATCTTTTATTTATTTCATCTCATCTAGAGCGAAGTGTTCTCTAGCTGATGGCTCTATCGTGATGTTCACCAGTTCAACGGAAGTTTAAACCGGAAGTCTGACAGTGTACAAGTGACATTTAAAGATATCAAAATACACCTCTAAAAGCTAGGCGCTTACAATGGTGTAAGGATTATGCGATGTATGTGGCTATACTGTACATGCATTTACTGTTTTATTATTAACATTACAAACTGTTACCTAAATCATAGCCGTGATATATTGTCACGCCTCTTTTATCTGCAAACGTTGATGCAAAATTGCACATAGGCATGGCTTTCCCATATACAATTGAATATCCGCGAGTTTATCAAACATGTTTTAAATGAAATGCGACTTAATCTGATTCATATTTATTTACATGTATTTTTTAGGACAGCAAGTAACAAGACAGCCGTAGTCAATCCATATAAAAATACTGTCTCCAGCACGAAGGGGAGATCTGACTTCTTGCTTCTTGAGAACAGATCGGCAATAAGGGCGTTGCTCTTTGAGGCATGTACATGATTGGTGTAACAAGGTCGGACGTTCGGACAATGTACATCCGCGCGACGATGCATGTCATAACATAGTAGTAAAAGACAACAAACCAGCTAGCGGAGGTCTGATGCTTCTCGGGGATATTTTGACGGACACACGCTAGCAACAACGTCAGGAAAATCATGCTGGAGAGTAAGAGAGCGATTAATCTTAAGTCTAAACACCAGATTTCCTCATCATTTATCTCTCTGTCACCAGTAAACACGGTATCTATATTGTCTTTTGCATTGGTTTGAAATTGCCCTGGTATCATAATTGATTTCGTGTGATGACCAATCACTGGAAGCGTCTTCAATACTTGTCAAGTAGGACAATAAATGGTTATAGTATTCCTTGTCGTTTTCTTTATCTTTATCTACATTGATATCGGTACTTATCGCCTTAGAAGATCCAGATTCAATGGTATCATCATTTACGAGGTTAATCACATCTCTAAAGAAGTATTTATCATCCTTTGTTACATGTTCATCTGACTTCGTATGTAGATTCAGCATGTTTGAAGATCCCGCTTGAGTCGTGTCCTCAATCAAGTAGGCAAGTAGGTCAGCATAGAACTCTTCGTCCTCGACACTGCCCTGTTTATATATACTCAACACGTTTTGGAAGTCATCTATAGATTCCTTGTTTGAGTAATCGGTACAAAGAGTTCCTGACACCGACGTCATGTTTGTACCACTGTAGGCAGTATGGACTGTCAAACTCTGAAATGTATTCTTGTAAAGAGCTGGAGAATAAATAAACTGTAAGAGTATACCAACAACAGTAACTATGACAATAAGTTCTCTGTTTCTACATCTCTTCCGAACTGCGTGGAATACCGTAGCTATTGATAGTATATACATTATTACAAATATCATCGACATGCTGAGATCACGAATCGTATCTAAGAACTGGTATTTAAACCAGTTGACTGTAGCCACAGGCATGCTGCCACGGTTACTTATCATCCAGACAAAGAGGGTGCAGCACTTGCTCCAACGTCTAGTTATAATCCAACCAAGCGGAAGTGGCAAGACTTGCTCCCATAATTACATGACCTCTAGCCAAGCGGATGTACCATCGTGCTTGCTCCAACGTCTTACTTATCATCAAGTCAAGCGGATGTACCATCGTGCTTGCTCCAACGTCTTACTTATCATCAAGTCAAGCGATTGTTCCGCAACTTGTTTCAGCGTCTTACTTATCATCAAATCAAGGGATTGTTCCTCAACTTGTTTCAACGTCTTACTTATCGTCAAATCAAGGTATTGTACCGCAACTTGTTCAACGTCCAATTATCCAACCAAGTGGATGAACCAAACTTTGCTACAAATTTTACTGATCATCCAACCAAGCGGATGTACCAACGGACTTGATCCAAGAGCTACTCATCTTCTAACCAAACGGATGTACGCAGACAGGTTCCCGCGTCTTCTTATCTTCCAATCAGGCGGAGGTACATACTTGCCTGTCCCTACGACAGCTGTGTCAAAACGAAGGTAAACACAGACTGGCTCCCATTTCTACTGTCTCTCCATTAAGACTTATCGCCCCGTGATCATGTCCCCAAATCAGGTGATTGTACCCATTATAGCAGACATGCCTGATATACGAGTGGAGATTCTTAATTAGTACTATCTACTCATTCGCTTCAGTTATTTAAGAGTTATATATATTCATTTAAGTATATGTAGCCCTCGGGTAGTGTCATAAAAAAATGTATGTGTGTTTCTTTTGCAGGATGTTAGCAAACACAAACAGAGCCTTTTTCTTATTATTTTCTTCACTGATCACGGCATTAACCGATTAGTACAAATTGATAAAACCAGGTAATGTATATGACTCATTCGCCGTGAGTTTAAACCCGGTGATGCTATCAGGCATTTAATAGTGTTTAAATTTGAATAAATGCTTCCCGAGGCGTTTTAAATTGAACACTGATAGTCGATGACTAATATATCCATAACCCATTTTATCGTGCAATATATAAGATATTTTAATTGATTACATAATGCGTTTGATTTTCCTTTACTATACGCATTTATAAGGTATATTTTGAATTATTATACCTTTTCTTATTTTACACTTTATAAAAAGTAGACAATAGAAATGTTATTTGAACCGTATCCTCAAAAAATGCTATTAACCAGGTTAATAGTCAAAAGTGTACCCGGAATGAGCGCATTCATATTTTCGCATTTTTTCTGATTGGACAATGCATTTGTCATATCCCTTCGGATCGTCTCTACCACCATCCCTTGTATCAAGTCCTAAAGTGCTTTCGAGAACATAAGCGTTTTCGAGACCAAGACGAAGTGAAAGCTACAGGAACATTTCGGAAAATGGCTTAATGTACAAGTTTCGATAATCTGGATGGAGAAGTGCTGGAAAGGATTTTTTTCTGAAAAAGACAGTGCTAACACAAACCAAGCAATACAAACGGCAGTTCGCATGGTGAAAAACTATCTCCGAGGAAAAGCATTAGGAACACTTTTATTGGCCCCGTTGACATTAAATATTTCCCTCGGCTTCGTCTTGGGAAATAGTTCATGTCACGGGGACAATAAAAGTGCTATTTCAAATTTCAGCTTTACAATAACTGTATAATATTACACGGCTAAAAAGACTATTGCACGGTCACGAACTATTGAACACCTGTGACGTTTCAGAATTAAGTCCTTCCCTTTCGCCAGTCACTAAGATGTCAGATGTATTAAGTATACAATGGGTGTCTGTGCAATAGTCCAGAATATTTGACCCTCGGTACTGGTAATCTACAGTCGGCCTCGTGCATTAGAACATCGGTCTACCAGTACCTCGTATACAATATTCTGGACTATTGCACAGACGCCAAAAATATATTTGTATAATATAACATCTTCAAAAAAATGGAAATACAAACACTTTAAAAGTAATTCGTTCAAAGCATTATAACTAAATTGTGATGTTGAGATCTTAAGATAAGGTTGAATTTCTGACATCTATGGTTTCGATGTTGCTCTTCGAGCTCGACAGATGCCGTATCTTTCTTGTTCACCGCGCTTCTTTTTTTACTTCTTACATTTCACCGTTTTATATATTCTTCTTAAATTATGTTAGAATGGATTATTTTCAAGAATATTGTATGTAGGTCATGATTAACCTTAGTACAGCATAAGAGACCATATCATATCTTAAAATTTCAAGTGTGCCACTACACCATGTCATAAGATTCGTATGAAATATGCAGCGAGGACAACGATTACGAATGATTGCGTTACTATGACGTCATGTTTGCGCTATGCTGATCATCGTCACGACAAGGCTTTATGCTGTGTGTCAGATTGGTTGCAAATCAATCCCAGATAGGAATTTGATTAAGATACGCCATTCTTTTAAATGAATATACAAGGAAGGGGGAAAAGGGAGATTTTCCACATAAATACATGTATAAAGACTGTATTTATTGTCACTATAAATGCAATCTGGATGACAGATAACTAGAATTGCGCCCTGACATGCGTTTAATTGTTAAAAAGTAAATGTTCATCTATATCATAATTTGAAAACTAAATGACACATTGTTCAACCATATCATATGTAAATGTAAGAAATATCCATTTACTTGTCTTTAATACCGAAACCCATTTATCTTCTTTTACGTGTAACGAAAATCAAGAGATAGCACAAGGTTGTTTGATATACCAACTCGGTCACCGTGGACAGTAATAGATAAGATATATGGGACTGCTGTGAGGTCATATTTAATCACGAACAATAATATTGTCGTCCAAGATCCAGAACCTTAAGTCGCGAAGCTCAGACTTCCAAAGACCCCGGGATATGCTTCACGACACGGCGGTACCGTGAAGTAGTCCAATGTTGTAAACCTAACACTGTATCGCACGACAATCGCAATTTGGATAAATAAGGTTATGGATTATTTTTAATTTAGTATAATTATTTATGACTTGGGGTTTGCATCGCCCAGAATTTATGCTATATGAACAACAACATTTAAAATGTACGTATGAAGACATGAACGAAAGAACTTATGATGCCGTATTAAGGGGATACGACACGGTCAGGAAATAATGAACCTATTGTCATGAAATTTGACATGAGTGATCTTTGCATCACTATCTGCTTGGTAGAAAAAAATACTATGCCTTTCCATGCTAATTTTCTCTCTATGTAGACTTTTTTTTAAATAACGAATTATTTCAAAATAATGATGAAAAAATGCCGCAATTATCTGTTTAGTGGTAACAGGGAAAATCATTACTTTAGTTGAGAAACTCTACCTACAGGTAAGAATTATACTGTATGTTGTGGGCATTTAAAAAAAAATTTTTTTAATATGGAAAAAATGTAAGAAAACTAAAATGTTTTTGACTGAAATCATATAACCTTTTGTAGGAGTGATAGCTTATGATTAATACATGTATTAGATCATGGAAGAATAAAAACATGATCTTACTATGAAAATGAAAAAAATGAAAATAATACAACACATAATATTGTGGCATTTTCTTTTCTTTATGTCACATGAAGATGAGTTATCTCCCCTATATATTTCATCTCTTTGCCCTGTAGTTGATGATGATAATGATGATGGCATGTTATCTGATCTCACTGAAGAATATTTCTGACTAAATAGAGAGACATTAGACCCTTTAAATAATTCGATATCGGCAAATTATCATGGCAAATTCCTCCTCGATTACGATTTTAACCATTCATCCAACTTCACGATGGATTGACAAGTATTGTGGAACTGAACGACAAAAGAAAAAAAGAATTAATAATAATTTGAAGAAGGTATTTTTCTGATCTCAGGACGGTACTTGTCAAGGTTGGTCACAATGTTTGTACAAACAACTGACCTGGTAGCTTGAAGCTAAGACCTACTTTTTTCGCTCATCCTGGCCCGCCATCTTGAAAAGACCATTTCATACCACATTATCGACAGTGACGTCATGAAATTGCCGCGCAAATAGACAGTTAATGTTGTTGCTTATTTCTATAACTTTTTACACAATTATTATAATTATTGTTATATATATGATTTGATGTAAACATTCTTTATTCCGTATAAAACATCTTTATCCAAGACTTTCTCCGAGTCGGATTATCCGAGACCGTTCAGTGAATTCTATTGAGAATGGTGTTCTCTTCGCGAGAAGGGCACATCTCTGAAATATCTTCAAAGTCACAAGTAGTGACACGATAAGAGTTGTTCGTCCGTCAAAATGATAAAAATGATTTGATATACAGTATAATAACTGACAGCCTACTTAATTGGTATTGAAACGCACCAACTCGGGTCACTAAAGTCAAAATTCAATATTTCACTGCAAATAAAATAAATAAACTATAACAATATCTAAATATAATACACGTTTTATTTCGGTTTTGTGTTCAATGCCATTTAACCAGGAAACAGATGTTTGATATATATATTTACAACCGTGTTTTTACTTCTTGTATCCGAGATTACATTCAGCCAATCACAGCAGACGTTGTCTGGTTGTTACTGTAAATAACAATAAAATAGATAAATAATAAATAAATAAATAAATAAATAACAACATAAGTGACAATACAATCAACATTGTTCATTCCGTAGGCTCTATGGTAACCCGTGTCACAAATTACGTCAGATTGATAATTCATTACAGTTTACACTGTTCCAGTCAACGAAACTTAGGTAATATTTCCGGTACCAGCAAGTTACTGTTTCTCACAGTTGTAGCGGGATTACTTACTGTTTCTCACAGTTGTAGTGGGACTACTTACTGTTTCTGACAGTTGTAGCGGGGATTACTTACTGATTCTCACAGTTGTAGCGGGGATTACTTACTGATTCTCACAGTTGTAGCGGGGATTACTTACTGATTCTCACAGTTGTAGCGGGGATTACTTACTGTTTCTCACAGTTGTAGCCGGGATTACTTACTGTTTCTCACAGTTGTAGCGGGGATTACTTACTGATTCTCACAGTTGTGGCAGGGATTACTTACTGATTCTCACAGTTGTAGCGGGATTACTAACTGTTTCTCACAGTTGTAGTGGGATTACTTACTGTTTCTCACAGTTGTAGCCGGAATTACTAACTGTTTCTCACAGTTGTAGCGGTGATTACTTACTGATTCTCACAGTTGTAGCGGGATTACTTACTGATTCTCACAGTTGTAGCCGGGATTACTTACTGTTTCTCACAGTTGTAAGGGGATTACTTACTGTTTCTCACAGTTGTAGCGGGGATTACTTACTGATTCTCACAGTTGTAGCCGGGATTACTTACTGTTTCTCACAGTTGTAGCGGGGATTACTTACTGTTTCTCACAGTTGTAGCGGGGATTACTTACTGATTCTCACAGTTGTAGCGGGATAACTTACTATTTCTCACAGATATAGCGGGGATTACTAACTGTTTCTCACAGTTGTAGCGGGATTACTTACTGTTTCTCACAGTTGTAGCGGGGATTACTTACTGATTCTCACAGTTGTAGCGGGGATTACTTACTGTTTCTCACAGTTGTAGTGGGATTACTTACTGTTTCTCACAGTTGTAGCGGGATTACTTACTGTTTCTCACAGATATAGCGGGGATTACTAACTGTTTCTCACAGTTGTAGCGGGGATTACTTACTGTTTCTCACAGTTGTAGCCGGGATTACTTACTGTTTCTCACAGTTGTAAGGGGATTACTTACTGATTCTCACAGTTGTAGCGGGGATTACTTACTGATTCTCACAGTTGTAGTGGGATTACTTACTGTTTCTCACAGTTGTAGCGGGGATTACTTACTGATTCTCACAGTTGTTGCGGGGATTACTTACTGATTCTCACAGTTGTAGCGGGGATTGCTTACTGATTCTCACAGTTATAGCGGGATTACTTACTGATTCTCACAGTTGTAGTGGGATTACTTACTGATTCTCACAGTTGTTGCGGGGATTACTTACTGATTCTCACAGTTGTAGCGGGGATTGCTTACTGATTCTCACAGTTATAGCGGGATTACTTACTGATTCTCACAGTTGTAGTGGGATTACTTACTGATTCTCACAGTTATAGCGGGATTACTTACTGATTCTCACAGTTGTAGTGGGATTACTTACTGATTCTCACAGTTATAGCGGGATTACTTACTGATTCTCACAGTTGTAGCGGGGATTACTTACTGATTCTCACAGTTGTAGCGGGGATTGCTTACTGATTCTCACAGTTATAGCGGGATTACTTACTGATTCTCACAGTTGTAGTGGGATTACTTACTGATTCTCACAGTTGTAGCGGGGATTACTTACTGTTTCTCACAGTTGTAGCGGGGATTACTTACTGTTTCTCACAGTTGTAGCGGGGATTACTTACTGTTTCTCACAGATAAAGTTGTAGTTTCCGACTGGTACAGTATGTCCGTGATGTCCGTGAGGAAGATGGATGGGTTGACAAGGCTCGTCTGTCCACATTAAGTCCCGACCATCCCATCTCAATCCAATACAGTTCTCTCCCATAGTACCATTTGGCTGGCCGGGAGCCCACCTTGTGAAAGGTCCTACGTGTAGGCCGGTCTCTAACCATCGGTACTGTCCCTCAAAGGTGTAGTCGGTCCCTCCAATGAACCACACATAGGCATGGTAATCTGTTAGAAAAACAGCATCGAGAGAGATAAATCCTCTGATAGAATAACACACACATTCACCACACCCATGCACCTCGCATACAGGGGAAATCTGAACTCCTGATAGGATGTTTGTTTGCGTGGTTTATTGCCCCATGAACAGCCAGGGTCATTTTGAGGCAGGGTATCCTTGTAGTAGTTGGTAACTACCCCACCGAACAACACCCGGAAGGTCCGTCGCATGCCATTTAGAGCAATTAGGGTAAAGTGTCTTACCCAAGGATAGGACTAAATAAAACGCGTGCTATAGAAACCAGTAGCGATTTTTATGCTTAAATATTTCCAAATATATATACATACAAAAAAAATGTATGTTATAAATTAATGCCAAAATTCGTTATTTGTTTAATAGAAAGCACAAAGGACCAACGTTTATAACATATCTAAAATGTGGATAGTTTATACCAACAGTTGAAGAGTTAATTGGGTTTTACCTTGCGCCAAAATGTAAATAAGGGTAAAGCAAATCATATATATATAGGGATTTGGCACGATTCACGGTCCACATATATAGATTTAAGAAATAATTAACGATGATTCGTGTATTGTTGCAGGATATACAACGAGGACTCGGATATTTTGCCTGCGGCCTTCGTTATTAATTAATTGCAAAATATCCGAGTCCGAGTTGTATATCCGGCAACAATACACGAGTCAAAGTTGATTATTTCTATTCTACCATGTACTGTTTAGTTCTGAGATCGACCTCTTTCTAATAGAAAAACAGCAAGGAAACCCCGAGAAACCTTGTAATTTATTTCTTGAGTATTGCATTATTTGTTGATGAAATATACAGGCAATGCAGTACTACGATCAAGAGCATCTATCATATGGCATTGATTTTGAAAATTAAAAAAAAAAGGATAAAAAAAAAGAAAAAGAAAAAGGGGGGGGGCCTCCGTAGGATTCGAACTCGCGTCGTGATAAAAATTTATTGAAAGACTAACCCATTAGCACACTCGGCTATAGTAACCTTTTATAAAACGGGTGAATATTAGATATATAAAATTGTAACAGCTGTGACTCACGAGCGTGTATTGTTGGCACGAACTAGGGTTATTGGAAAATAATACATGGTTTTAAACCAATCAAAACTGGCGTTGCATAGCAAACATGGTAGAATAATACATATTCAACAAATATTGCATGTGACTGAGAGCAATATGTGAGTATATGGACTGGTCAGTCACCCAAAAATATGTAATATATATTATTATAGGGACTGTTTTGAGAATTTGTGCAAAGTCCTTGTGATGAAGTTTCATGGTCTTGCTGTTGTTTTGACTGTCAAAGCGAACGTAATATATTTCTCAGTTTATGGTTGCGTTTCTGTGAACGCCATTATTTTTGCCGTTCATACGCCATGAACTCAGCCGATATGTTTCAAGGCGAACGTAACATATTTCTCAGTTTCTTATTGCATATCTGTGGACGTCATTATTTTTGCAGCCCATACTCCATGGAATCAGCCGATAAACATGTATGTCCCAAGTGTCTAAATTATCTACCCAGGATGACGAAAGAGCAGATACATACCGGAAGTTCGACATGTCTGCCCGGTGGTCTAGACGATACGTACCTCTAAGGACGTTCAGGATGGTAGCCAAAAAGTCGTGTTTGTCTTCGTTATCGTCCGTAGCTAAGTACGCCCCCATACCCCTACAATGGGCCTGGAATAAAGAATACGAATATAAGTATTGGCAGTATAGCAATAAGCAGAGGGTGGTGTATGGGATGGTTTTAGTTTTATTTGGTTTTATTTTGTTTAACGTCCTATTAACAGCCAGGGTCATTTAAATAAGAACGTGTCGGGTTTTTTTGGACAAGAAGGAAATCCGGAGTACTCGGAGAAAAACCACCGGCCTACGATCAGTACCAGGCAACTGCCCCACGTGGGTTTCGAACTCGCAACCCAGAGGTGGAGGTCTAGTGATAAAATGTTGGCCACCGCGGCCTCCTTGTGTATGGTATGACGATTCGAATTAATATTATAGTGTCTTGTATTTTATTTTCTAACTCCTTTGTTTTATTCCGTCGAACTTATTATAATTTATTTTTACTAATAATCAGAAATCATACAATATAAATAACAAAATCTAGAAAATAAATATATAATATCAATTTGTAGTTTCATCCAGATATATAGAACAAAATATATAAATTAATTGATGTATACAAATGTTATAGGTGGAAAGGCAATATAGCTACATTCAAAATTGATTTCTGAAATTGTTTCATATAGAAATATATACAACATGTATCTATATATAGATATTTTTTTTCTATATCGGTGTTTTTCAGTCAGACATGTCCGGTTTACTGACCTCAGCCTTATCCCACGTGGCGCTAGATGAACTGAACCATAGGCAATCTTCTTTAAACTCAGCCCAGCCTATATCACACTCGCCAATAACAGCGGTCACGCCTGGCAACAAATTCATAAATGAACATTGCTTAATTAGTGTTCAAGGGAGACTAATCTTACGAAAGAAACAGAATAGCAATATATTATTTCAAATGTTAGCGCACAGAGAAAGGTCGGGCCGAATCTTTTAGTCTCGTTATTCACAAGACACGGGTAAAGGAAAAGATATTCCTTAGAAAATATTAAGTAGAAAAAAAAACTTTCAAAATGAAGTAATCAAGACAAAATATTTCATATGTACAATCCAGATTACTACGTCACCGTAGCTTTCGGAAACATTCGTATGGTGTCGGGAACCATCGTGTAATATCGGGAACTGTCGTATAATGCCGGTAATAGTACTACCTGTGTTTTCGTACATAATAAATAATGAGTTTCCATGTTGAAAATCGCATAAACAATTATCAAAAGGATATTACTCAGAAATCACGAAGCTGATTAAACGAATATATTCTATACAAGCTTAAGACTCCCACTCGAATCGCCTTATACAATTGCATGATATATAATTGAATACATCGAAAATTTCTTATCGTCATTAGGACTGACAAGGGGCGTACGGATATCCATACATTAACGTAAAAATGTACACTTGTACTTAATTCGCAACAGAGACAAATATTTTAATCTTTAAACAAGTATATGATATATATTTTCTTGTCTTACCGATACTGAAAACTGCAACCAGCAGAGTTTCTTTGAGATACATTTTGTCGTCCAAGTAGTTAGACTGGTGCTCGGGAGTGCTCTGTGAATCTTATCAGACAAGAACAACACGATTCTGACGTCTTGAACGAGATAGCTAGGTCGTCACAAACAGGTCAGTGTGTGCACTTGATTACGGCCAATCTAAGAAACTGGAACTCGGGTCTTAAATTACAGTGGATATAGTCTAGGCGAAGACTTAAATAGACTTTTTAGAAGCCTGTCGTTCCGTCCTTTTGTACAAATTGTTTGTCAATAAGATTTATTGAAATGGATTTGAATCAATCAAAATTTCCTAACTTTACAATTAATCATTATTAATATGGTATCTTCTTCAATCATAATGTATATCAATTGAGTGCAATATTAAGTACTGTTAAGGTACTTTTTTTGGCGAGCTCAAATTTTAGCGTAATACCAAATTAAATCTGATTAGCGGAATGATGAATAAGGGCACCAACGACGATTGCCATAGAAACCAATTTAGATAAACAACAATTAGCGGAATCATAATTTAGCGGAATACTTCCCGCGCAAAAATCGTTAAAATAATATTACCACTAAAATATGTACGTTTACAGTAATTAAGATAGATTATAGTCGTGGATTTATTTGGTACAAATTCCTACTCACTGTCTATACATCAATATTTTTTTCACAGTAAAGTACCAGGCTAAAAATCCCCTCCAATGATGGGGACTTATTTGTCCTATATTCAAACTAGGGAGTTTTTTTCTGCCCCAACCCCTTTTCTCCGTTATCGTCTGTCAAGTTATCGCTTCATCGACAGTGAAACGAAGGGACATTACTCTGAAAGATCAGGACGCCCTTTCCCCACATACAAGCAATACAGACACGTACATGTATATTTACCCTATGCAAATCATTCGAAGAAGGTTTTTTAATGTTTTTAACATTTCCATTTCTAGATATAATGATGTTCGCAGACTTTTGTTGACCCGAGGGTGACCTATTAACAACAACAAGTCAGATAAACTGTATGTTTAATATACTGTAAATGAATGGACGAGAGTATATCTGTATGTGTGTAAAGCGAGATTAAGGGGATATGATATATGCCAATAAAGCGAAAGACTGTAGGTAAAAAGGTACATGTAGATAAAGCAAGTGTACATAGGTACAATGACGATATTTAGATAAGATGTGGATATAAATGATATTTTTATTTTAATATATAAGTTCACTCGCGTTTTCTTCAAGGGACATAACTCCGGAGTCCTTCCCGTTCATTGACATCATCGTCTGAAGTAACGTCACAAAACAGGACTTATATACGTCTCTGATCAAGAGGAGAAGTCTATGATTATATTTCAGTGAAAATATTCATTAGTTATAAACAACATGAGGTCTGTAGTATAGTAGTATGTTATGTGAAGCTGTCCATTAACTGGACATGGTGACGTCATATATTGAAGTCAATGTTGTACACATTTAGTCGACTTAGATTAAGCACGTACTTGACGGTCGAAGTTATTTATATATACACGTAGAGTTATATAAAACCGGTAGAGGTCAGAATGAAATTCCCCACAGCTTAGCGAGTGGTATTCAAAATACCAAATATCTTCATGCAATCATCATGTATGCCTTTCATTACGCTCGTGTGCACGTGCACAACAAAAACAATAATAAAAGACAGCTGATCTTATAAAAACGTGAAAATTTATTATGAGATAAAGGAAAATCAAATACTATCCAATGAATAACATCGTCATTCCTAAGTTAAACATTCATGTATAGATATTTCCCCTGTCATAATAAACTACGATAATTTGTTGGATATGAATTTAATAATATATTTGACAGTTCGTATAGACGAAAAGACTTTGAACGACAAAGCGAGTTATCAAAAAGCGAAAGTCCAACAAAGCGGTCTGGCGTCTCTCCGTACATGTATATGTCTTTTTTCGATTTTTTGTTATGTTTTGTTTTGTTTGTTTTTTGTTTTTGTTGTTGTTGTTGTTGTTTCCCGGTTTTTCGTTTGTATATCTCACTTGGGGTCTTTGCGTTGACAACATTTCAACATACTACACTTCACGTAACAATGCTTATGTTTCAACTCGTTACTTTATAATGAAATTACACGTGATTTGGTAAACAGGGTTTTTGTTATTCAGAGTTATCTGCTCTTGTGAGCAGGTATTGATTTTGACATTAGTCTGTATGAAAAATCACGTCATTCTATGACGTTACTTTCACATAGGGACTGAATAGATGCTTTTTATTTTACGCGCACTACGGGATATGTAGATAGCTACTGCTATGCATAGCCGCCATGAAAAAACAATAAAATCCATTCAATTCATATACTTCATTTCGGTGATTTGGAATAAAAAGATAAAGAACGATTTTTTTTAAAATTCAAATAAAAAAGATATGAAATCAAGTATAATGATTCGTGTTAAATAAGATTTATTTTGTTGAATACATGTAGATGGTTAAGAAAACACAACTTACGGATATGAAACGGGGCTATTTTTATGGCGTATTAATGTCTGACTGACGGTTTTGTGTGGAAAATGAGCACATGAAACGATGTTTTCATACTGTATTCATAATGTTTTCATGGTCAAATGTTTGTTGTTTTTACTTGATATGTTGATATAAAGAATCAGCACTCGGAATGTGAATACCTGCTCACAAGATCTGAAAACTACATTACGAAAAGACAAAATAAGGGAAACAAATCTTGTTGGCTTACAAACTACTTGCAAACCGATATTACCACAGAAAACACAATAGTTTTTGAAACAATACTCCTCTCAATCATTTAACTAGCGCCTCGATTCCCTGTACGCATACAGGGCTGGCTCGTGTACAGTAATATAATTCGAAGTCACATGACAAAACTTGTACTTATTTGTGTTCTGTTTAAATTTCAACGATGTATTATTTATTTGTTTCTGACACCTATTTATATATCGGTATATATGACTATGAATTGTCTTCCCATCGGGATTAATTTATTGATTTCACCTGCAGTAAATATGTATGTTTGTCTATATATTGATCCGTGTGAATTATTAAGAATAACTACACGGTGCATATGTACAAATAGGTAAAAATAAACACCTTGATAGGTTAAATGTATGTTTACGAAAAGACAACGTACGGGTACTATCAATCGTAGTGATAAGATCTGGTATCGAACTGTACCGGCAAAGATGAAATTGTATATTAACACTAGTACTGACAGGTAACACTCCCGTGCTATTTGGAGTAAATATATATTAAACAGTCATAAAAAATATGCTGAATATAAAATAATGTAAAAAATGAAGTCAACTATGGCAATCGGGGTCGTTTTACGTTTCGCACCTGGTAACGGATTTTATTAACACCTTTCACATAGAAGACAATATCTAATTACCGACATTGTGTAATAGAAAAACAGGAGTTCGCGCAGTACAGGAAAATCCGGAAAAATATTACTATCTTAGGCCAAATGTTCAAAAGGTGATTAGGCTAATCACAGTTGAACAACAATATTAAAATCCCGATAAAATTATTTCTGGTAAAACTTATTTGACGATTTTTCCTGAAACAATAACACTTATCAGTCGTTTCATACCCGCTGATTTTGAAGAATATACACACATATCATTTTAGGTAAAGAAGAAATGAGATTTTCATTAATTAAGTAATTAAGCTTATCACCTTTTGAGCAATTGGTCGTTAAATGCTAATGGGCTTAATAAATAAATAGGTAAATAGATAAATAGATAATGAAGTTTTAGCATTTCAGGGTAACAAACACCTGACCGAGTGTACATTTATGTACGTATAAATATTGGATCCCCGATCCACGCATGGATCTCACTCGCGCCGCCTCCTCTATTCAATGTTTATGATACACACAGTCAAATATTTTTTCTCTGCTATGGAGTATACATCTCTAAACAGATACAGTCTTCGATATCTCGGAGACAGCTACAAAACATGACTGTTTTATATATACAATGTAGCCGCCATTTTAAAGTAATGTATGGCGGCGATAGAGAAATTGTAATTGTAGTGGTATGGACGGGTAAGTTCACCAGACAGAGATTGAAAGGATAGACAAGCTATCCAGAAAATAAATTTTAATACATGTCACTTTTTAAAGTCTGGACAACTTCAAATATGGATAATGGATAGTGGTTTCTAAAATACGAAAACATGTAGGTTGTGGCATCTAGTCTGGGTTTCCACTAACAGTCCCCCCCCTCCCACTCCTCTCTCACCCAGTGCAAACCACGCGGTCACTTAAGGGTAATTATGACGGACCTCGCCAATATGAATATTTAATTAATTACGGCTAATACGTTTTATATTTGATAAATAAGTTGTGACGTAGCTGTCTCGACATTAATAGTGTGCTATAATCAGATTACGTTGTAATTACGACAGGGATCGTAACTACTTTATCTCCTTGACAATATTGAGCTATAAGTAACGTCACTTTACCTTATTAGATTAGGAAATCACGTGACTTATTTACTCTATTTCTGACCTCTTCATAAAGCAAGAGTGATCGCCCTTTTTGTAATCGGTCCCTGTAATTTTGGTTCGTCTTTGGATAACATAAACCTGGTCTTGTTTAGTTCATCAACGGGGCCACAATATTTCAGTCAGTTAGAGCGCCCATCACGTATATTGTAATCGGTGGTGAAGACCCGAGGTGCGTAGTTCGACGCTCCCTACCCGTGTCGACCTGTGTTTCTCGGTAAACTGAGAAATTGGCCGGCCTTTGTTGTCGTGGTTGTGCCCTTGGGCAAGACACTCTTCCTTTATGGCTCTGAATGGCATGCGACGGGTTTCCCGTATGTTGTTCAATGAGGTAGTCACCAACTACTACAATGAGTTCTCTCGTCTCAAAATTGCTCTGCCTGTTCACGGGGATATACACTTGTAAAGCAAGCAAGCACGTAAAAATAGTCATCCACGTTTCCTCTGTTGGCACTTTCCCCGAAATCTTCAAGATAATCGTGTAACTTGAATTATATTGTATTTCTAGCCCGGTAGGCAAAGATAATTACGTATAGTCCCAATACAGGATTCATAAGAGGCGACTAAATTCTGAAAGAAAATTTCTTCCTGATGTCTCCTGTGACACTGCCTCACTTTTTTGTTCTTTAGTTTAAGGTTCGCCCTACATGGGAAAGATTTTGGGTCATGTTTACATTCGGCTTAACGCTCAGCAACTTGGGAGTGTAACATTTAACCGGGTGTGGTGTCCTGTTGGTAACCTATGGCAGCCGCTCGGAAATACAGGCGCTTGCATAGAATATGTGAATTTAAAGAAAGGTAAGAGTACTGGGAATTTCCACAGTACACATACCACTGCAATATCAAAAAATTTAAAATTCACATTTTCTATATATGCAAACGCCTGTGCTCGGAAACACGCATTGGTCACTTATTTGGAGACCTTTGCTGTTTACGGGACGTTAAAAAAGATAGCAAGTTCCGTATGGTTAATGCCTATTACGAAGTACGGCGAGTGAGTGGCGCAATAATGTATACTTATAACAGTGATATTTAGTGCTGATGCGCCGATACTGTTGTGGTTGTTATTATCTCAAATATATTAATGTGATGTAAGGAAGGCAACATAAATCGATAAGAAAACATCGATGAATATACCATTATGACACTTAAAGATCTCCAGGATGTCCTCGGAGCTAATATCCGCCTCTGCTCTTACAGTGATATATCCATGGAAATAGATTGGAACATTTCCCTTGGAGGGTTCGGAAGAAGTCTACGTATGTACTTCAACTACAGTAAAAGATTAGCCTATTATGCAAAGTGGTATTGACATCCGGCGGTTTACTACCGAATAGTCATATCTCATTACGCCATCCGGCTAACAGATAGCACGACCGGTCGAATTATTGGGTAGTTATGCCCGGCACTAGATCCTAAAGGGCCTGATCTATGGCTCAGGAGGCACAGTCCAACACGGTCCTGACACCTTCCTGACGTCGCCTCCATAGTTAACGTCTGCTCGGGACGGAGAATTCCCGCCAAAGGCAACTTGTACGTGTTGGGAGTAGCACAATGGTCATGCAGAATCGATCCCAGTTTATGACAGGTCATAAAACCCCTGACCATAGTCATTATTAAGTTAACATGGTGTAAACACACAAATTTCCTGAACTAATTTAGCCCAGCGAGATAATGTATTCATCTTATCTGCTAAGGCCGCAAGCAAACATATCAACAACATAGTGGTTTTTCATTAAATTCATATTCATATAGATTATTTTCGCCTGTTGAAGAACATGCTCTAATACGGTTTTCGGATGAAGGAGTATTCCAACTCCCGTTTAGATGGACTGGCGGTCTTGGATTCTTGGCAATATTATCTCGGTAAGTAAACTATTAAGTCGACATATTTTTCGGTTTATGTCGACATAATTTTTGATGATGTCGACATCTTCTCAGAAATATGTCGACATATTTAAGTCGTAAGTCGGCAACTCGATGGCAGAAATATGCCACCATAGATTCTTAAACTCTAGTTCACATCCTAGAGTATCGTACTTCTGTGACAAGTGTCTTCCGATACGGTCTCCTGTGGATTTAGTTATTGCTGCCTTATATCTATAAAAGTCACTCTCCAGCTTCATTCATAAACCGTTCCTTTTATTATTACGACATCTATCGCTAAAAACAAAACAAGCCTTTTTGTCTTCATTTCTTTTTTTAATCCTATTAAGAAGACCATTCAGAAATGATTTCCAAAAATAGATATTTGAAATTAATGATCTTGTTTTTACATCGGATAGTTGTTTGTCTTCCTTCAATTTTAAATCTAATTTACAATCACCTTCAAGTGCGCGTTTAATGTGGACCACAATACCAATTAGTGTAAGTGACTAAGGTAAGCGTGTTACAGAGCCTTCACGCTTGCATCTTGCTAACCCGCGGGATCGATCAGTGTCCTGGAAACGCTTACACGACACCGGCACTGGAAACAACGTGACTATACACTTAATTGTCCCTGGTGTGAAAGCAGTACCCAGAAAAGGCTAATAATCCCTTTTCATTAAAATCCATATCAATCACCGGGAGTTTTGATGATATTACCATGTCTCCTACTATCAATCTTGTAATTGTTATCTAACAAACGAAGTCGGATACGGCATCCGGATTTATCACCAAAACAAGATTGAGAAGCCATTAAGAACGTGAAAATCTCCAGTAATATTAATCAAGCTACACGTTCTTTTCAGGCGAAGCTGCCGCGATACCGAACTGGCTCTGTGGAATAATAGATCAGAAGATTCTAATTCAATTCTGAGAGTATCTATTGCTACCTCCAAACAACTATATTTATGTACAGCATGTTTCCAGTGGAAGATTTCTCATCTGTATGCTTAGGTTTTTGTCAAACGTTCGGCTAAGACATCTTAAACTTTATTTCTATATACCGTTTCAAGTTTATTTTACTGAGGTTATAAGCTACAGCTCATTATATTTCCATCTTTTATTTTAATTTTCTCAGGTTATGTTTCTTTGATTGAATAAAGTATCAAAAAAATAAATAAATAAAAACAACAACAACAACAACAACAACAACAACAAACAAACTAAATACATTCCAAATCGTAGAGAATTGGTTAAGCAACACGTTCACACGTGTCTATAATGATTTGGTTAACTGTGACAGAAAAAAATCTGAAATCAAAATCCTACCACCATTTGACTTTTTAATTGATAAAATTGACCAGTAGATTTTTTCTTCTTATTTTGATTGTAAATGCTAACTTATAATAAAAAAACTGATTCCCCTACTCCTAGGGAACCAAGGTGTGTTATAATTTTATGTCTTTTGAAAAATCAATTCCAATACCCTGTGGCTGAACACACGCTCAGACTGGCGGGCAGTTCCGGTCTCTTCCGGTAGCAAAATCAATTATCAATTAAGACACGATTCTCGTACAATATTTACATGGATAGTGTTATTTTGAAGGTAATACATCAGGTAATCTGTCATTGTGGGTAACGATCGAGTAAAGGATTAACTTAGTGGTTACATGATGGCACGTGTCGGTTTACAGAAAAGTCTGTTACTATGGACACAAGAACAAGAAATAGTGTGGTCACCACGTGTTGCCAGACCATGCATGCTACCCCTCCCCATCCAGTAAACGAATGCTTCTTTCGATTAACCAGGTCTTGTAGAATATGCGAATTTTATTATGCATTGAGATATACTGAGTGTCGTTATAAAATATAGAATCTACGTACTTTCTCCATTATGCCCTCAATTTTTGATTTGTTTTATACGTAATTGGTTTATTGACGGCGAGCCCAATAAAAAAACGTTCGAATTACACGACAGAGCGAACATGCATGTTTAAGTTATGATTTGAAATTCCCGCCTCTCGATCGCATGCCAATGACGTCACTCTGGAATCTGTATCCGGTGAAGAAAGTGGATCGAATGAGGTAAGTTTACAATTTAGGCCTACAGCTGGACATCGTTCATGCTGGTTTACTTCTTTTTTAATATATAAATGACAAGTTATCATAAACCTTCTCAATGTGGATCCATGTCTATTATGCAGGGAGCTGTTGTGTTTCATTGTTTGTTAAAATTGTGTTTTTTCGTAAGTAGGCTTAACTACGATATCTGTAGATCAACTTCGAGCACTGTTGAAGTCTGTGAAGATTTGATATATAATGTGTTAACATCTTAGTGACAGAACGTCATTATCGGTATAATTTTTCTTTGTTACATTGACCAATTATCAATATCTAGAACACGTGTCAGAAGAATTAGCAATCAGAGTTATCTCCCTTCCCCATGATCTCGACACAATATATTTAGGAGGCGTCAATAATTCTGTGCGTGACATGATATGTCTATCCCACAAGAAACTTGTTTTGTATTACACAGAACACGAAATTTCTCTTATTATAGCAGAACAGGTTGACAAAATGAAAATCGTACAATATTGCTTTGAAACTTAAGCACATGTAAACTTACTATAATGTTTGTGGTAAAAAAATGACTATAACTTCATGTAATTTTAATTTCAAGATGCAATTAAAAGCTTTTGAGATATAAAAATGCAATTAAAAACATCAAATGATTTAATCAAGATTGCGATAAAGGGTTTTTAAAAAATATTAACATTCACGTAAAACAGAAGTATGATTTACGTAAAAACATCTGTCGATATAAAAACGAATCAGCACACAGATGATTTTTATTTGTTTATTTATTCATTTATTTTGATTTTATGTTTTTATTCATACATGTGGTCATCAACCAAATAACACACAGGGGCTTGGCTAATCCGAAGGGTATTGATATTTTATCGGCCTAATAAAAAAACTGATATGAGGTGACTTTTGAAAGGATATATATATACATGTATTATGCATCAATAATATTATATGGACTGTGGGTTAGGAATTCGTTATAAGCCCCTGTGGCTTAAAGCATCATTTCATCAGAAAATTCTAAAAACAAATGAAGACATTGGAAAATGATAACGTTAATCATCCTTTCAAACGGAGCCGTCAGAGGTGTGGATCAGCCTCAGAATCCCGGGAATGGAGGCCTGTATCACTATCGGCTTTTCTCAAGAGATACTAGTTCATGTCCATACCGTGTAGATTAAATTAGTTCAGGGTTTTTTGTCTTCTTTATCAATAAATTCTTTATCAATACATAGCGAAAAGATTCAACACTTAGTAATTTAATTCTATTTCAGACTAAACGTTGTATCATCTGTTTTAGAAGACGTTGTGTGTTTGTCTGTCTATCTGTCGGTCTGTCTGATGTCTGTTTCTGTCCGTCCGTCGAAAGATTTTTTTTTTTTTGCGAAGTGCATTATTGACATGGCAGACATTTTGTTTGTACATTATTTGTGTGATTTGATTTTTCTCAGTGATCTAAACAAAATTAGTCAAATGACAAAATCAGTTCGTTAAAGTGAGAACACAATCTCAACACCGTGAAAGCGAATACCAACCTGAGTTTATTGTACCTTTGACTGTCTGTAGGTAATGACCATGTACGTGTACCTACAATGATTGTATGTACCCATAACAAGAAACGACTGGCTATAAATTCTTCGCTGACTGTACATGATTACTTAATAAAATACTTTCCATAGCCTATCACCTTACACAGAGGAACCATTACCACAAAAGGTGATCGCAAAATTTATGATCGAGTTATAATAAAACGATATGAAAGTGGCGATGAAAACTCTGAATTTCTACCTGGCCAACAAGTCTCCATAGCAAATGTCTCCGATAACACGAGAAAGATGGAACTTGGAATGTTTAGAACGTGATCGTTTGTCCACGATTGGCATGGTTACATGACCATTACCAAGCTGTCGTATTATTTTATGTATACCTGATAATCGGTATAACATTTTGGGGGATAATTTCAAGACTTTCTGTAAATGTCAAAGGGGGAAAATTCCGGACTATCGCTTATCATAAAACGAATCAGAGTTTATAGATTGGATAACTTTCACGAAAATTATAGCTTATTTTATAGTCACAAAAATGCAGTCGGACATGAATAAGTAGGGAATGTTTGACAACAGTTCAATTCAATTAAGCTTTATTTCGTAAGTTTTACAGTTTATTGGATAACATAGTTTATACATTAAGGGCATATAAAATTAATCACTTATTTTACAAAACACAGTTCTTGCTATCGTCACATACATTTACATTCAACAATAATAATTCTTACTACCGTCTTAAAGAACAATAACAATTTATTTATTATTAATTTGATAAGTTGAAAATGAATATATTCCATCTAAAATTATAATAGTACCACACTATTCTCGACAAGCTGTAATGTTCAATAAAGTACATTGAAATATTGTACGTGTACGTGTAGTTTTATGTGTAAAATAAAGCTTGAAGAAAAACTTTCTTTTTCTGGAACTGTTTTGTTGTTTTTTATATTTGTGTTTTTTGTTTTTTGTTTGTTTTTTGGTTGATTGTATATTTGTTTTGTTTTTATAGGTATTGGTTAAGACAGATATATAGCTATAGATAAGTGTTCTGCCCACACGTTTTCCTGTACTTGGTATTTGCCCTGACTAATCAGCGTCACACGACACACTACGACACGCCGAGATCGGTGTTGTGTTGGCTCGGACAGCTGACGCCAGATTGTGATCAATTTGAATTCGATTCCGTCGTTTTATGTCAACTTTGGCTTAGTGCAAGTGTCTCAATTTAAAACAGAACGATAGATCATGAATGAATTATGTTTCTCCACTTAATGACCTCCACGTGATTAAAGAAACCCGTTATAAACAGTCTAATTAAACTAAGTGTTTCCCATTTTACTTAAATTGGCACAGTTAGAAATGTTTCTAATGATTCAACACAAGCCTCGTTTTAAAATTGTTTCTGACCTAGCGGTGGGCAGATAACTATCACGTTTTGAATAGTTTCTGATCTCGCGGTGGGCAGATAACTACAATGTTTTGAATTGTTTCTAATCTCGAGCTCGCGGTGGGCAGATTATTACAACGCTTTGAATTGTTTCTGATCTCGCGATGGGCAGATAACTATCACGTTTTGAAAAGTTTCTGATCTCGCGATGGGCAGATAACTATCACGTTTTGAATTGTTTCTGATCGCGCGATGGGCCGATAACTATCACGTTTTGAATTGTTTCTGATCTCGCGGTTGGCAGATAACTACCACGTTTTGAATTGTTTCTAATCTCGCGATGGGCAGATAACTATCACGTTTTGAATTGTTTCTGATCTCGCGGTTGGCAGATAACTACCACGTTTTGAATAGTTTCTGATCTCGCGATGGGCAGATAACTATCACGTTTTGAAAAGTTTCTGATCTCGCGGTTGGCAGATAACTACCACGTTTAAAACTGTTTCTGACCTAGCGATGGGCAGATAACTACCACGTTTTGAACTGTTTCTAATCTCGCGATGGGCAGATAACTATCACGTTTTGAAAAGTTTCTGATCTCGCGATGGGCAGATAACTATCACGTTTTGAATTGTTTCTGATCTCGCGATGGGCAGATAACTATCACGTTTTGAATTGTTTCTGATCTCGCGATGGGCAGATAACTATCACGTTTTGAATTGTTTCTGATCTCGCGGTTGGCAGATAACTACCACGTTTTGAATTGTTTCTGATCTCGCGATGGGCAGATAACTATCACGTTTTGAAAAGTTTCTGATCTCGCGGTTGGCAGATAACTACCACGTTTAAAACTGTTTCTGACCTAGCGATGGGCAGATAACTACCACGTTTTGAACTGTTTCTGATCTCGCGGTGGACAGATAACTATCACGTTTCTGATCTCGCGGTTGGCTGATTACAATCTCGTTTTAAATTGTTTCTGATCTCGCGGTGGGCAGATTACAATCTCGTTTTAAATTGTTTCTGATCTCGCGGTTGGCAGATAACTACCATATTTTGAATTGTTTCTGATCTTGCGGTAGGCAGATAACTACCACGTTTTGAATTGTTTCTGTTCCTGTAAAATTGGAGAGCAATAGCGTCACCATTAATATTACTAGCAGATGGGGGGATTTCCCTTGGATGCCCAGTAAGTAAGATGTCAGCTTAGAAAGCGAGAAATCGCTAGGTTGAGTCCAACTTTGGTCAGAATATCCATTCCATCCTCTCCCTATTTACATACATTGTATTATGGCTTGAATGTAAAAATGTTAGCTTTACTGTTGTTTAAAAAGTTGGTCGGTGGTACCATTTGTCATCATACTATACTATTGTGTGACGTGTTGGCCGCCATTGGTCACGGTGAAAGTGTGACTGGTTGGGCGCCATTTGTCATAGTAAAGTGTGACTGGGCGGGGCGCCATTTGTCGTAGTAAAGTGTGACTGGGCGGGGTCGCCATTTGTCATAGTAATGTGTGACTGGGCGGGGCGCCATTTGTCGTAGTATAGTGTGACAGTTGGGTGCCATTGGTCATACAAATGTACCATCTTCAAATGACCTTGGCATATGTAACACTCAATTACAAAACAAATATATAAATACATTTATTTATAGTTTAACACAACTCTCTTAAAATGTTCATCGGTAACAGAACCAAACCATTGTTTAACAGATAGAAGGATCACTAGGCCTAGTATATATATTGTTGTGTACAATGTGATAATTC
The DNA here is from genome assembly GCF_902652985.1 of Pecten maximus. NCBI lineage: Eukaryota > Metazoa > Mollusca > Bivalvia > Pectinida > Pectinidae > Pecten > Pecten maximus. Next base: position 24,221,109 of record NC_047030.1, on the reverse strand, counting down.
CGGATATCATAGGTGATGTTAAAATGCATGTTTGGATGCTGAAAGGTATGGAATAAAGACAATAAGGCTTCATATTGGATAAATAGGTACCCCGGGAATACACATCCATTTAAAGGGTATATCAGCTATAGGAGACTTAATGGATCGGGTATACGGCCGTATCTGGGGACAACACGCCTTCTCATCTGCTTCAGGTAATGTTGTAGGTAGGCTGCATATCTTCCCTTGTAATGCTTTTAACTGATTTAAACATTAATGATGATTTAAGGTGATTTACACACAAGCAAGGTATATGATGAATAGTACAATCTTCATATCAACTCACTCACACACAAAATAATCAATAAAGAAATAAAAATACATACTCAGAATGTTAAAACGTACAAAATATGTAAAAAATATTTTATTGTTTTCTTGGCATGAATACTGAAGTGTCAGAGGAAACGGAAATGTTAATTTTGTGGTTTATGAAGATGTTAAAGGGATTAACTCGTCTTTATCAAAATTTAAACTTAATTATTTAAAAGACTGTTTAGTTTATGAATAAAGATAATCAACTTATGGTGTGTTTTTTTTTTTTACACAAGATCATCCATGCCAGGGATATAACGTCTGTGGTACATTGTAGCCATTGTTACCGATAGTTACCAGCCTTGGCGACCAGAACTTCAATACTTTATACAACATCCTAAAAAAAACCTACTGACTGATGTATTTTCTAATAAAACTTGAAACCTGAAACTATTTCCTCTGTCTGAAACAGATAGCACCGTGGACCACTAGATTTGCTGATAAGCATTCAAAATTTCCGAATGAGTGCTCTAAAAAGGCAAATCGTGACCGAACGACAATATGACTAATACGGAAATTATTTTTTTTGTTATGTTTTATTTTTTCCACATTTTTTGTAAATCTTAGTTTTTTTTAGGTCATTACTTTTAATCGCCTTTGTCCATCGTCGTCCGTCGGTAAACAATTTTAACTTTACTACAGATGTATAGTATAAATCACATTTTCGAGCATTTTTTCTTGATATGCTATTTGAAATAATCCAAACTTGATTAGAATCATCGGTATGGGATGGCAGCTTGATAGTATCCACATATTGGCCCTGACAAACCCCAGGGGCTGATACATGTAGGTTGGTCCAAATTGAGCCAAACTGACTGAAATTTCAAAACTCTTCTTCTCAAGACTCATTGGAATTGAATGCTCTTAGGTGCTTTACAAAAGTGTGTATTTCATGACTTTGGGGGCTGTCATTTCACCCCGGGGAAAGGTTAAACTTTAGTTTATATAGGGACATCACACTTTTGAGGATCATTAGATGAATTAAATGCCTTTGGAAGTAAAATGTAATCGAAATTTGGTTATAATTATCAGTATGCGATATATTGACGGTACAATGTATGCACATATTGGCTCTGATTGACCCCCAAACTGGGTCAAGTTGACATAGATATATTAGAACTCAGGTGACCGGTGTTTGGTTTAAACAGGTTGTATTGCCTTATAATGATAAAAAAGATTAGGCACAAGTTCTTACAACGTAGTTAGCCTTCTCCTAACTTAAATCATCTTACATACTGGTGTTTATAAGTTATAGACCAATCTATCGTCGGGTTACTTTTTTTCAGAAATACTTCAGTCATCGCAATATAAAACTGCATGCAAATAAGCCTATAAATACATTGATCACATAACTGGGATTACTGTAGCTGACATATGATTCTACATAACATATCGTATTAAACACACCTGTAATAACACTATATGCAATAGATATAAGGGGCATAACGTCTTCGTAAAGGATTGTATCGGTAGCGAAAAAAAAAAAAAAAAAAATTGAAAAAAAAAAAAAAAAAAAAAAAATTAACAAAACATTAAAAAAAATACCGTCTAAGTGGAAAATCCTAAGGAATCTTATTCGGTGTTTATAAATTTTTTTTTTTTAATTTTTGTTTTGTTTGTTTGTTTTTTTTTTTATTTGTGATGAATAGAATCTTACACTCGTGTCCATGTAATTTATAAATATTCCTCAGACCCTGTCATTCTTTAGTAAATTAGTGAAATAAGTTACATTAAATTAATGGGATAATCTTTAATTTAATGTTCTTTTCAAAGTGAATAAGAACATAAAAATATTATACACAGACTATATCAAAAAGAGCTACAAAACGTAAAAAATAATCTTTTGCATTTACAAAGGTAATTGAAGATAGTTGATATCTTTAAGATATGTTGATGAATTACAAACACTTTGTAAGTAAGACAGTTGAATGTTTTCCACCAGTCTGCTGATCAATAGGTAGCAACTTAATATCATTATATGTAAATTAGTTTCCTAGACGGCCATCTATAACTCCAGCTATGGCTATCATACAAGTACACGTAACCTATAGAAGCCCATAAGTACAATAAACAGCTTCTACAAGTACGTGCAATATATACTGGGACTCGTTTACATGTACATGGACGAACCGGTTCGTCATTTTTCGGCAGAGCCGTATAATATTGTTTTGGCCCCGGCTATGACGCAACAGGTGGCGTTACTGGTCCAGATGAAGTATGTGATTGGTCAATGTAGCGGTAAATGCAAAATGCAGATATACAGTTAAAAACGAAACAACGTTAAGATTGAATGCATGCTGAATAAGTGGATGTATTTTTTCAAATGACACATTAATAAAATTATATTCCTGATTCAAATGCAATCTTATTATCACCAAAAATGATTCAAATTGATATAATTTTGTTATCCGTGCTGAAACGCAATAGTTTGTTAATTAATTTCTCCAGCAGTTTTACATTATAACCATCAGCATTAAAACTATGCCGTTTATCTTTTTAAAAGATATTTCTTGTTTAGAAATCGTTTGTGCTCACTTATAAATTTCATTATTAACAGAAAGAGTGTAATTGTTAAAAGACTTTAAATATTATAACACTTTTTATCGGTTGTAAGATGAAAATCTAACCATATATTCCCTTTAAAAACTTAAAACCGTTTGGACCGCCAAAACAAAAAAACGGCCCTGTGTTACTATTGGCAAAACAAGAAAGGTAAACGGAATATTTAGGGACAGAACAATAGGACAAACATTTTTTCAAAATCTGTAAGAAGTCATTATTTATATTAGCCTAACGCTCCACCGATTGAGCTAAAGAGAAACGCATGTCCTTAAAGGGGCATTTTTCGAACAGACATCAGAAACGTGCACAATTTCTATTGATGAAATATATGTCCGAGCGATGATTGTATGAGTATTTGTACCTACAAGTAATGAAATTAACGCCGAAATGTACAGGAAAAAAGGCGTATCGTATACAAATACCGTATGTCTTTGTGGTAATTAGTGATACTTCGGGTCGAATTAAGAATTTTCAGGACTTAATACTCGAAGAACTTTGGTTTATCTTGAGGATAAAACTTCCGTTTTATATAACTTTTCCTACTTGAATAAATACATATTTTCCAGTAAGTTTAATTTAGACGATCTAAACCTAACTCAAACGAAGAAATGTCCCTTTAATGATATTTTGAGATCCAATTTTGAAAACCATGAAATTTATTTAATTACGTGACTCTTTTGGACCACCCCATCCGGATTATGACACTTTTTTTTTTCTAGTTGCCTCCTCTGATAATTTTACACTGTAGTCCCTTAGCATCACTGACGAGTTCTAGAGGAAGAAACAGCCGTATGACACAGTTTACTTCACTTTGACTCGGCTGGATCTATAACTCTCAATTCGGTTTAAGATGTGCCAATATCTTGTTGGTCTCTTGTGCAGTTCTGTAGGCGGTAGGACGTAACTATTTTCTTACCAGGGTTACAGATCATGTATAATTTTCCTGACTCTAATTTTGAAAACAAATATAATACATGTACATGTAGATAATAACCCCATACATGCTTTTATCCTCGGCCCTAATGGTACTCGTATATGAATCAATATTTTCTCCGTAAAACTCGCTTTTAAAGTTATTCAAAATTTTGCCTTAAATGTTTTGGGCAATTACTACACCGAGACGGATAAATATAAACACTGCCAAAGAAGAACAGGACAATTTTCAAGCTGTGTGCTCAATCCTGATACGAGACCAAAACGAAGCCAGGGAATTAATTAGACAAATTATAAAAAAAAAAGATACTAAAAAAAAAATATAAAGAAATGAACAGCGAAATTTACGTATGGCATGAAAAAATATAGACATTCGCTGTAAACTGTACTAATTAAAACATAAAGGGAATACCGACTTTTCACTTAGCTATAAATATTTTATAATTTAAAATTGAATATAAAACACCGATAGTGCTTTTGGTAGTAAATGCTGTAATACGTACACAGAGCTGGACATATGTAGCAACTGTTATAAATAATTCACGCAGAAACACCGAGCTTTATCTCTACAGTCTATCGAGTGTGATGCTGCTGACGCTGAATGAACGAGGTACTCTCAGCCTCCGTATACATCATCATTACAAGGACAGGATCAATAGAGGAGGTAGGCCGCCATACACTGCCAATATACGTGTGTCAAGTAATACCTTCACACGACCCCGACCGTGCACGACGGACGTTCTCTCGTTCGACCCTAAAAGTGAAAGTAGGTTTTGTCTGTTTGCAGGACATCACAAGGGAGGTTAGTGTGGAACTCTTCTGGGTTTAGAGTGAACTGAACGTGTATAGCCAGCACGTGCGAATTGCCGCAAGTTACGTTGCTGTCAACCTTCTCCAGTGTTTTGGTGAACTTTGAAAGATCAGTCAACTTTAGGGGGATCTGAAGTGTTCCACCATACTACAAGTATGCTGTGTACCTTTCCACGTCTTCAGAATTTGTCCATGTGCAAGGATAAACGGACACAGGTAAGACTCACTTACAATTCGATCGTATGTATGTACGTTATATTGTAAACATCTGTAAAGTTTGAAGCACACCTTTGTAGTGCGAATTGCGCTTTATACATTTCAGCTATTTACGGAATCTCAAACATGTAACATGATTTGTAATATAAAACCCCTTTTCGAGGAATTAAACTGAACTTGCGTTTTTGCTCAATAATCAATATTCATACCGTGTTTATTATCTGATTACGTGAATAACCGTGTCGATAACAAAATGGTGACAGAGTCATGAATATGTAAATTATTGCGATTAGGTACAGTGATTCCGGCATTGAGCACGAACGAGTTTTACATTTCATACCGGAAATTTAGAGTGAATCATACACCTATATTCCGGAAGTGTGATTGAATTATACACCAGTATTCCGGAAATAGTTCTGAATAAAAATGTATATACCTTTATTCCGGAAGCAAGTTTGAGTTATTTACCTGTATTCCGGAAGAATGAGTGAACTATACACCCGTATTCTGGGAGTATCAGTGAATTATACACCTGTTTCCCGGAAGTAAGAGTAAACCATACACCTGTATTCCAGATGTAGGAGTGAAGTATTGACTATATTCCGGAAGTATGAGTGAATTATACATCTGTATTCTGGGCGTATCAGTGAATTATATGTCTGTATTCCGGAAATAAGAGTAAACCATACACCTGTTTTCCGGAAGTAAGAGTGAATCATACATCTGTATTCCGGAAGTATGAGTGAACTATACACATGTTTTCCATAAGTAAGGGTGAATTACACACCTGTATTCCTGATGTAAGAGTGAATTATTCACCTGTATTCCTGAAGTAAGAGTGAATTATTCACCTGTATTCCTGATGTAAGAATGAATTATTCACCTGTATTCCTAAAGTAAGAGTGAATTATACACCTGTATTCCTGAAGTAAGAGTGAATTATACACCTGTATTCCGGAAGAATGAGTGAATTATACACCTGTATTCCGGAAGTAAGAGTGATTTATATATCTGTATTCCGGAAGTAAGAGTGAATCATACACCTGTTTTCTGGAAGTAAGAGTGAATGATACACCTGTATTCCTGAAGTAAGAGTGAATTATACACCTGTATTCCGGATGTAAGAGTGAATTATACACCTGTATTCCGGATGTAAGAGTGAATTATACACCTGTATTCCGGAAGAATGAGTGAATTATACACCTGTATTCCGGAAGTAAGAGTGATTTATATATCTGTATTCCGGAAGTAAGAGTGAATCATACACCTGTTTTCTGGAAGTAAGAGTGAATGATACACCTGTATTCCTGAAGTAAGAGTGAATTATACACCTGTATTCCGGATTAACTGTATTTCGGATGTAGGAGTGAAGTATTGACTGTATTCCCGAAGTATGAGTGAATCATACACCGGTATTCCTGAAGTAAGAATGAATTATACACCTGTATTCCTGAAGTAAGAGTGAATTATACACTTGTATTCCGGAATTAATTTAATGGATAGAACCTGTTCTCTGAAAGGAACATTTAATTCTGTAATATCGGGTATACAAATTTCTGCTTGACTTTTTTCTTGGTGTTCAAGTTGTCGTTTTTGATAGTAGGAATTAGAACAGCTGCACTAGCTATAGGCTATGAAAACCCTCTGATTACGATATACTTATTACACGTACCCGGAATCATACGGTTAGCTGATCTATATGTCTGAAATTATTGTAAAGTGCATCAGACATGATGATAGATGTAACGTTCATTAATTAGCTGTATATATAACTACTAGGATATCGTGTGTGTTGTTCTGTCACGCCAAATCGATACAGGTATAAACAGCAATATGAAATCCAGGTGATGGTCCTTATCGAGTCCTACCAGTTCAATGCAGGGACTATCTACTTTTGTTTATTTCAGTATTTCGGTACGACATCTACGATTTAAATGTTGTTCGGATGATACACAGATATTGTTATATATTTACATTGTAAGAGAGTAAACATATATATTGTTTATAGGGTATACAGTTACCTGCGTATAACTGGGGACGCGATCGGATTTCTGCCTTATCCAGGTATGACATCTGACAGGTTTTTAATAATTAACAGGAATCAGCCTACCAATTCTATGTTCTATTGATTTTAAGGTGAGCTATGGCGAAATTAATTCAATTGTCAGTAATATTGTGTATCAAGTTATCAACCATGGAATATTGACTAAACCCAGGAGCTATATATTGAAATGTCTAACTCAAAATGAAAAAAACCCACCAAAAATCAAACAAAAAACAAAAAACAAAAAAACACACAAAAAACCAACAAACGTATTTAAATCAAGGATATATCAAAATTATGTTTTATCGGTATGAATAAAGAAGGATTCCATTTGTTTTTAAATTTACATATTTCCATTGCTATGTACATAGCAGATGAATGTCGTGTTTGTTGATGAGAGACGCATTGTAAAACATTTCAGTCATATTATAAACATGTTCCGGTATTAAATGCGTCAGGACCTTCACTACATCCGGGCATTTCCCCTGACAAAATAATCTAGCATAATAAGATAGCAACGAATTTACATTTCAATCAGCGAAATGCATCATTGTACACAAGTTTATAAAATGTGTACGCTTGATCAATAAAACGAAACACCTTACCTTTCTGGTTAGGTCTTTTAAAGGCAAGGATTGTATTGTTTGTAGATTTGTTATTCTAATTAACCATAGATGATTATTGTTGGGACACGAGGATGTATATATGTAAATATTTACATTCTGTGTTGCATTTGCCTACATGTCGTTAGTAAACCATACTGTATTCATGAGACTGTAACTATAAATGTAATAGGAGTGGAAAAATGCACGGCCAGACTGGGGTTCGAACCCGGGACCTCTGAACACTAGCCGGATGCTCTACCGATTGAGCTAACTGGTCGCCGATGATCGATCCGGTCCAGTTCCGCTACACTTTTCCCTCCTATTTTTTTAAGTCTTCGCAACTCACAACCCAGGTTCGGGTATTCACCTCACTTGAAACAAGGTTTGGTCACAGGTACCAAATGTAATAGGAGTGGAAAAATGCACGCCCCCCCCCCCCCCCCCCCCCCCCCCATTTCAATGCCTAAATGAATCTTACTTCAGTTCCAATTTCATATGAAATTTATGAAAACAAGTTTAAGCATTTCAGCCAACAATCATCAGAGGACGGACTATTAAATTCGCATAGTCCGTTGTCCGTGGTCCATCACCAAACAATACTTGTTATCAATATTTGTTTTGAAGTACTACAAAGATATTTCGCAAATTTCATATGTTTGCTTTCATTTTTCCCTAGTTAAGCCCATTTGATTTTGAGTCTGATCGTGAAAACGAAAATGGCCGACAGGCAGCCATCTTGGATTTTGACAGTTGACGTTTGTTATAGCTATTTCCTGAGAACTACTGGAAGGGTATTTCTTAAAATTGATGTGGCCTCTTAGGTCAGTTTTAAGCAGGACAACTCAACGAAATTGTAGACTTCGATTCATTTTAATTATCCAAGAAATTAAACCTACAACACGTAATTCCTGTACATATTACATCGACAGGAACATACGACAGCTATACCCGACACATGTAATATATTAAAGCGTTGTAGACACTCGACTTAACTGAGTTGACAATATGGAGATACATGATACGAAAGTATCCTGGCGAAGTTGAACGAAGGATTCGTGACCACTTCATATGTCATATAGAATTCAAACGAATGTAAGATTCTTTTTATCATAAGAGTGATATATATGTTGGCAAGCCTTCCTGAAAAGAACATTTTGTCGCCTATTAGAACTCTAAAATGGCGATATTTTCACTTCCTGTCTCTCTTTGAGAAGATATGACGTCACAGTTGGATTAATAAGGATTCTGGGTAACCTGATTACCTCCCCTTTGGCGCTGTTTGATATGGTGACTGGAGGAAATGGCACGTACATGACATCAGCCATCATAGTGGAGCACATATTATTCTGTACACGTGTGCTGTGAAATGATTACATGTAACTAGGAGTTCTGCACTACGTCATTCGGTCAGAAATTTTCAAACCAGTCTTTAACCTCATCACTCTAAAATTTTCTGTGATAAAATATGGATTATGTAAAAATATGAAAGGATACAGTTTCCCTTACACTCTACAATATGAAATTAAGGAAACACAATATGTCCCCGGTGAGACATTGGTTTGTCTGGGTCCGACATCGCCTCGTCTTGTTTTTATATACGGTGAACTGTCAACTGGCGAACATACGGCTAACCTGCGTCTAGTCCCCTGTGTAGAATATACGTTCTAGGTTCTGCCCTTTAAACATTTTTTATATACCAAATGTTATTGTCGAGCACTTTTGGGTATACAACTTGTGATAAGTAAGATATACGTACAAATTCCGACGTGTTAGTCTTGTCGGAAAATCAACTTCAACTTCCAACATATGGAAAACGTTACTGGTAGGCATATAAGATAAAATCCTTTTTTCATTTTTTTTAAAAACAAAAATGACCAATTTTGTAACCATCAAAGGATTTAAAGAATTACGAGTAACACGTACTTACACAGGGATATTGTCATGTCGAGCGTTCACAAGGCATATTAAACTTTTTTTTTTATTCAACTGAATATCAGAAACAGAATTATTTCCATGGAAGAGTTGTAACTAACAAACTGAAATATTTTTTTTCTAACTCGGTCCGAGATCAGATTCGAATGAATATCGGCGATCGTCTGCTGTCTGGGCCCCTGAGATCATATGGTATTCCTTTATCTAAACGAATCTTTACTTTTGCGAGTTTTAGCGAGCTAAAATTAAAATTTCGAGACGGGTTTCATAATTTAAGATACTTCCATCACGACTTAGAAAAGTTACATTTTGAAAGGTTTCAAAGTCAAAATATGAAGGACGAAAAACAAACGGAGGCAGCCATTTTGTTGCGCCATATTCCATTCATGACGTCATGTTCCATATCTGACGCCACAATCGATTTCTGCCTGGCGCCCCAATGATAAACGCTCAACTGTAAACTTTAGTGACAGATATGAAAAAAAGGGCGAATTTATTCGAACACAGACTGATGATGTGATCAATTCGGATGTACGTTTCTCTCATCGTTCAATATTTAATAATCCTTCCTTCGAAACCTACGCAGTTAAGTACATTGACCTCAGGCCATTGTCATATATAGAAAATAACACCAAGCTATGAATTCGTTAGGGGGTAGGTAAGGATCTGCTATAGTTTTACCCATAATTCCATGGTAAATATGCAGATTGTCCCATTGTAAGGTCACGTTTTGAGATGAAAATAAATGTTATTTATGTTTTTGTCGTACAATATTATGCTTTTAACGCCAAACATATTGTCTTTCATGCACATTAAATGATTTTTATTGTAAACAATATTTCTTATTGTAAATACTTAATGCATGCTCGATTAATTATGAGGAAACCCGAATCGGTCACATGGTTGGTCAATGGTCACGTAACGAGGCAATACACTTCCATCGAAATGAAAACACGTGTTTTCCCCGAAGATATGACGGATATGCCCGAGTGGTTTTCCGATTGGGTTACTATCAATAATACAATTATATGATTTTTATTTTTCAGATAACAACCCGAAATTCTTGCAGTCACTTTTAATTATAGCAATAAATAGAAATTGTTAATTATGTAACAAACTCTTTGAAAGATATCAAGTTTTATATATTTTCACCTTGTGATTTTAACCGTTGTAGTTGCTCTTATGTATATTTTTTTTTATTATGCCCGGCACAAGATCAGAGATCACAAGTATGGCTGTAATATATCACCTTTATATTGATGAACACGTACCAGGTATGTTACCACGTCAATATAGACTTAACAATCTCCTGCACGTGGTCACATGTGGTACAAGTGTAAACAAGCGCGCTCTAAATACAACTTGTCATGATAAAGTATAAAATTGACTTTCTGCTTTCTCCCATATCAAGTTATAGATAATTAATCGTTGAGTGGCTGCAGTCTCATTAAACAAGGCGTATTATTGGTCTGTATTATCGTTACCATGGTTTCGCGTGGTAACAGCTGTGCGCGTGTTGCATCATTTCAGGTTTCTGAATCAGACATCTTTAGCCATATGCTTTTGTTCAAATTTTGAATTAAGTCGCAATATAGAGGATAATTGAATTCCAATTGAATGACTCTGACTGCTGGTGTCTCATTGACTCCCGTCCTCGAATGACCCTGACTGTCGATGTCTTATTGACACCCGTCCTCATACGACCCTGACTGTCGATGTCTTATTGACACCCGTCCTCATATGACCCTGAATATTGGTGTCACATTGACACCCGTCCTCATATGACCCTGAATATTGGTGTCACATTGACACCTGTCCTCCTCAAACGACCCTGACTGTTGGTGTCTCATTGACACCCGTTCTAATATGACCCTGACTGTTGGTGTCTCATTGACACCCGTTCTAATATGACCCTGACTGTTGGTGTCTCATTGACACCAGTCCTCGTACGACCCTGACTGTTGGTGTCTCATTGACACTCGCCCTGGTACGACCCTGACTGTCGGTGTCTCATTGACATCCGTCCTCGTACGACCCTGATTGTTGGTGTCACATTAACACCCGTCCTCGTATGACCCTAGCTATTGGTGTCACATTGACACCTGTCCTCGTACGACCCTGACTGTTGGTGTCACATTAACACCCGTCCACGTACGACCCTGACGGTCGGTGTCTCATTGACATCCGTCCTCGTACGACCCTGACTGTTGATGTTTCATTTTTACCCCCTCCTCATACATACTCGTTCTCGTACGACCCCTGTTTCGGGGGCGAAATGGTATCGTGGTAATTATAAGTAAACAGATACGTCTTTACAGTGGTGAGGACGATTCGTCACACGATTTTGTTTCACATATAACGTAACGATGTCTTAATTGACAATACACGGCTAGAATTTAACGTTTCTTTCAACAACAGGGCGAATTGAAAATTAATTCAGGCACTTTAAATAGCTGATATCAAGAGATATACTAACATATGGTTTCGTCTTACTAGAAAAATAAACAGATTATTTATATATAACCCTACATCTTGTACCTAAATCGCGATTACAAACGCAGACATTGTCTAACCCCGTGGGAAATACAGTGCGGTATAGGTTTTGTTTTGAAGTTGTGTTTCGTGGCCTCGCTAGCGTAAACGATGTGTGGTTAAAATACATATTTGATGAAGAATCGTCATTATTTGTCGGTATCAAGAAAAAAATGAGGGCGTCTGAAATACTGATCGACTGCTAATTCAATAATCACGCTAAGACGTCGGTAAATAAATGTATATATATATTTTCCCGTGCGTTTCTTATAACATTCGGATCTGGCTGCAAATACTATACAGACCAACGAAATGTTTGCTTTGTCTCGAAGACTGATTTCCGACAATATTTGACAAAGATATAACAGAAACCAATGATAATTAGTCAGATACTTTAGTATCAGGAATCAATGTTGATTTTTTCAGAATTTGTATTTTACTGCCACATCTGATCAGTTTGATAAAAAAAATATATCTTTATATTTCGCTGTATTGCAAATATTCGTTCTTCAGTTTACAATTAATAATTAAATGATACGCATTTGTTGTAAGAATTATGTGATATGAAAAAGGAAGTGATCATTCAAAGATTAAAAAAAGAAGATTAATTGTAAATATAATCTACCTGTTGGTATAGTGGGGATATTTTGTGTTCACGTGACGGATATACTACATTTTTACTTGCTAGTCTAGGAGGCGATGCTTGCGTACATGTATATGCGGATATATATTTAATGTAATGTCTTATTCTGCATACGGGCAATCCACATTTGTTGTAAAGCCATATTGTTTCGTCCTATCCCTCACCGTGGAAAACAATCATATTGGAACTTTTAATTCCCGGACCTTTTCATGCATCTCCGCCATCAGGGTTGCAGTAGAACATTGGGTATTAAACATTGACGAGGTCCTATCTACTGTCGGAGGTTTATGGTGTCCGTAATCCCGGTAACTATCTTCTTCACGCCTCGCGTCAAACCTACCCTGTACGTTGGAGGTCTGGACTCACTAGGCGGACTACCAGTACGAATGTTCTTATATCAAAATGCTGTTGGTATGGATCTACGAAATTGATGCATGATTAGGAGTGTACATAGACCTAATGCTTACAGCATATTGTTTATATGATTAAACCTGCTGCTCCCATTGCATGGTCGTAAGAGGCGACTAAATTTGTGATATTATCTTTTCTCTTCTTTCTATCAGCTTTATTCTTCCTAGTGTCACCCTTCACACTGCCTCACTTTTGGCCTTTGAGTGTGTTCGCCCCTGTGAGTAGGTTTTGTGTTCTTTACTCTGGCCATTACATACCAGAGTCTATAAAAATGGCAGTTTCTGCTCCTGCTTAGCGCTCATCATTTCGTGGAATGGGACGACTGGTTCGCCTGGTAACTTTGCCAGTATGATATGACCGGGTGAGATGTCCTGCTGGGTGTCTTCGGCAGTATGCTTCGGTAAAGTAGACAATCGGATTCGTAGTTTTCTCAGAGATACAAACACGAACAAAACACTGCCTCCCAAAACACATACATACATCCATGTATTCGCACATACCGCACAGGATTAGATATGTCGAGTATATGTTTGGTTTGGTTTGGTTTTATTGGTTTAACGTCCTATCAACAGCCCAGGACGGCCTCCCATGCGTGCGACATGTATGCGTGTGTATGTGTGTTTTGGGAGGCTGTGGTATGTTCGTGTCTCCCTGTGATAGTACAGAGGGGGCCGTCCTTAAATTATCATAACTGTTGATAGGACGACAAACGATACAAAACCAAAACATGTTTGTCGTCACAAACACAAACTTATAGTTTACTCTTAATTGCCTACAGTTAAGATGTGACCAGGACAGCCATATATTTGTAGGGTAGGTATCGTCGATGACGGAAAAGACGCTTACACTTCCGGAGCACACGGTCTTGTCTTTTCGTACCTTTACATCAGTCTCCATGCCGGTCTTTTGTGCGTAATGTCCCTCGTTTGGTAGATTTTGAGTTAGAATAAGTGATTCGTTTGAATGTCGGTAATCTCTGCTGTTTGTCTACACTTACTGGTGGTTTGTACTGTTCACTAAAACGTTTAACAGGTATGTTTTCCTCTTCTTGTGTTATGCTGTGTTTACCTTTATCTCACACACGCTTTTGGGGGTATGGCGATCTAATGGTACATGTTTAGGACTCCGGGCTATGCGACCGAAGGGTCGTTAGTTCGAGTCTCGGCACAAACAAGATACTCTACTCCGTTGTGGTCAAGTCGGCTCAGTTGTAAATGATAAATGAGTACGTAATAGGGCAGCGCAAGACATGTAGCATGTACGCTGTTAGCGACGAAACGGCAGCTCCGGTCGTATGCTCTTCAGGAAATTGAGACATACATTGCCTTGCGGCTAAAAACCCAATAACAACGTTCGGATAATAATTTGTGAACCGCTTTGAGACGGCTGTGTCGCTGTGTTATAGCAGTATATAGGAATTGTTATTACAAGTTTGCTTGTTTATTTACTGGGGTTATCGCCCTGTGAACAGGCATTGTCATTTTGAGGCGGGTCTCCTTGTAGTAGTTGGTGTGTTATAGTAGTATATAAGAATTGTTTTTATAAGTTTGCTTGTTTATTTACTGGGTTTATCACCCTGTGAACAGCAAATGTCATTTTGAGGCGAGTCACCTTGTAGTAGTTGGTGACTACCTCACTGAACAACATACGGGATATTCGTCGCATGCCATCAAGAAAATTAAGGGTAAATGTCTTGCCCATGGACACAACCACGAAAACGGCCCGGCGCGTTTCTCAGCTTCACGAGAAACACAAACCTACACCGGTAAGAAGCGTGGAACCACGCACCTTGGATCCGTGCAGAGTTGCATTACCGTGATTATCAAGGCTTTCCTTTTCCTGCGTGTATGAATCATGTCGGTATTGGTTTAATTTCTCTGTGTAATGATTATAAAAGTGAAAGGTAGCTGGTATTATCACGAACCCGACAATAACACTATTCAAGCGAACACGTAACTTTAGAGAGGCTGAGAAAGGTTTATGTTGTAATACTGAAGCCTAATTTCCAGTAGTATTGCTTATTTGTATGGCCAGGGTAATTTCGATTTCGGAGATATTGTTGTTTCACAAGTTCAACACATTTCCTGTAGGGCGTGATGATCAAATAGCAATAGCTCACCTTAATAAGACCGGCAGGTGTCTACCGCCGATTGTAGTTAAAGGCCAAACAAAAACAATTCACCGTTTCCTGCATTAGGTTTACATATTTCAGGGACAGTTAGGGGGGTTGATTTGTAAAACAGATTTGAAGATTTTGAAATGCTTCTGTATGTGTTAAAATGCTTCTGTATAATATAACGGGTGTGCAATGTAAGAACAGACAGAGACATCGGCGTAACGCCAAAAAATGATGCAATATGCACCAATCATGACTAGTACCTCATCTTGAACTGTTAATTCGTTGAATCGTCAATGGTAAACAGATTAAGGGCGAAGGGTCAATAACAGTCCGTGATGCCAGAATGATCAATGGTGGCGAGGATATACAGGCGTGCTGTGTTAATCTTAGAAAATAATGTTGTTCTATAACACTAATGATGATCTTTTCCACAGATATAACATTCCTTGTTGAAATAGATTTGAAATGCTTTTAAAACATTGTGCTATTTGTTGTCGTCTGACCATTAAGATAACATCCACTTTGTCTGACCCTTAAGATAACACCCACTTTGTCTGACCCTTAAGATAACGTCCACTTTGTCTGACCCTTAAGATAACATCCACTTTGTCTGACCCTTAAGATAACATCCACTTTGTCTGACCCTTAAGATAACGCCCACTTTGTCTGACCCTTAAGATAACGTCCACTTTGTCTGACCCTTAAGATAACGTCCACTTTGTCTGACCCTTAAGATAACATCCACTTTGTCTGACCCTTAAGATAACGTCCACTTTGTCTGACCCTTAAGATAACATCCACTTTGTCTGACCCTTAAGATAACACCCACTTTGTCTGACCCTTAAGATAACGTCCACTTTGTCTGACCCTTAAGATAACGTCCACTTTGTCTGACCCTTAAGATAACGTCCACTTTGTCTGACCCTTAAGATAACATCCACTTTGTCTGACCCTTAAGATAACATCCACTTTGTCTGACCCTTAAGATAACATCCACTTTGTCTGACCCTTAAGATAACGTCCACTTTGTCTGACCCTTAAGATAACGCCCACTTTGTCTGACCCTTAAGATAACATCCACTTTGTCTGACCCTTAAGATAACATCCACTTTGTCTGACCCTTAAGATAACGTCCACTTTGTCTGACCCTTAAGATAACATCCACTTTGTCTGACCCTTAAGATAACATCCACTTTGTCTGACCCTTAAGATAACACCCACTTTGTCTGACCCTTAAGATAACACCCACTTTGTCTGACCCTTAAGATAACGTCCACTTTGTCTGACCCTTAAGATAACACCCACTTTGTCTGACCCTTAAGATAACACCCACTTTGTCTGACCCTTAAGATAACACCCACTTTGTCTGACCCTTAAGATAACATCCACTTTGTCTGACCCTTAAGATAACATCCACTTTGTCTGACCCTTAAGATAACGTCCACTTTGTCTGACCCTTAAGATAACATCCACTCTGTCTGACCCTTAAGATAACATCCACTTTGTCTGACCCTTAAGATAACACCCACTTTGTCTGACCCTTAAGATAACACCCACTTTGTCTGACTCTTAAGATAACACCCACTTTGTCTGACCCTTAAGATAACATCCACTTTGTCTGACTCTTAAGATAACATCCACTTTGTCTGACCCTTAAGATAACATCCACTTTGTCTGACCCTTAAGATAACATCCACTTTGTCTGACCCTTAAGATAACACCCACTTTGTCTGACCCTTAAGATAACATCCACTTTGTCTGACCCTTAAGATAACATCCACTTTGTCTGACCCTTAAGATAACATCCACTTTGTCTGACCCTTAAGATAACATCCACTTTGTCTGACCCTTAAGATAACATCCACTTTGTCTGAACCTTAAGATAAAACCCACTTTGTCTGACCCTTAAGATAACACCAACTTTGTCTGACCCTTAAGATAACATCCACTTTGTCTGACCCTTAAGATAACATCCACTTTGTCTGACCCTTAAGATAACATCCACTTTGTCTGACCCTTAAGATAACACCCACTTTGTCTGACCCTTAAGATAACACCCACTTTGTCTGACCCTTAAGATAGCACCCACTTTGTCTAACCCTTAAGATAACATCCACTTTGTCTGACCCTTAAGATAACACCCACTTTGTCTGACCCTTAAGATAACACCCACTTTGTCTGACCATTAAGATAACACCCACTTTGTCTGACCCTTAAGATAACATCCACTTTGTCATATACTGTTTAATGGCTCTAGGTGATATCTTTCTCAGATATCAGGTGACTTTTCAAGCGACTAAAATGCAAAAATCGCGATTTGAGAATTTAATCGGAATATATCAATTGCTCGCATATTTTTGGTAATTACGAGTAAATAAACAAAGCAATGTATTACCGCTGCTAATCAGAACGCTTTAATCAATTAATTGGTTATTAAAAAAGGACCTTCAGTACTGGGAAGTTAAGTCGGAAACTGAACCCTTGGATGCGAAGATTGAGTTTCATGCAGATCGAAACTGATTAGCTGCAGTCTCTTTCGCAGTGCATTCTGGAGGTAGATTGGATAAGGTTTTATTAATATATGGGCATGGATAATTCATAATGAGTACAGAAGTACAATTTCATGAAATAATTTTTGACATAAAAAATAAACAAAAATAAACAAACATGACAAAGTTTCCCCTTTAATGTAAGTTAGAACTTTAGGTAAAATATGAAGGTATAAATTGCCAGAATAATTTGAATTAGTGACGTACATGTATCTGGACCTTGATACTCATCCATGTAAACAAACGAGACAACCGACATTGATCAATAAGGTTCACCAACTGAGAATATGTACAGAGATTAGAGGCGTCACGTGATATCCTTACTGTATACATCACATGCAACCTCCACATTACGGTGTTTACTGTCCAACTCCCAGTGATGTTGATGGTGATCTTTTATGATGACAAAAGTACAAATCTTCCTATGCGCATGCGTTGTAAACTTTTCACTCGGCACGTGACGTGTGCGTCTAATTAGGAGTGGCATGTCTGCCATATTTGTTAACAAGTCACATGACGTGCATTTTAACAGGCATGTACATGTAACTTAATACTTTTTACATTCTGGTTACAGAATATGGTACACATGTATTCCGTATGGGGAATAGGGATTTCGTTTTACCAAACACCTAAAAGTGCCTGTAGCGCGAAGCATGTTTCTGTCATTGTCGATAGCAAGAAAGATACTATTATCGTCCTAATGACGTGGGTCTGAGCCTTCAAACCGTCTTGCATTTCAATAAGGAGATCATGATAGTTTCTAATGATGTATCTGCCATCAAACAGACCATTTACATCTGTCATTTCACAAATAAAACACTTGAGAGTGGTACTTGAGGAAATGGATTTCTGGATTTAAATGCTATGCCATTCGAAGTGGTTCAAATGTTTTTTTTTCCAGAATGAAAACAGGTAATCACATCCTACGGTTTTCAAAGTGAAACGTCAACGAATTAATCTTACTACCGTTCATCGGTATTTTTATATAAAATATTAGGAGATGGATTACATTAATCATTACACACGAGTGTCATACAAACCTGATTTTTTTGACGTTTTTTAATAATGTTCCTCTTAATGGCGTATTCAGGTAAAAAGCCGTTTTTATCTAACTGAAACTTTAAAAATTTATGAAATATTGCTTAGTATTTATATGCAAATTTCACGAACTGTTGTTTGTTTAACGTCCTCGCTGTGACAATTTGTGTAGTTTAGGAGGCATCTTCCTACACAGGGATTTGTCACGAATTCGCAACCCACGTATATATACGATACTATAATATGTATAAATGGACCGTGGGTTGGGAATTCGCGTAAAGTCCCTGTGTCTCCCTGAGATAGGATGGAACGGATTTCGACTTTATAGTGCTACCTCACTGAAGCACACTGCCAAAGACATCCACCCAGTCTCGTTATACTGAGAAAGGGCGAAGCAGTCGTCATATTCCCAAATGCTGAGCGTTACGCGGGATCAATCAATAGGAACTATACTAAAAAGCCTGATTTTGTGTGCGGATAAAAACAATATAATTTATATTTATACGAAGTGGCATTCCTTATTTCGGACATTTAGAAACATACATAATTTCTCTTGATGAAATCTATGTCCGAACGATGATTATATGAGTGTCTGTAATGAATTAACGCCAAATGTACAAGAAAAAGGGGTATCGTACACAAATACCGTATGTCTTTGCGGTAATTAGTGATACTTCGGGTCGAATTAAGAATTTTCATGACTTCATACTCGAAGAACTTTGGTTTATCTTGAGAGTAAAACTGCCTTATTAATGGAAAGATTATACTTTTTACCATTTGGAAAAGATCCGTTTTTTCCATAAAGTTTAATTTTGACGACCTAAACATTATTCAACCGAAGGAATGCCCCTTCAAATACATCAATTAGTTAAAGAGGCTTACCCGCAGACGGACCGGTAAACGGCACATCTCCGATCACTAAATAAACTTCAGTACACGTTTCTTTGTGACAAAATTAGAGGCTTTCCGACTTTATTTCTTGAAAACAATTACAGAATATGTATTTAAAAGACGTTTTAAAACTCAACCTGAGAGGGAAATGTATGGAATATAATGGCAAATCTTCTTTGTAAATCGCCGCTGCCTTTGAAGTTATCACTGTGCGGCACTGTGCACGTGCTTGTTTCTTTGATGTGTCAATCAAATTAGACTCCACTTTATAGCGGGGACTTATTGCGGGTTGCGATTAAATAAATAATATTTAAAAAATGAGGTTTAATATCACTTTTCAGCGTTTTATAAGGAAAATAAAAATGAAAAACTCAACAATTCCAACAATCTGTCATGTGTAAAAAATCTTTTTCTATTAGCCAATTTACTGATCTCTCTGCGGGCAAGCCTCTTTAATTATACACATAATACTTCATGTGGTTTACAGCTGGTGTCGACAACTTCACTTACGTCATAAATATACATGTACGTGTAGTTTCGTATCTTTGGATGTGCTGTTTAGATGACCCTTGAACCCCACGACTCGATGAAGCTTCTCAGCAAATATGTATGATGTGTCATTATCGTGGCCCAAAGCGGAAGTCAAATATTCCCATATGATCCATGACATAAATAAATTTTGTGTAAACCCTTCATTTCGAAATATAAACTACATTTTATGTTGAAATTGTTAAAAAATGAAAAGATACAGCAAAGATCAAAGTTCTGTCAGACATGAGTCATGGCTTGAAAGGTTAGAGATTGATATTTTCTATGTTGACACAAACTAATACACAAATTAAAAATAATTACTATACGGAAAAAATCATTTGCAATTATCTGTACAATGTGGCAACTATCTGTTCATTGTTGTACACCAGACAACTGTCTGTACAATATTGTACATCTAATAACTATCTGTACAATGTTGTAAATCTAACAACTATCTATACGATGTTGTACATCAGACAAATATCTGTACAATGTTGTACATCAGACAAATATCTGTACAATGTTGTACATCAGACCAATATTTGTACAATGTTGTACATCAGACCAATATCTGTACAATGTTGTACATCTGACAACTATCTGTACAATGTTGTACATCTGACAACTATCTATACAATGTTGTACACCAGACAACTATATGTACAATGTTGTACATCAGACAAATTACTGTACAATGTTGTACATCAGACAACTATCTGTACAATGTTGTACATCAGACAAATATCTGTACAATGTTGTACATCAGACAACTATCTGTACAATGTTGTACATCAGACCAATATCTGTACAATGTTGTACATCAGACCAATATCTGTACAATGTTGTACATCAGACCAATATCTGTACAATGTTGTACATCAGACAACTATCTGTATAATGTTGTACATCAGAAAAATATCTGTACAATGTTGTACATCAGACCAATATCTGTACAATTTTGTACATCAGACAAATATCTGTACAATGTTGTACATCAGACAACTATCTATATAATGTTGTACATCAGACAACTATCTGTATGATGTTGTACATCAGACAACTATCTGTACAATGTTGTACATCAGACAACTATCTATATAATGTTGTACATCAGACAACTATCTGTATAGTGTTGTACATCAGACAAATATCTACAATGTTGTACATCATACAACTATCTGTACAATGTTGTACATCAGACAACTATATGTACAATGTTGTACATCAGACAACTATCTGTACAATGTTGTACACCAGACAACTATATGTACAATGTTGTACATCAGACAAATTACTGTACAATGTTGTACACCAGACAACTATGTGTACAATGTTGTACATCAGACAAATATCTATACAGTGTTGTACATCAGACAACTGTCTGTACAATGTCGTACATCAGACAACTATCTATACAGTGTTGTACATCAGACAACTGTCTGTACAATGTTGTACATCAGACAACTATCTATACAATGTTGTACATCAGACAACTGTCTGTACAATGTTGTACACCAAACAACTATATGTACAATGTTGTACATCAGACTAATATCTATACAATTCTGTACATCAGACAACTTTCTATACAGTGTTGTACATCAGACAACTATCTGTACAATGGTGTACATCAGACAACTATCTATACAGTGTTGTACATAAGACAACTATCTGTACAATGTTGTACATCACACAACTATCTGTACAATGTTGTACACCAGACAACTATCTGTACAATGTTGTACATCAGACAACTATCTGTATAATGTTGTACATCTAACAACTATCTGTACAATGTTGTACATCAGACAACTATCTGTACAATGTTGTACATCAGACAAATATCTGTACAATGTTGTACATCAGACAAATATCTGTACAATGTTGTACATCAGACAACTATCTGTACAATGTTGTACATCAGACAAATATCTGTACAATGTTTGTACATCAGACAACTATCTGTACAATGTTGTACATCAGACAAATATCTGTACAATGGTGTACAACATACAACTATCTGTATAGTGTTGTACATCAGACAACTTTCTGTACAATGGTGTACAACATACAACTATCTGTATAGTGTTGTACATCAGACAACTATCTGTACAATGTTGTACATCAGACAACTATCTGTATAATGGTGTACAACATACAACTATCTGTATAGTGTTGTACAACATACAACTATCTGTACAATGTTGTACATCACACAACTATCTGTACAATGTTGTACATCAGACAACTATCTATATAATGTTGTACATCAGACAACTATCTGTATGATGTTGTACATCAGACAACTATCTGTACAATGTTGTACATCTGACAACTATCTGTAAAATGTTGTACATCAGACAACTATCTGTAAAATGTTGTACATCAGAGAACTATCTGTAAAATGTTGTACATCTAACAACTATCTGTTCAATGTTGTACATCAGACAACTATCTGTATAATGTTGTACATCTAACAACTATCTGTACAATGTTGTACATCAGACAACTATCTGTATAATGTTGTACATCAGACAACTATCTGTACAATGTTGTACATCAGACAGCTTTCTGTATAATGTTGTACATCAGACAAATTACTGTACAATGTTGTACATCAGACAACTGTCTGTACAATGTTGTACATCAGACCAATATCTGTACAATGTTGTACACCAGACAACTATCTGTACAATGTTGTACATCAGACAACTATCTGTACAATGTTGTACATCATACAACTATCTATATAATGTTGTACATCAGACAACTATCTGTATAATGTTGTACATCATACAACAATCTGTACAATGGTGTACAACATACAACTATCTGTATAGTGTTGTACATCATACAACAATCTGTACAATGTTGTACATCAGACCAATATCTGTACAATGTTGTACATCAGACAACTATCTGTACAATGTTGTACATCAGACAAATATCTGTACAATGTTTGTACATCAGACAACTATCTGTATAGTGTTGTACAACATACAACTATCTGTACAATGTTGTACATCAGACAACTATCTGTACAATGTTGTAAATCAGACAACTATCTGTACAATGTTGTACATCACACAACTATCTGTACAATGTTGTTCATCAAATAACTTTTTGAACATTGTTGTCTATCAGACCAATATCTGTACAATGTTGTACATCTGACAACTATCTGTACAATGTTGTACACCAGACAACTATATGTACAATGTTGTACATCAGACAACTATATGTACAATGTTGTACACCAGACAACTATCTGTACAATGTTGTACATCAGACAACTATATGTACAATGTTGTACACCAGACAACTGTCTGTACAATGTTGTACACCAGACAACTGTCTGTACAATGTTGTACATCAGACAACTATCTATACAATGTTGTACATCAGACAACTGTCTGTACAATGTTGTACATCAGACCAATATCTGTACAATGTTGTACATCACACAACTATCTGTACAATGTTGTACATCACACAACTATCTATACAATGTTGTACATCAGACAACTATCTGTACAATGTTGTACATCAGACAAATATCTGTACAATGTTGTACATCAGACAACTATCTATACAATGTTGTACATCAGACAACTATCTATACAATGTTGTACATCAGACAACTATCTGTACAATGTTGTACATCATACAGCTATATGCACAAAGTTGTACAACATAAAACGAGTTCTCCTACACAGAAAGCTCTCTAATTCCTCTCTCCTTTATAGACTACGCGTTCTATCGATCAGATGCCATTCTCTTCCAATTTTATTGGCTCAATTTTCTATTTCAACAAATGTTTCCCAAAACAATAAACATAAAATCTAATATAACGTAAATTTATCTGAAGTAATAAGGCTGATTTATACATGTTGCCGTGGTGTATGTCTTACAATGAAGTGTCGCGTGCGAATGCCTGCGGGGATCCGCGTGCTCGTCACGAGGACGATACATATCAATAGATGTCATTGGAGACAATCTAGAGTGTTGAACATCGCCTACCGAGAATATGCGTTTTGTTTTCGGTCGATAAGCTTTGGAATTATGGTGCA
Organism: Pecten maximus; assembly: GCF_902652985.1. Lineage (NCBI taxonomy): Eukaryota > Metazoa > Mollusca > Bivalvia > Pectinida > Pectinidae > Pecten > Pecten maximus. The sequence continues at coordinate 24,196,872 of NC_047030.1, read as the reverse complement.
ACTTTTGAAAAAAATGTGCTATAGTGACTAATGAAATCAAATGGAGATGAGATCGTCCTGCGGGTTTTCTTTGGCTGTTAGAATAAAGATAGGCTGTGAAATAGACGTATATTTTAGGATGATATGGCAGTCAGACAAAGAAGGATGTTTCTAATATGCAAAACAGAAAACGGAACAAAACGGAATAGGAATTTGTCAAATTGAAAAAAAAAAAACCACCAAAAAACACCAAAAAACGGTACTATTTGAACTTGAGATCACAGTTTTTTTTTATATCACCCCCCACAAGATTTTTGCTCTGCAACTTTTTTTCGATAAAAAAGATGTTTTTTTGTCACACAATTTAAAATTATGTTGGATTTTCTTCGTGAAATTATCTCCAGTTGATGTGTACTACAGCGAACTGCGATCGACTTTATCCCGATAGTCAGCGGAGGAATCGATATGGTTCATGCAGATTTTGGAAGTCAATGAATTAGGTCCTTGGAAAAAGTCTTGTAATTGAGTGTCATACATTGAAACTCATGAAATTTAACCTAAAAATCCTTAAATCTACATCTTTGGTGTTAAAACAAACTATTAAGGATGCTTTAGCTGCCTAAAATATTAACGAAATCAAATCTTCATAATGACGTTTAAAATTTTGAGACATAATTATATTTTCCCCTTTTTTGCTGAAACTGCTTATTGCACGTACTACAACATTGTTACTACGACTGATATTTATAAATGTCTTAATTCCACCAAACATTTTGGAAAAGACCTTGTTTTAATAGGGACTGCAGTGGCCGAGTGGTTAAGGTTTCCCGACACTTCATCACATGATCTCCACCTCTGGGTCGCGAGTTCGAAACCCAGTTGCCAGGTACTGGCTGTAGGTCGGTGTTTTTTCTCCGAGCACTCCGACTTTCCTCCACCTCCAAAACATGGCATGTTCTTTAATGACCCTGGCTGTTTATGGGATGTTAAACTAAATAAACAAAACCTTGATTTTGATGACGGGAAGTCCTCGAAATGTTTTGGAATTTGATGAACCCAAAGTCTGTGTTAACCATGGATTTGTGTTCATCATTATGCAGACATGTCCGAAAATGTTCCTGTATTCAACATATAACTAAATAGCATGATCTGACATACAACTAAAAGTACTAAATGGTTTTCTTTTATTTCTAGATACTACGTGTGCATCCACAGGGGGCCGCGATAGCTTAATCTCGGCCACGTAACCTCAGGTGAAGATCCGAGGTGCGTGGTTCGACGCTCCCTACCCGTGTCGGTTTGTGTTTATCAGGAAGCTGGTCGATTTCTACAGTTTGACCCAATTGCTCTGGATGGCATACGACAAGTCAACCGTATGTTGTTCAGTTAGGTAGCCACCAACTACTACAGGACTATCCCGCATCAAAATGACTCTGGTTATCTGCGGGGCGATAAACCCAGAACCTCCCCCCCCCCCCCCCCCAAAAAAAACCCCCACCAAAAACAAAAGAAAAAACAAAACAAGCAAACATGGGAAACTTTAAACAAGGTAGAATATTGATTTTCAAAAATATGATAAAAACAAAATTCATGAAGACAGTGGTTTCAGAAAGATGGTAGGTGGTAGCGTGGAGCTTGGCAAAGTAAATGTACGTACGTTATTCGTGAGATGAATAACATGATTTATATTTGATAACAACATTAACTGATCTTGAGAACGACTGAAGAATATGAACGATACAGGCCAGATAGGCCTCTTGATTCAATTTAAAAGTCTAAATAATAGTCTGATAAATTTCTGTCCCATATGAGGTGAAATGGAGCGTCAGTCGTGACAGCAAACTTATTGCCATCACTATTTCTTATTTCAGTAAACCTGTGACATTTCATTATAACCTAACTTACTCTACTTTCTCTCTCTATGATTATGTACCGCTAACCGTACACATTTGTTTGAAGTGTCAAAGTCGGTCTAATTGGTCTTTAAAAATCGAAACTTTCACATATTCAAACAAACGACCAGACATCAGTGACGTGGACTGTAAAAAATTAAGAGAAATGTAAAACTTGTTTTGTGGCAGAAGCCGAAGGAGATAAGATCGTTGTGTATCACGGTGGATTTGATTAGGAACCAGGTATAGTGATTATCGAAGACAAATGTCTTTTTGCCATGCTGCCATCGATTGCCTGGAATTAACTTCTTCCGCTTGAGGGAGAAATATGAATATATACGGAAATTCATGTCAAATAAATTTTCTGAAACAAGAAAACAATGTCTCGGTTAAACGCCCGAACGTTGATGAGTGATCAATACGAGGGATATTTTGCATGGCGACGTTTCGTATAAAATCGGTTTCTGTATAAAGGGAGGTAGCTCTAGCAGGTCTGTCGGCAATGTATTTCAGTACCTGTTTACTGAGAGAAAAAGTCATCAAAATTTATTATTTATCATACATTTTTAAAACCCAAAGCCCACCAGAAAGCAGCTTATATATACCTACTTTCAAATGAAGCTATTTTTTTCTACTCTATGTTTTTTTTTTATGCTTGAGAGAAATATCTGAATTTCTGAAAATAAATAAGCAATATTTTTCATAGCTTCAAATTTGCAAGTATTCAAACACATATTCGCATCTATGAAAAATATTGGTAATTATGAATACTGTTTCTGTAAAAATAATTCTGACGATACCATTATTACTGTAGGACTAATATTTTTGTGAGAGCGCTATTTCTATAAGACTTGGTTTTATATGACAAATATTTCATGGAGAATACTGGTTTTACCAGCTTATATTTTTCTGTAGAACAAATGATTTTTCTTTTCTGAAATTCTGTTTCTGTAAGACTATTTCTTTAAGACAATGCCATTTGAGTAAGACTTTTATATCTACTGCAACAAAATCTATGTTGCATCGGCTACATGTAATAGGTAAAATTATAGACAATTAAATGGCGGTCGTTATGCGCCTTAACGTATTAAATGATGTTATGTATACATTTAAACTCATGTCGAAGATAATTAAAAGGTATGAAATATGCCCTTTAAAAATCATTGTGAGACGCGTGGAGATTTTTACAACAGATAAATACAGAATGTCTGCTAATGAGATCTCATCAGCTCGCCATTAACAACGTGGATGACAGTAACTTTCAGATTATCAGATTTATTGTTCATTATCGTACGGATATGACAGAATTCAGGCGTCATTAAAACAAGAGAAGGAAATGTTTAGTCGCAATTTTGTTGAATGATGGTCGTAATACGAAAAACATACTGACAGCTACGGCAGGCGGAGAGATCCGTAACAAAAATAATGAAATTTGATGAGCTTTTCCGGCTTCGAATAATATCGTATGCGGTAATGTAATAGTACCTGTTTATCGATTACTTTGGCAATATTGTCATCATGTGTGTTTATCGTTTACATATGCAATACATGTACAAATATTATCATCTTGTCTGTTTATCTATTATTTTGGTAATTATGTCCTCAGATCTGTGTATCAATTATCTTGGCATCATGCCAGTTTGTCTGTGTATCGATTAATTTGGCGATTGTGTTATTTTGTCCAATTATCGATTAGTTTGACGATGATTCATGTTTGCCTATTAATCGATTACTTTGACGCTGATTTATTTTTGCCTATTATTGGTTACTTTGGCGATCATTTATTTTGCCTATTTATCAATTACTTTTTCGAAAATGTAATTTTGCCTTTTTATCGGTTAATTTGTCGATTGTTTTATTTTTGCCTATTAATCGATTACTTTGGCGATCATTTATTTTTGCCTATTTATCTTTATTTATTTATCTATTTTTGGCGATCATTTATTTTTGCCTATTTATCGATTACTTTGGCGATAATTTAATTTTGCCATTTTATCGGTTGATTTGGCGATTGTGTAATGTTGTCTGTTTATCGATTACTTTGGCGATACTATCATCATGTACGCCATCATGCCGATGACTTTGGATATCATCATCAGCTTTAAACAGTTTTTCTACACATAGTCAAAACGTAACACTTTCATAAATAGTTATTATCGCCATTTATATCTCTTTAGTGTGGTCTGTAAATGCATCTACTCCTTTCCCGTTGTAAAAATTGAAATAGTATTCAAACAAAGGGACAATATAATGTACATTGTACAGATTTGTCTGTATTCTAACTGTCATTACGAGGTGATGGGTTATATAAATAAATATGCAATGGTCACAATTTGTTTGTCATCCCGATGGCTGACAGCCATATTATGACATTTTGAATAAAAAAAAATAAAAAAATGCTGGCACAAATTACCGAACATTAACAAAATCTGGCCCGCCCGAAATCTTTCGTATATCACAATCGGTATTGAATTTTGTGCATGATGATTTTGGTGATTGCAAAGCACTCACTCTGTCGCACACTCGGCACACCTCGGCCGATTCTCTACGGTCATCTATAGGGTACCGGAATTGGCCGAGGTTAGCCGATTGTCTGTCGCGTTAAAACAACATCCGGGTCGTTCAGTACACTAATTACTCTTGTACATGGATCGTTTCGTTGATAAAAATCCAAACGAAATATTTGTGTGTCAAAACTAACACGTATCCAACTTTCAAGTTATATTCGCAGTTTTTGAGAAGAAAAAGAGAAAACACCTAGTGAATCGTGAGTAACATTGCACATTAAAAAAAAAAAAAAAAAAAATCGGTGGAATGTGGCCCCCAAGACACCCGAAGATGCTCATAACGGATGATGATAGCATTCGGTACATGTATCGCAAATGATTTTAAAAATAAATGTCTGCTCCCCGTACAGCTAGAGTATCGTGATGCTGCGATTTATTTTTGTTTCTTCTTCACGTGTTACCATAAATTTTGTGTGACAAGTACCATGCTGACTCCATGCGTTTGACTGAAGGTACTGCGGATGGTGTTTTCCCGATGAATTATCTGCTCAATCTGCTGATATAACTGTCATGTTACAAAGTCGTGTGACAATCAACTCCAACGTAACGACGCGACATTTCTATCATTGTTTGTTTTGTTACGCTGGATTAGATTGTAAACCGTGCACTTAAAAGTTTCGCAACGTGTTTATTGTCCTATGAGAACAGTTATTACAATGCATATTGTAACAAGGGGAATATTTGTTTTCATTAAGTATCGTAAGATACAGTATCTGTTTATGTGGCATCCTTGAATATCGGGCCGTAAAAAAAAAAAAAAAATTTCACCTGGGCGTTTAAATGTATCGGATGTTTAGGTTTGGATGACGGGAATTATGGGATACATTCTGTATTACTTATCGCTGTTTCTATTAAAGTTTTTTTTTCTTTTTGCCAACGTGATTAGTTAAAATATGTACCGATCGTCACTTTCATCATCATCATCATCATCATCATCATCATCATCGTCGTCGTCGTCGTCGAGGGGAAATCATCGTCACATTTTTACGCAGAATTAAAGGGAAGCACCGGAATGGAATGCCATTAATAATGTAAATGAGGTTAGTTTAAAGTGATCTGAACATCTGAACATATTTACAGAACACATGGTATACCTCCCAATTCCCTTATGTATCAGCAATTGTTGAAGTTTATTTTAATTGAAGCACATGTACCGTTACCTGTTGATAGCCCTGGGGAAAAGGAACATCGCCCGTGGACAGCGGGAAAGACAGAACGTCAGTCAGTGGTGTTAACAGGGCGGTTATTTAATTAGAAAGCTCGCATGCTGGTACGTGTATGTATAGGCTTGTAAACATTCCACAATTTCGACACTGCATGTACGGGAGATTCCTGCATATCCAAGTCCTATTCAATGTCGGAGGGAACAAGAAAACATAAAACTTGCTAGAGGAGAAATAAATGTCCTCTTCTGATTAGCTAAAAGGCCCATGGCGGTGTATAACGTCAGTGTGGGATGGAGGACTACAAAGTTTGTTCAAATGAATGACCTCAGCCTACTTCCAAGGTCACAGGGGTCATACAATGTACATTCAAAACAACTTTTTCATTTGGTATTTAGACTGGCCCCTGTCTCTAGAATATTGATATTATAAATAAGAATGGCCTTTAAGAAGATTTTGGTCCGGTTCTAAGTCTGATTCCAAGACCGTTTTCATTTTTGCGGTCCAAACGGTTGCACCAGTTGGACCGGCGTTGTTCGTTTATGAAATGAATAAAATTTAGCGGAGCCAAAAAACTCGGGAGTTGGTGGCCAGTCTAACTAGTATTGTGCAAGCAGCATATTGAATAACGACCTTGGTGTGTTTTCAAGGTCATAGGGGACAAATGAGTTATAAACCTAAATGACATACTGGGTCAAGGGTCATTCATGTACCTCTCTTATAGTGTGTATTTGAGGTATATGCCTTTTTATTTTATATGCGTTTTACGTTTTACACGTGTTTGTTAAGCACATACACACACTTTTAAACCTACATAATAATTCAAACATATTTGTTTACACATTATCGTTTAACGTGTTGCGCATATTGGACAGCGTCCAGTAACTAGAATATTGCTCTTAAGACGGACAATAAGGGAACGATAAGGAGATGTAAAGTTATTGTTAAGGGTGTAACCGAGAACTCCTCGTAACACGTCCAGAACACCCTACCTAATGGTGAAATAAATCCGGAAATCCTAAATCGTTTCTTTCACTATTTTGTGTCAAAAATCATGGAAGCGCTTTTAAAGCATGAAGAAACATGCAATAAGCTCAAACTTCCATGCGACACTGAATCTACTATATTTGTAACTAAACAAACATTTATTTATTTTTTTATTGTGTTTGTGAACAAGTAGGCACTTTAAGAACGCTTACTTTAACGATTTAAGGTAGATTTTGTGATGTATTTGTAAGATCCAATCTATCAAATTTTGATATTTTGTTAGCAATTATTTATGTAGAAATAAAATACAGTTTATACAACAAATATGAAACAAGGGATCATTATGTTTACCCGTTTCTATTGGTATTACTCGCACGTGTTTACCTGTGATTGATTATATTTGAGCTTGTTGAAATTTACATGAGCTTGTTTACATGTCTTTGATTATATTTCTGCGCGTGCTTTGAGATTGACACCTGCTCGTTATGTTAAGGCGTGTTAAGGATAAAATTTGACATGGAGAATATGCAGTTATACACGTGGTTGTTGGTATTGAAGTTTCTCGCCACCTCAAGACTGTAATTATTTACAGTGTAACATTTGACGAAATGGCGAGAACAAAGTATTATCTGTTTATTCTAAATATCACAACAATCATCCATCTGATTATCAGGCTATCGGCGTAGTTCTGGTACCGTTCACTGTGCGGACCCTTCTGGCAGATGTCTGTCGATTCCGACCCCTTGTTCTTCAAAATATTGCTAGATCTGCGTAATATGCGATGAACAGTTAGGTACTCCACCCAATACCATGCGTGACTCACTTGATATTTTGTCCATGCATAAAATCACAGTTAATTAAGTTTGGAGAATACCATGCTCTTGTCTGTTTTAATTATTTTCTATGGAATAAAATCTGACACCTGCAATATATGAACTTGAGCGGCAAGTAAATACGGGCTTAGAGTTGTGTAAACAGAAATTAAAACTAAATACGGCTCTCCGGAAATTATTGTTTGTGATTAACCAATCGTTGTGATCGATAGCTGTATTTTGTAGTGGGTAGGTGGGATTGTGTATCACTCTAGGGGATAGTGTAGTGGGTAGGTGGGAGGGTGTATCACTCCAGGGGACAGTGTAGTGGGTAGGTGGGAGTGTGTATCACTCCAGGGGAAAGTGTAGTGGGTAGGCGGGACTGTGTCACTCCAGGGGACAGTGTAGTGGGTAGGCGGGAGTGTGTATCACTCCAGGGGACAGTATAGTGGGTAGGCGGGAGTTATATTACTCCAGGGAACAGTGTAGTGGGTAGGCGGGACTGTGTATCACTCCAGGGGAAAGTGTAGTGGGTAGGCGGGAGTGTGTCACTCCAGGGGATAGTGTAGTGGGTAGGCGGGAGTGTGTATCACTCCAGGGGACAGTGTAGTGGGTAGGCAGGGAGTGTGTATCACTCCAGGGGACAGTGTAGTGGGTAGGCGGGAGTGTGTATCACTCCAGAGACAGTTTTTTTTTTTTTAGATGGGTAGTGCGGGACTTGTGTAATCACTACAGGGGACAGTTGTAGTGGGTAGGAGGGAGTGTGTATCACTCCAGGGGACAGTATAGTGGTAGGCCGGTAGGGCGAGGGGGCACCACGGATGTATATAACCCCACGAGACAGTGTTAGTGGGTTAGGCGGGACTGTGTATCACTCCAGGGGACAGTGTAGTGGGTAGGCGGGAGTGTATATTAACCACAGAGGACAGTGTAGTGGGTAGGCGGGGACTGTGTCACTCCAGGGGACAGTGTATTGGGTAGGCAGAACTGTGTATCACTCCAGGGGACAGTGTAGTGGATATGTCGGACTGTGTCACTCCCCGGGACAGTGTATTGGGTAGCGAGATTGTGTCACTCCAGGGGACAGTGTATATGGTAGCGAGACTGTGTCACTCCAGGGGACAGTGTATATGGTAGCGAGACTGTGTCACTCCAGGGGACAGTGTATATGGTAGCGGGACTGTCACTCCAGGGGACAGTGTATTTGGTAGTGGGACTGTCACTCCATGACACAGTGTAGTTGGTAGGCGGGACTGTGTCACTCCAAGGGATAGTGTAGTTGATGTCAGGCCAGAGGACTGTGTTGTTAGTCACCAATAGCAGCTATCGTAATAGCTATATAAAATGTATTCTTCCTATTGTCCTAAATTCCATTAAAACAGGTTAAAACTTTAAAACTGAAATATTAAAAAAATACAAATATATTTGAATTAACTGTTAAAATACGACAGGTATTGGTTATTTCATTGTCAAAGACAACAATTGCCTTTGTAATTTGATCACGCTATGTATCTAATCTTTTCACGGCAATCTATCAACGGGAATTGACGTTGATCGATTCGCCGTGATTGTTTCTTCTAAAACATAAAAGCGAGGGCGATGAGTAGAGACCCGGGGAAATGAAATATGTATTAGATTTTGAATTGGGATTGTAAATACTCTCATAAGGACAATTTGAGGTATAACGATTTGTTCGCAACAAGAAACGATTTTTTTCTGTTGTCCTTGACGTAATAATGATACCGAAATTGCGTGATTCGGAATGTAATGAGGGATGTACCAGCTGTATGACGCCTTTGTGATCTCCAGGGGGTAAGCTCTGCTTGTAAATATTAGGTCCGTGGTGTTTACCATTACTCCGCTTACCAAGGTATTACGTGTATATCATAGCGATTTTGAATTTGCCAAAAAGTAACGGGAAAAAAAGAAATTAAATAAATGAAAAAATCACCAATTTTGATGTTATCGACTCTCCTTCTGGAACCCTACGACCTTTGCCCCTATAATCACTGACGAGTTCTTGAAGGATGAAACAGTCATATGTGGCATTTCTATCACCATTATTTTGCATTTGGTGGTTCCATTTCTAAATTCACAATTGATGAAATGTCATTACCGGAAGTGTTTTAATCTCATTCGACCACTGGGTAAGCAGCGCCACCTGGTGTCAGAGACAAAAAGAAAGGAGAGATAATCCAGAACATTAAAAGCTCTACGTGGTCCACCTATAAAATCCTTCATGGGATGCGATACCGAAAAAATTACGTCGCATTTATATGTTTATTTTCCGGATACTAAAACAAGGTCGCTGTTGCTATAAATAGAACTACACTGTAACTGTCATCATCTGAGAGGTTAATTTTCCTTTCCATTAGAATACGGATTCGTCAAACCAGCAGGTGTTCCGGGATCCTGTGACGGAACTTGACTGACAGAAAGTTTACAGGCAGTAACTCTCGGACTCTCATCAGTATATTACTGAGGACTACCTGTATTTCTTTTCTTTGTCTGTCTTGACATTTTCACACATTATCGTCTTAGCAAATCCATGAGCACGGAGTATCGCAAAATACAGTCTATATGACAATTAAACAATAAACAGAAGGGAAAAGTACAAATACTATTAGAATGAAATGAAATAATCATGATTAAAAAAATATGTACTGAAAAAAATCTGCTGATATATTCTATGTCTTTTGAGCAAACCTTCGACCTGTTGAAGCGCTGGTAAGAACTCATCTCGCTTCATATGCTGGAGTTGAGCGACGGTAACCTAAATGGTTCACACGTAACCTGAATCTGCCAAGTCGTCATCACCTTCCAGACTGCCGTCTCTCCCCATTAGGTAGGATTCAGGTGGCTAATGGTCCGCACGCCAGTACGAATTTGTCACTCTGTTGTTGTCCGACACGACCACTCTGTCCTCACTTGACCATCTCAGTAAACAATACATTATTCAGTTTTTTCTGTGGCATGCAGAATACATACAATTGCTAAATTATTCATTGTGCTATTTTTCAGTACATGTCGCCGTAAATAGGATTTTCCTGCCTTTTTCGTTCTACGGATTCAGATAAATAATGGCATGAAGCCCAGTGGACTAATGTTTTCGGTATGCTTTGACTAAACTAGAAATTCGTCAGGGTGTTCCGATTATTTCCTAGATACCAGTGTAATATTGATATACTTATATAAAACCATTAGTTATTATTAACTTAAAATTGTGTTAATCTGTATGGCTTATATACATGTACAATGTAGCTTATGAGGTTACATGTCTTTACCACTGAAACTTGAACTGAAACCCGACCTGGTACCAACGGTACTTGTACTAAGTAGTCCATTGGAATCCAACCTGGTACCTTCGGTGCTTGTACTTATAAGTCCATTGGAACCCAAACTAGTACCAACGGTACTTGTACTAATTAATTAGTCCAAAGGAACCCAACTGGTACTACCGGTAATTGTACTAATTAGTCCATTGGAATCCAACCTGGTACCAACGGTACTTGTACTAATTAGTCCATTGGAATCCAACCTGGTACCAACGGTACTTGTACTAATTAATTAGTCCATTAGAACCCAACCTGATACCAACGGTACTTGTACTAATTAGTCCATTGGAACCCAACCTAGTACCAACGGTACTTGTACTAATTAATTAGTCCATTGGAACCCAACCTGATACCAACGGTACTTGTACTCATATTAAGTGAAATGATTGTACCGTGTGTTATTGTACAATAGAGAGTTACATTGGGGTCTATATATAGTGTAATGATTGTACCGTGTGTTATTGTACTATAGGGAGTTACATTGGGGTCTATATATAGTGTAATGATTGTACCGTGTGTTATTGTACAATAGAGAGTTACATTGGGGTCTATTTATAGTGTAATGATTGTACCGTGTGTTATTGTACAATAGGGAGTTACATTGGGGTCTATATATAGTGTAATGATTGTACCGTGTGTTATTGTACAATAGAGAGTTACATTGGGGTCTATATATAGTGTAATGATTGTACCGTGTGTTATTGTACAATAGGGAGTTACATTGGGGTCTATATATAGTGTAATGATTGTACCGTGTGTTATTGTACAATAGAGAGTTACATTGGGGTCTATATATAGTGTAATGATTGTACCGTGTGTTATTGTACACTAGAGAGTTACATTGGGGTCTATATATAGTGTAATGATTGTACCGTGTGTTATTGTACAATAGAGAGTTACATTGGGGTCTGTATATAGTGTAATGATTGTACCGTGTGTTATTGTACAATAGGGAGTTACATTGGGGTCTATATATAGTGTAATGATTGTACCGTGTGTTATTGTACACTAGAGAGTTACATTGGGGTCTATATATAGTGTAATGATTGTACCGTGTGTTATTGTACTATAGAGAGTTACATTGGGGTCTATATATAGTGTAATGATTGTACCGTGTGTTATTGTACTATAGGGAGTTACATTGGGGTCTATATATATGTAAATAATGATACAAAACACACACAAAAGAGTAGCTCAGTTTAGTGTATGAGTTTAGGAATAGATAAATAATGAATACAAAACACCACCATATACCACAGCTGTTTCGGTATTCTAGGACTCGTTGATGAAGCTAGGGACCAAAAGTCGGTACAAATCACCATGAAATACACCGTCTGTATTTTTCGCACATGAGGTATGACAGTGCAGGTTGTAGTTTTCACAAAGAGGCACCTCGTAAACACAATAAACATGCAATTCCGGAAATTGGGAGCCCGCTGTTCTGTAACGTCACAAATACAAGGCAACGGACAAGTCAGTGTAGCAATAGCCATCATGTTCACCTAAACACCATGGCGAGAATCAGAGATATGACTTAATAACGTAGCCGACATTAATGGAAAAATCATGGGTTCTGAGCTCTGGCGATCCGATTAGGCTCGCATTGCTATGGTATTGGAGAGCGGCGAATATGTGTGTGACCCGTCGTAAGCTAACTTAAACGCTTTACACAGACCGAGGCGGAAATGAATAAAACTTCCCATTCTTTCAACAATTTGGATGTAAAAATGTGCAAAAGTTAATGTGTGAGAGAACCAACTGTTAACAATGTCTTTCAGGGGCTCTTCAACTCGCATGGAGGCCAACTGCCGTACGATAGCATCTGAACATTGGGCGCTTGTGTTGGTAGGTGTCAGTGAAGATAGCATCCGTACATATAATGCTGGTGTTGTAATCCTCAGCTGATATAATTACACCCAGAAATACTAGGTGTGGTAGGGAATTATACACAGGACCGCATTATTACTGGCATGAAATGACATGAAGATGTTGTGATGAAGCCCTACAAGATGTCTGTTATTTATTTTGACGGCAGCCCACTCTCTCCTCTACGGCCAAGCCATAATATAAATAGCAATCAATTAATAGCATGGCTACTAGTGGCGACCTGGTTGTTTGTACAGACTGTGAGCTCCCTGTACTATACAGTGATATTACACACACCTCATATTTACTTGAGAATTGACCACTGCAAAGTCATAACCGAATATATCTTCTCTTATCCCACGAAGATAATAATCTACAATGGCGCAATGTAGAAAATGATTTAACCTAAATGTGCCTTAATCATCATTGAATATTGTTGAATGCAGAACTTTATCTAAAGACTAAAACAAGGCAAATGAGAAAATATAATCAGGATTCCCCCCCATACAATACAGGAAGGAAACTCCATAACCTTGACATGACCTTGACATGGCCTTGACATAATCTTGACACGGCCTTGACATAACCTTTACATAACCTTGATATAGCTTTGAAATTGCCTTGACATAGAATTTCTATGAGTAATTTTTTTTTTGGATAAATTATGAGACACCCGCTTTGTGAATCCTCCTTGAGAAATCTCTGCATTTGAATATAATGGCGTGCGTGACGTCATAATAGGTTTTGGAAAGAGACCTCGGTTGGCACACCAAACAATTTGTCAACAGGCCAAAAGAGCAGTTTGTGACAGCGGTAACTATCGTCTTGTTCGGAAGCCCCGTGCTATCACGTATAGCTATTGGATTTTATGGAGCATTTGAATTGATATGCTGTCAGGTTTATCGACCGTAGGACACAGACATAATTCAATTTGAATAGATTTCTGAGCGAACTATGCATATTCGAGTTCAAGTTTATGATTCAATATTTATCGAAATCTGTTCAGTTAATGCTAAATGATAGAGAGTTGACATCCCCGGATCAGTGTAGGAAATAGCTGTACAATGGACGCTTGGGTGTTTGGGGACAATCTACTTTCTATGATCTGGCATTTTCAAAATAGAAATTGAATACTGTAAACATGATTTATTTGGCGTACTCATATCTTAGTGCATTTCTGAATTTTATCAGATAAGCGGGACGGTGAATTGGCGCGCCAAAATTGTCATTTTTATATAGAAACATTATGTAGAAAATGAGATTCACGTAATCATAATTTAGTGTAATGCTTTTTCTAGCGCGAAAAGACGTTAAAATAAGATAACCACTAAAATAAGTACGGTTAGAGTATTGAAATTGAAGATACTATTCCCTGGATTTTTGTTTGTCCCATTAGGTATATAAAGAGTCTGAGACCAATTTGATTATCAATACCCGACAATAATGAAATGAAATACCGAAAAAAAAACTGATTGAATGGTCAAATTAGCACGTGCAACAATCACATCGACAAGGTGTTAAACCCGTACATGGATATCAATCCGAAAAGACATGAGTGTCAGAACTTGTATGTGACTAGGTTTTTCAGTCAGACAAATCGATGTTTGTTTCTCTTTGTTTGACCGACCTCATGATTTACTTGCAGAACGTCATTATAGTATTTTGAGGACGTGAATTTCCTAGATGTAATGCAATTTAACTATTAAACATGGTCTTTTCAATCTGATATATGTTTGGTATACAACACCATGAAGAGCATCGAGGGAAGCCAAACTTGATTCACATATGCATTTTGTTATAGCCGACTCTTTGAACCACACTAATAACATCAGATACATTATTTTGTAGGTTCGGAAATGTGCTTAACTCATATCTTTATTATACCAACGGAAATGTAAAGCACGCGACAGAAGTGACGTTTCGTTACATCACGTGCTTCATTAAGTCGTCATAGCTTCCTATTAATATGCAGCATAATGGCAGACACTGAATACAAACATATATAATATATATGTGTGTGTTAAGCCAATTAGCACCAGATGCTGCCGGCATAGTGACAACATCATCCAATGGTGCCGAATCACCCGTTCAGAGGAAGCAGTATTACTTTTTTACACATTGGGATATGAGTTCATGCTTCATCGGATTCCAATCGTTATACCTCACAGCGTTAGAAAATTAACTTTAACGTCTACACAATTTTCTGAACGGCATTCAGGCTTCTGGGAAACTCCACCTTGATCAACATGTCACAGACGGAGCGGATCGCCCATTCCTACCGACAGGTCTTATCAGGCGTGAGGAAAATGCAATTGAATACACAAGCACGTGCCTTTGTTGACAAATAACGCATTGTGTTAACATGTGTCACTGGTTGTAGCCAAGCTGACAAAAATCACAAACAAAGCATAATCTTTCACGGTGGAGACTTACTAACAAGTGATCAGATCTAGGATATATACGAAATGCATTGAACATTGTCTGCGGATATATGTTAATATCGATATATTTGTATAACACGTTGATTGTGTATGCGTTGCTCACGCATGGGAATAATTTGTACACCATGGTTCGATTGGTAACGTTATTGAATGTCAAATTAAGTAACTAGTATTATTTGTTAATGTGGTGCATCAACACTTCCTGTCACATACGACTTGGAACTTCCGAGCAGAAGAGGACTTTTATCTTTATTTCATCCGGTGTCTCTTTAAGGCTCATATTCCGCTACCATAAGTGGTTTCTACCGATCGTTTGACATCTTCAAACGGAGATAAGACTTTTTGTCGGCAAGCGGTGGGATTCTTGTCAATATACGACCGTCTACGCCTATTTAAATTTGCGAGGAAAAAAGGTAGATAGTTCATATGTATGGTTCAAGACATCGCTATATTGTCCCTTTCACATGATAGAGCTACGCCTAAAGCAGGTTCGATATCGCTACATGCAGTTATAGGCGATAAAGGTTTTCGCATGGACTTGTTATCGTGGAAATTACATAAAGTGGAAAGTGTACCCCATATACAAGTAGTAAACTGCGCGTGTGATAGCGTCGGTATCTGCTATCACAACAATGTCCTACCGCTGATAACTGTGTCTGAGGGGTGGGAATTGTTTATGTTTTCCTTCGCTAGCAGGGGAGATATTCTTCTCTAGCATTCAGACTTGGAAATTAATGGTACCGGTTTTCTAGACACAGCAGTATACCTACTATAAAGTATATACTCGTACGAACAAACCTTCGCAGTATGTTAATCTTACTTGTTTGGAGCATATTACCTCATGTGTTTTGAAATTAACCTAACATCCGATAGACTTAATGATCGTAGCTGCCTTTGGTATAGGCGTTCACACATTACAGCAGAGCACTGTCAGCATAGCTCGAGACCCATTGATCGTCTGTGTACATTGTCGTGGTAATCGCCTGTATGTAATATGTAAGTATATTGAAGATGAAGAAGATTTAAATCTCTACAAGACAGCGTCTGAACACACATGAACACCAATCAACCATTCTCTGTGTAAATTAGATTGTCTACATTCAATATGTACCGAAATAATTACACCGCGAGCAGCGTAGTGTGCTGAACTATCATCAAAGGGAAAGTAGGCAAGCGATTTGTGTGACGGAAGCGGAACAGTTCCACGTGCTCTTTTTCTATATGCAAGTCTGTGATTTGTTTGACTCGGACTCCAGGAATAACTTCATCACGGAACACACGTCACTACGGATTTGTCCACGGCCCATTCGGGGTCTGAAGAGCTCTTGGAATTGAAGGACCGCGGTGAATACGTTGTTCGCATCCGATTGGGGATTAATAGCAAAGTAATAACCAAGTGTCCGCTAGCCCATCAATTACGGCGGTTGATGGAAATCGATCCTAAACACGTGAATTGACAAATTACGCGGATATGGCAGCGACGTTTCTCAAGCTTCTCGCTAAGGTAAATATGTCTTATGTTCTGTCCAAATGTTTGTGTAAGTTACCCTAATAGTATCAGTTAGTAAATAAAACATGCGCATGTCTCTTTTTCTGTGATGTCTGAGATAAACATTTGAATTCCGGTGATTCTGTCAGGCCAAGCTTGTAATAGAAATGTGAAATAAGGTATACGTGTTTTGATGGCTAGACCTGAATGGGTTTACTGATGAATTATTATTTTTGAAAGAAAAATGAGAGATTCGTTCTGTAGTTTATCAGGTATAGTGTGACACAGGGAAATCTGATCCTCTGGCTTAAAATGATGTGCATCTGTTTAGAATTTAGCATTGTTCATGTTATTCACCCATGCATACGTCTTCATAGATACAGACATGCTGTTTTGATATTAGAATGTATTTCAAACATGTGTTTTATAGTTGTAACTATTGTTCAGCAAATTAATCAGATACAAGCCTTCTAAATTAAGCATTTTCGTTGTAGAGCTGTATAGTCTATTCTATATAGGATTGTTCTGCCGTGTCGACGGTATTATTAATTTTTCACTATAATGATGTTAACCAATTATCGCCTGTTTAAAATCCGATAATTCCCATTGATTCTGCACCTGTAAATCGTACGAGACTGTTTGGTGACGCTTCAGGCTGAATTAACCAAGTCAATATTGAGATAGTATTTCCCGATATATATTTATGCTGATTTGGTTTGACCTTTTGTTTAGGTGACCTTGACCTTAACAACTCCGTTATTGATCCGTTAAAACGGCCCCATTGGAAAGTACTCCTGTACCTGAACTAATCGTGAACAATCCCCGGGGGACAGTCAAAAACACTTAATTTGTTATTTTTTGTTTTCCGTGCCCTCAGCAACAATGAAATTTCACACAAAGCCTGTCCAGAAATGTCGTAAATGCTAAATCATCGTCTACCTTGTAGATAATATAGGCTTCCTGCAGACCAGAATATAATTAGAATAATGCATAATGGCACAAACAATGTTAATTTTACCTTTTTGTAGATCAAGGTTTTTTCAGAAACCTTGAGATGTTAAGTATGGTGTATAAAATGATACTCAATTTGAATTTGAATATAAGAATAATGATCGAATATTTTTTTGATCGATCACAAAGGAGAAAAACAAAATGTATACGGTGATGCATTGATTTAAAGCAAAAACACATTGCTCACGTCCCAGCGAGGAGCTTTTATCATGGTAATTCTCAAACATATACATGTACTGGAATCAGCAACATTGTCCATTATGTTGGAAGAAGCTTCTGTTAATTGAGAATTTGGATACAAGTACATATGCTATCACGGATAAAATCTTTACCGTAAAATCAACGACAAAACTGATAACATCAAGGACAACTATGTGAATTGACGTGTAAGGATACTTGTCATGCATGGGTCGATTATATATTCCGAGTTTTATAGGCTTCTGTGAGTAAGTGACCTTATGCAATAAATATTGAACATAAATGAGTTGTGGATGGCTTGGTCGGGTTTGTTTATGTGTAAGGAAGTAGAGACTGGCGATATGCCATACCCTATCATTAACTTATAGTGACCTTCTCTGTCTGCACATTAGTGCTAGGATTGTTCAATGTACCGGACAAACAATGAATACATACATGTGTCTGTGACGTCATAATGTGACGTATTGATTTGATGATGGCATGACTGACTTTCGCTCAGGATTCCTTTGGTTGATTCCTTTGGTAAAGGAACATTGGACCAAAACTTTTGAAACCTTATAAATGTTTCGCTGAAGGTTCCTGTTAAAGAAGATTGGACCAAGGATTTCAAAATCCTTTGTATGTGCCGATCAAGAATTCGAATATATAAAGAAAATTTGGACAAAATATTTGAATATCCTTTATACCTGCCTTATTTATATTTTAAATCCTGTGTATATCCATTACGGATATTGGATCTGGTTAAGTAATTACCGACAGTGCAATCATCCTGTATGGTATTGAGTACAGAATGATACCGTCCTAGAATCAATATTCCCGAAGTGAATTGTGATAATACGTTTTCCTAGAAATAATTATTTCCTGGATTTCATGCTAAGGAGTGTCCTGTTGTCAGACATTATTATCATCAAAAGGTTTTAGCAGTATATATAGTGCTTTAGTTTGTTTATCATGTGAATGATGTATTAAAAAAAATTGTAGTATTCTTTGGGTTAGAAGACTGCAGAAGTTACTTGCAGAGTGATTTTAAGATTGGTATTTTGTCTGAAATTTAATTTAATATAAAAATTGCAAAACGATCTTCATAGGGAAATAATCAATAAGATATATATTTCAAATGATGTAATGAAAAAAAAATATCTGAGAAGTATCCCCGTAACATCAATTAAAATAGATATAAGTGATGTTTACCGTGTAAGTAAACAAATCTGGTTGTCACGGTTACATTAGGAGTGTGGAGGTTTTTGTTTTAGAACAAGTTTATCTGTCCCGGGGAGACACATACATGTACGAAATTGCATGTGGTATGTGTATTTTAAAACAAATAAAATAGATAGTGAAAATTAGAAATATTGATTGTTCAACGGAGATAAGAACATGCAGTATGTTATCGATTGTCAGCCTCACAGGTCTACATAAGAGATTTTTACGATGAAGTGCTGAAACTTTCATTCAAGTGAAAATGTTCAATTATCAGTGGTATCGGGATAGAAGATAATTTCACCAACTGTAATTATATAATGATATAAATACCATCTCGTGCCTTTCTTATTAAATCTGAGTTATATACGTCTGGGTGTACCAGCAACCTCCTCAATAAACAAAGGATACCTTTTATCCTATTGTGCAAAGTCATTGTTTTTCCTAGACAATACGGACCTGATGGATTTTATTGGAATTTCAGGCTGTCCTGATTGTAAAAATCCATTTGTATGCTAACCAATTGTTGTTCATCTGATGTATACGATTCGAATAAATTGATCTGACTAACCTTAAATCAGATTTTTTTCCAATATAGTAAGACTAGGATTTGAATTGTTTTTGGTAAGGACCTCTACATAAAATAAGAACTGGCGACCGAACTAGAACAGTGAAACTACACAAACACACCTACAACACACGGAAAGATGTGATGGCATTGTCCCATTCCAACTTAGAAGTTTCCTGTACAAATGAAGAAATAATTGAATTCCGAAAAGCTATCATTACAGTTAATCACACTGTATTTCAGTAGACGTTCTGATGGAGACGACCGGCGTATGTCTATATGAGTTAAGTATCGTACACGTTTGGGAGAAGTCGTGAATCACGACAGACAAGAGATTGCGATATGATCAGAGCATGCAAGCAATTGCATTTGTAACGATCCGGATCTGTAGGGTACGGTCATGATTTATGTGTTAGATGTGATTTGTCGGTTCCTGGCCTATGTTAGGTCATGTTGCATTTTTATCAACCATTTGACTTGTTTGTTTTCAGAGAAAAAAGAACCAAAGGGGCCATTGATTAATGGTATATAATTTCAGATGAACGAGATCAGCAGTATCCATGTACGTTTGAAGTCCTGTTATTGGCTGGTGTAATTCAAGTACAATTCAATTTTGAATCATGCAGCATGTAATTTGAAATAGGTTATTACAAGTAAGCATTGGTTAGAAGCCTACGAGGAATACAACATCCGCACAAGTATAAACTTGTTCTTAAATCGGCGCGTACTGTAACAGTCCATGTCATTCATAGTTTTGATTTCTGAAGTGTAAATCATCCTTTAAAAAAAAATGTAGTTGAATTTGTTAGTTACTCAAATTTGAACAGTGCACTTTATAAGCATTGTTACTGATGGTTTGCAACACTATATACCACGGTCGCCTCCTATCATCGACACTTAATTCCCTTCGCAGCACTGACGAGTCCTAGAGGGAAGAAACAGCTGTATGGTGCAATATAATTCTTTCTTTATCTACAATATCTGTATTTGATTTGAAAGGTGCTAATATTTTGTGTGTCTTTGGTAGAATCCTACAGATGTGGGATACGTGGAATTGGCACCTTCTTTTCAAAACATTTGTTGATAACTAAAAATATAATTATCGGTTGGTCAGTTTTCATTGTTATACCACATGCCAAACTAATGATAATTATTTTCTTATCACATACACGAAATATGTTCCAATTTATTCTCTTTGAGCAGATTGTTTGGAAGCACGACAAACCATTAATGTGTGGTAGACTACACTACATACTAAATCAAATGATTGAACTCGTGGTTGTCAATAACGTTGTTGATTCAATATTGTAAGGGACCGCGGTGTCAGAGTGGTTAAGGTGTCCCAACACTTTATCACTAGCCCTCCACCTCTGGGTTGCGAGTTCGAAACCTACGTGGGGCAGTTGCCAGGTACTGACCGTAGGCCGGTGGTTTTTCTCCGGGTACTCCGTCTTTCTCCACCTCCAAAACCTGGCACGTCCTGAAATGACCCTGCCTGTTAATAGGACGTTAGACAAAAACAAACAAAATTCAATATTGGCATATATGGATTCCAGTAACCAGTCACTAATTCTTTCCAAATTCGTCTGTCGGAGCATATTGAGACAAATGCTTGACTTGTCCCCTTCCTTTCTTGTTATCTTTAAAAATATTGAAATGCTCCAGGTTTCTGTTTCCAATAATTTTCCTAATGTTATCATAACTTTCCCTTCCTTAAAACTGAGACACAGAATGAATAGCTATTGATAAGCCGCACGTCATTACAAAATTAAAACCTATTAGGAAAATTTTCAATTTGGGATGGTGCTTGTCTTGTATATACATGTACTAACCTTTTCTTCTGTGATATCTTGTTTTGAACGCATCGATTTGGCTGCTTTATAATCTTTCGTGATATTTGAATACTTGATTGACAACGTGTTTTAAAGACTTATTTTGGACAACTGGCATACCCATGGGATTATATATGTGTGTCTTGGCCAATTTGTGTTTGTTTTATTAAGATACTGAATTATAGGGTTTAAATGAGAAGGTACTTACATAGACCTTGTCCAATCTTTTGATTTTATTTTTTATATGACATGACGTTGCATTATCTCGAAACAGGAAATACACATACCAACCAGGTCGAGTGAATGTATTACTCAGGAAATACGCCCACCCACCCGGTAATTTACCGTCATTATACAAGGTAACATTGACGTGAGCTGAACTTAACTTGCCTTGTCCTTTCCTTGCAGCATAATCAAGTCCTAGCTGCTGATCATTAAACTGTGCGTTAATTAAACAGTGGGTATCTACGTATTCATATCGTAGACTTTCCATTTCTTGATAGTAATGTCCAAGTTTCCATCGCCTTCGAATTGGAATTTTAGTAGTTGATACGATTTCAAAGGGAGAGATATCGATTGAAGATGGACAAACTTACAACAAAATAATCCTTTATTGAATATAGAGAAAACACCAGGTTTTTACGTGTTTTGTGGTCTGACATGTTCATTTTAATTGCAATTGGTCTATTAACCCTGGACCAAAACATTACCTCAACGGCGATCATTTACTCTCAAGAGATACTGGTGGTCGTAACGCGACAATAGGTGTTCTTGACTCGATATTTCTCTCGATCGATTAGAGATATACTTTCATTCATGGTCACAATTAGGAAGAAACTGGTTCTCTGAGAGAACGACACCATATGCTGCAAGATCGGTGATCGTAATGAAAATTGCTTCCTAATGTAGAACAAAATATCATGTACTTTTAAAAAACTCCAAAACAATACAACACCTCCAGCCATCTTGGATTGAAAAGAAAATAAATTGAGTCTTTTGAGTTGTAATTCGAAATGATTAATAATTCATAGGTTTGTGTATGGAATCGATCCCTAGGCTGTTTCAGCAGCTGAACTGGTTTGGTTTTTAAGGCTGGGGATGAGGCGGACACCGGCTGCCTAAGAACACTATAATTACCTCTCGCGACGCCAATCGATGCTAATTACTGTGGTAGGTTACAAAGACGTTGCACAATTCCCCGATACTAGGTCTACCCAGCAAAATACGCCTACTGGCTATCCACACTCAAGTCATATGCGCTATTGTTTCGCTAAGATTTTTTTTCTCCCAGAGGAAATCTCGATATTTTATTTTTACATAGTTATTTTCTCTTTTGGATTGTTTGGATATGTATTGTGTGTATGAACTCCTCGTGCGCCGGAAGGACTCTTGAGGGTTTTAATAAGATGGCGGAAAAGGACAATTTGATAGATCGCCCCATATTTCAAATTTGATGTCAAATATTTGATTCAGAATTGCATTTACATGAATGTATGGTATTAAAACACATAAAGCAATGATATTCATCTAATCACATCAGCTGTCTCCTGATGTCTATTTCAAGTATAATACCAGTAATCACCGATATCTCATGTTGGCATGTTGGTATTCAGGCTGGCCAAGGGGGAGAAGGGGGCTGCCGTTATTTCTGTCCGTCCTTGGTGTGTCCTTCCGTCCTTCCAGACATAGATTCACCTAGGTAAAGCAGTGTGTCAGGTGTCAAAACTTATGTCGCTTCTTACCTACATTTTTACCTTTGATCTACATCAAAGGAAAATTTTGTGCTGGCTATTTCACCTACACTCGAACTTTATGTGTGCGACTTTGTTCACCGAGGTGAGGCGATGTGTAAAGTGTGTAAAAGCAGATAACTGACCTACATTTTGACCTATGACTTAGATAAAAGAAAAGTTTTGTCGGGGCTGTATCTCATGAAACATGCTTGTTTATTACGATCTTATCATTTATACTTTCGTATCATACATTTTTACATCCGGTTGGGGACTGCAATTCGCTGAATTGTCTTTTTCGAAAGATTTGCTGTCGGTCTCTAGGGTGTGACAGTTGCACGTGCACATGCACCGTAATTGACTTAAACACGTGATATTTATTTTGGTCACAGGGTAGATAAAGGTTTTATTTGTCATAACTACCAATATACGCATTTATAGTCATCACTGTTCTTCTGGGTATACTGCAGTAGAATGATTTCTTTCGAGATTCCTGCGAAATCAATACGGCTTATTTCGCATAAAAAGTTTATATTTGGTAACCTAAGAAAATATCTAATCGCACATCTGCAGAAATAGATAATTATAAATCGTCCGACCATTGGCTCTAGGGTGGAGTATACAATAATGATGACAAACTACTTGTATCAAGGTTTTTTTTCTTGTTGGAAAACAAAATCAATAGGATGTGTTCGTATTGAAACTCTTATTGATATCGCGGACGAGGAAAACCGATTTATCAACTTTACAAATCGGGACAATTTCAACTCAAATTAATATTCGTTAGTTTCCATTCCCTATCTGGTCCGTTAGTTTCCATTCCCTATATGGTCAAAATCGATTCTCTAAAGGATTATATCTTTCCGCGTTTCACAAAGTCGACAGGATGTGCTTAGTATAACACCCAAACGCCATCAATTGAGACCTCCCCTGAAGTTGGGCAATTTAACATTACTTGTCTTACGTATCAATCGCTATAGCCTGATATAAAGGTCTTGCGTATCAATGTGTTATGGTTAAGTTAGAGTGCCCATATCCACCGTAAAAAAAAGAAAGAAAAAAAGAAAGAAAAAAAGAAAAAGGAAAAATAGATAAAAAAAATCTACACAGGCAGCAGCTTCTATCACCGGCATTAAACTCCCGTTTCAATTTCCCTACCCGAACCGACATTGCTTATCAGTCCCAATTGGCATGATAATCGAAAAAGACATTCGAAAAATGTAGCCCTTGGGTAACTTTAATGGTCGGCATCGTGATCTCATTTGGAATTTGGAAACACTATATTTCCTTATGTGAAATAAAGTCGGACATGTCAGATGCTCGTTGATATACCTCGTGGTTCTGTTGTCACTAACCTTGTTCTCATTATGAGGACGTAACATTATCCGGACATGACCTAGGTCGGTGTCGTCGATGAAGCAAAAGACGCTTAGACTTCCGGCACACCTGATCGTATCGCTGGTGAATTTATTCAAAGTTCGTCATGCAGACCTATATTTTGTTCATATTTCGTCCTCGTTTTATCGTTTTTGAGTTGGATTCATGACCTCGTTCATATATTGGAATGTTTTCTGCGTTATATTTGCGAAATATCGTTTTTTTTATTATCCTTACAATTGGCATGGCTGAACATGTTGGAAACATGATTAAATTTTATTAACGACATTTAATTTTAGTCTTAAGTGTAAATGTGTTAAGGTGACAAACACCCTAACGTAAATATTTGTCAGGATTAGAGATTTCATTTCTTTAATAACAACTGGGTTCTCTGATCTTCATTCTATCATACCTTCAACGAAAATAAGATATCGATTTTTTTTTTGAAAACATTAATGTTACACTTGTATGCATTATATGCAGCTCGGAACAAGTTTATTACTTGATTTTTAGCTCCAGGCTGAAAACTTCATGAGAATACTTGGCATAGAGAATTGGTGTTATATTTTCACGGAAAAAACATGCATATTAACATTGAAGATAATAACATTGTTATTACAAGGAGAGTTTCCCAAAGATAAATAACTATGGGCTAAGTATTTATGTCGTATGGAGTAAAGAAATAAGTTAGAAAAAAGCATATGCTGGAAGTACTCAATCAACATAAAACATTCTTATGAGAAAATTAAAGATACATTAGTGGTAGGATTATTTGTAAGTTTTATTGATTTTCACTCTTTTTAAAGCTGGCGGAAGCATAAGACACGTAATAAAGTAAAGCATAGGGATAGGCCGGGCTTTATTATTGTCTTAGTTTTACCGCATTGTTTACAAGTCTTTCTCTTTGTTTTCATAGAAAAGCCTTTCTTTGCAGAACCAATCCAAAATTGTTATGATCGCCTAATATGCATTTCCGTGGTTCATTAATTACTGAACATGAAAAAAGAAAGAAAAAGATAGGGGAAAAAAAAGAGGAAATCTTTTTATGTTTTATATAATAACAAGCTCATCAGAAAAAAACTGCAGAGAATATCGACACAACTTAACCGTAATTCTAATTGAAAATCGATATAACAAGTAAAACATATGAACAAAAACTATAAATTCGTATGGAGACCCCTGGAAAAATACCAAGGAGGCTAATACCAGGTATTCCGGAAAAGTAAGCGTCTTCTGCTTCAGTGACGACACCAGGCATAGGAATCTAGGTCATGGCGACACCAGGCATAGGAATCCAGGTCACGGCGACACCAGGCATAGGAATCTAGGTCACGGCGACACCAGGCATAGGAATCTAGGTCACGGCGACACCAGGCATAGGAATCTAGGTCACGTTGACACCAGGCCTACGAATCTAGGTCACGGTGACACCACGCATACGAATTAAGGTCACGGCGACACCAGGCCTACGAATCTAGGTCACGGCGACACCAGGCCTACGAATCTAGGTCACGGCGACACCAATCATACGAATCTAGGTCCCGGCGACACCAGGCATACGAATCTAGGTCAAATTCAGTGTTAAGTCACATTCATTCTTAAAATCATAATTAGGGTGATAACATTTTTATGCAACTATATACACAAAGTAGTATTTACCAAACGTATAGTAACAAGATGCTTGTGGTTATTTTCTGGTTGAGTGAGAGGCAGGATTTCTGTAATCATCATTATCATTATCAGTTCTGTGTGATGTTCATTTCCCGACAGATCTGGCGTCAAGCTCAACATTCATTTGTAGATGTTCCATGGCTATATAAAATCCAATGACGACGTGGATGAGTTTTAAGTGCGGGTTCATATAATCATGAATTAGAAACCGGTCCGTTTATACCGAAAACGTATTCCTCATTCTTGGATTTGACAGAAATAACATCTTTTTGGGGGTATAAAGAAATTAAGATTTTTGGAAAATATTGCTGTTCGCCATAACATTGTATTGTTTTATTATGCGAAACGAAAATAACTACCCTTTGTTTGCCGAAAGTAGATACATTCTTAACCCTTGATATAAAATATAGTTTTGTTCCGGAATAAACTTGGTTTATCTGATCAAAAATACCATGCTCTCATATGTCGATTAAACAAAGGGAACGCAATGAATATTGGTGACGGAATTTACGGGCGTTTCGTTTTATTGTGTAATAAGGTAATTTTTGCCCATGCCGTGACTTCAGTTAATATCGGCTGTTGGATACTCATGGGTCGTCAATGAAAGGTCAAAGAAGTACGTACATCAAATGATTATAAAACGTTGGCGTCTGTCACTGGCAGCCATCACGAGTCCGTATTGGGAGCAATGCTTCCATTGTTTATGTACTTTTCAACTTAAAGTGAAATACCCGACACGTTTAAATGCCAGAAGGTTGGATTTTTACCGGTGAAACGCGTTATGCAACGTTGTTCTGTATTACCAAGGCCAGAAGGACTAGCCACTGTAGTTAGGAATGGTAAATGACCTTTGTAGACCTCACTAGACCTAATAGGATAAGTGAGGCGAGCTAGGCAATATATTGGTCTCTCAACAAGGCGCTCGCGTGTTTAACGTTCTTTCGTTCCAGGCTTTTATTGCATTAGGGTACATATCGTAACGGGGTTAGTGGTACCGACCGGGGAAATTCTTTTTTGTGATCGTTTTATGAAGCGGCCATATCTCGTCTCGAAGTCTCGTCTGTTAGTCTGGCCGAGATTTCATACTCTGTCTCGCTGTACATCTTGACCAGTATTTATACATACTCGGAACCTCTGTGATTGACATCCTTCACGCATATGCCAAAATGAATAAGGATTTAGGCGACTGTCTCGTGTTACCAGACCAAACAATTAAGTTGATGTAATATCTATAAAGGTGACATGCATTTTGGTATAGAATACGGAATATTAAGTAATTCTACGTCACCTAATTAGTATTTATTCATTAACATACGAGAACACATGGTAACGTTGAATATGCATAATAATCAGTACATTTTTATGTAAGAATATGCCTGGGTATTGAGGACGTTAAGGTGAGAAATAAAAATTGAAAAATGCAAATACTTGTGTATTTTTCTTTTTTAATTAATGAAGGTGTTCTTATGTACGGCCCCACAGACATCACTTAGGGTGCTGCACGCGCTACATGAAATATACGCTTTTCCTTCCGTAACGCCACGTCTCACCTTTGTGGAGTCGGGTTGATGATTTCTTGTATCATTAGTCCTGTACCGATGAACCAGGTGGACTAATGGTTTCCTCTTCGTCCGTCTTAAACGTATGTACATAACGCAAATGTTGTCAGCTTATAACTTTAACCTACAAAATCTTATCTATTGATTTCAACAAAATATAAAAAGTTGTGTGTTTACGCTTTTGAACTATCAGACATTTCCTCTTACATTGACAATAAAACGGGGTTATTTCATTTACGTTCCTACACATTCCTGCTTCCCTTAACTATGACGTTTAACATTTTGCTGTTGATACGATATGCAATGACTTGTTCCCAATATCACGATTTTCTTGATGGGTATTGACTGCTGACAGAAAACGTGCAACACAAGGCTCGAGGGACGTAAGTTGATGGAGATATAAGGGGTGTTATCTAGTCGTGGTTTTGTAGTGTTTTATCATATGATGGATATGTCGGCAGTTTATATTGTCGGTATACTCTATATATCAGCAGGTTACATATGTAGTTACATGCTTGACGTTGTTCAATATCAGGATGCAAAATCTCAACAATGATAACGTGAAACATGTTCTTCAGGTTGGTAAGGATAGCTATATAAAATGTTTTCTACCACAATGCCCTGTGTTATTCAACTCTCAGACCATCAGTTAATCATCACAGCTGTTGATTAACAATCTGTTTATACCACACGTGGTATAAACTCTGTACGCATTTCGATTGGCTAACACGGTGAACTTTGACCCAAGCTGCAATTGTTATTGACGTCATCAATAATCTAATGACGTCACATCACCGGGTCCCGGACGTCACCGGTACACTTTATTTGCATACGCGAAATTATACTTGGCCACGTTTCCCTTTGATTCAAGCCGATATTATTGTGGTAGAAACAGGTCACACGACTCGAAATTGTTGGATATGGAATTTATTTCACACTCGTAAGTTATTTTTTAAAAGTTGCAAAAAACACTCGCTAAAGCTCGTGTCTTTTGTAACTTTAAAAAAATAACTTACTCGTGTGAAATAAATTCCATATCCAACAACCACTCGTTGTGTAACCTCTATATCTAACACCACCAATGAAATATTGCTAGTGACATTTTGATAACAGCCATGTAATGTTCCTCAAACTTGAATGAACAGTTAGCGTGTGAACAATAAGGTGGTAAGTGTGTACGAGATGGTAGCAAAAGTGTGTACGAGATTGTAACAATAAGTGTGTACGAGATTGTAACAATAAGTGTGTACGATATTGTAACAATAAGTATGTACGAGATGGTAGAAATAAGTGTGTACGAGATAGTAACAGTGTGTACGAGATTGTAACAATAAGTATGTACGAGATGGTAACAATAAGTGTGTACGAGATGGTAACAATAAGTATGTACGAGATGGTAACAATAAGTGTGTACGAGATTGTAACAATAAGTGTGTACGAGATGGTAACAATAAGTGTGTACGAGATGGTAACAATAAGTGTGTACGAGATTGTAACAAAAAGTGTGTACGAGATGGTAATAATGGTTGTCATGTAAGCTCAGCTTGTAGTGACAATGATAAGTTTGAACTAACTCAATAGATGAGTATGCTACTCATTTTTGATTGATGATAACGACACTTTTGACTTCATATCCATTCCTTGAGTAAGATTTTAAATTTCCTGACAAGATTAGCTGATGGTAATTTGACGCAAAACATAAAAGTCTGGTCGGCAACATAACTTAAATCTCTATATTGTGATACGAAGGTCAAATGGTTTGTCCAAAAGCCTTGAAATGCCCCCCATAGCAATGGATCAATACAAACGTCCAGTTAGCCCAGACGCCGTCGGATATGTAAACGTTTGTCAGGCCTCAGATCGATCATTAAATTACAAGCTTTTTGTTGACCTAGTGATTGCATCATAGCGAAGACTGTCTGGACAAGGTAGTATCTGACAAAGTCGTGTTTGCGTTTATATTAACAATGCCAGTGGTAAATGTGAATATTTTACCTTCTTTCATTGATTTTAAGGGTTACATCATTAATGTCACTTGCTACGTCATCGTAAGTTTTGGTAATGATATATTGATTACAATAATCATATAATTATATCCATTTTTGTAATTGCCACCTGATATAATCATTGCTACCCGCCGCCCACAGTTTTGGCCGAGTTTTTTGGGACGAAATGAACCAACTGCGGAGATACATGTACATGTAAACAAGAACACTTGCTACACAACACGCGCTGTCATCACATCGTTTTAACTTCCGGTTTTACTTTTAAAACTTTTCTTTAGGTTATCTATTTAAACCATCTGTACACCACCTTCGATGTTTTCTAATTAATTACAATAGGTCTTTGGTGATGAATTAGCGACCGAAGATATCATTAACAAAACATAACGTAATTGTTCTTTTTTTCCCTACATAACGTACATGTATGTTACCGTTTCATATTCTATTTTTATAAGTGATTATTTGTAATTTGCTTGTATCTTGGTAGGGGCCGCGGTGGCCGAGTGGGTAAGGTGTCCCGACACTTTATCACTAGTCCTTCACCTCTGGGTTGCGAGTTCGAAACGTACGTGGGGAAGTTGCCAGGTACTAACCGTAGGCCGGTGGTTTTTCTCCGGGTTCTCCGCTCTCCTCCACCTCCAAAACCTGGCACGTCCTTAAATTACCCTGACTGTTAATAGGACGTTAAACATAAACAAACAAACAAAGAAACAAAGAAACAATCTTGATAAAGGGACGGATTGCTTCGAAAAGTCGACAATTTACTTGTCTGTACCGTCGTCATTACTACGTCACCAATTATATATACATAAAGGATCATAAATGAGGGGCTATGTGATATGGAATTTATTAATGAGTATAATAAGTTGATATACCACGGGCATTTAGGTGTTTACATATACAATTATTGCACTAGTTTATCAATTCAATTTTGTACAGTCACGAGTGTAAGATTCTGTTGCTCACATAACCCATGTGAGAATATATGTGAAAATTCCAACTAATTTCTATATAAGTCGACTTTTGACTCAATATTTCCCCTTACGGAGACAATCGTGACGTCATACAATATTTTTGATGTCATAATATTGTCATTACGCATGTGTCCTACGGTATTTAGGAACGTATGATATGGTAACACTGTGCTAAAAATTAGATGTTGTTTTTAGATGTGTATGTTAACTTGTAAACAGTCATATTACTTTTTAATTAGCATTGCTTTAATTGACAAAATATATAATATTTGCGTGAGTTTGGACCGGGAAGACTGCTGTTGTCGTCAATCTGCTTTGTGTTGAGTGCCGCTAATCAAATACGCGGTGTAAAATATGAAGGGATCCTGAAAATTAATTCCATCTATAATGATATTTATAGCTGATTACAAATGTTTTAATATTTTAATCGCACAAACATGTTGTTGAAGTGAGCAGAGAGAAATACTCTCGAGAGATCGTGTTCCCTTTTAATGGCGATACGTGTGTCTGTTGATGGGTCAGTAACAAAACGGTTATTCCGCTGGACACGCATCTCTCTGTCCAGCGCTACACCTAATCACATGGTAGAGGCTTTGTCGCACGTCTATCTAATCCGTCTTCATCAACGACTCCATTACGATCGCCATTACAAAACGCGCTCAGAGTTGTCCCGCAGTTAGAGTCACTCAGGTGGACTGATTTCCGGTCTGTCATATGATTGAAATCTACATCGGGCCGTAGTTAGGGCTTTTAAATAATCTGCAATCCATTTTGTTCTACCAGAATCGATCAATACTTCGGGTGATCTAGTCGGGATGTGCCCGGTGATATGCTATTGTCATGGACGACACCACGTGAGATTTATCCGACATTTACGAGATCGGGTTCGCCAGTGCGCTTTAATCTTTTTCTAAAGCAAGCTTCATTACCGTCAGGTCCTAAGTGATTTTTGCGACAATCCAAGCCCGAGTTTGTGAAGTGTTGCGGCACACTGTCAACATGACAGGCTAACTTTCTGTCAAGTGTTTGTTTGTAACAGTGTTTACCTGTGAGAGGCATTACCCTCGAGACCACGCTACCTAAGAACGAGTAGTGTTTCAACACGTAGCTTCTTCAAACTATCGGATGTATCTGATGCTGAACTCCATCCATCCATATCACATTATCGTGTTGAGTGATATATATCATTCTAATAGAGCCTGAATCTGTGACAGGTGAAGAGATTCCAAATCTGGGAAATTACTACATGTACATATTCCGATATGGCATCCGCAATTTTGAAATTAATTTTAAAGGTAAGTTAAGTAATTAATTTAAAATATATTTTCAAGGTGAGCTAAGTTGATTTGCACAAGATTTGAAAGGTAAGTTATTGATTTTTACATAAATTATCTATTTAAACGATTTCCCCGTGGATATTGTTTGATACAAACAATGTTTTTCATGTTGACGAAAAATCCACAAAGGTTTGTCTAATTTACTTACCCATCAATATTAATAATGAAATATAAACTAAAATACAGGTTGGCTCATCCCATTCCAATTACAAAATATTCATAGCAGCATGACAGGTAATAATGAGCCCAAGCACTGTTTTCCTTATGATGAATTGGAATTTACAACCTGATTGGCATGTACGATCAAGGCAGCGAAGACATGTTTTACATACCAATAACAATGATACAATATCTACAATTTCAAATTAGGAACAACTATTACGAAAATAAGGCCCTGCCAAATAGTCATGTTTGTCTATGATGTGGTGCATGTATTTGCACCATTGTTTTTCTTCTTCTTTTTTTAATGTAAGTTGTGAAAACAATACCATTGTTGACGTGGTATATTGTGACCTTGTGTGATGACTTGGTATATTTTGTCCTTATGTATTGAAGTGGTATATTTTGTCCTTGTGTGATGATATGGTATATTTTGTCCTTGTGTGATGACATGGTATATTTTGTCCTCGTGTGACGACATGGTATATTTTTTCCTTCTGTGATGACTTGGTTTATTCTGTCCTTGTGTGACGACATTGTATATTTTGTCCCTGTGTAATGACATGGTACATTCTGCCCTTGTGTGGAAATATACCATATCACCACACAAGGACAAAATATACCACGTCATCACACTAGGACAAAATATACCACGTCATCACACAATGACAAACTATACTTCGTCATCACACAGGTACAAAATATAACATATCACCACACAAGGACAAAATATACCACGTCACCACACAAGGACAAAATATACCACGTCATCACACAAGGACAAAATATACCACGCAATCACAGAAGGACAGAATATAACACGTCATCACACAGGGACAAAATATACCACGTCATCACACTAGGACAAAATATACCACGTCATCACACAATGACAAACTATACCACATCATCACACAGGTACAAAATATACCATATCACCACACAAGGACAAAATATACCACGTCACCACACAAGGACAAAATATACCACGTCATCACACAAGGACAAAATATACCACGTAATCACACAAGGACAGAATATAACAGGTCATCACACAAGTACAAAATATACCACGTCATCACATAGGGACAAAATATACCACGTCATCACGCAAGGACAAAATATACCACGTCATCACATAGGGACAAAATATACCACGTCATCACACAGGGACAAAATATACCATGTCATCACACAAGGACAAAATATACCACGTCATCAAACAGTGACAAAATATACCATGTCATCACACAAGGACAAAATATACCACGTCATCACATAGGGACAAAATATACCACGTCATCACACCAGGACAAAATATACCACGTCATCACACACGGACAAAATATACCACGTCACCACATAAGGACAAAATATACCATGGCATCACACCAGGACAAAATATACCACGTCATCACACACGGACAAAATATACCACGTCATCACACACGGACAAAATATACAACACAGCTCAATGGATAAAGTTCAGGAAGGCTCGCAATACAAGTTCCATTCCGCTTCGCTCCAGTGACTAATTTTCATGTTGACCAGAGTTTTTATCACATTTCCGTTGCACGAGTCTCTATACGTGCTCTAACTATATTTTCGTCTCATTAATAATAACCATCTGTGACGATTAGTATGCAGATTTATTCATTGAATTGTTTACTTTTATAGCATAAATATATCTAAAAAAATGCCTACGTTTGTGTATAAATTAAAACAATGAGAAACTCTGCTTTGAACTGTATATTAATATTTCAACATGTTTCTCTAAGTTCTTATAAATAAACAAATACCATGGGGAATGCCATAGGCTGGATGGAAAATTAAGTATTGAAATTCTCATAGATTCTGATCCAAAACGTTAGCGAGAGCAGATGTGTTCTGCTGTTCGAATATAACGTCATTTTTAAATTTTCTTAATAAACATCGTGGACACCTACATATAAGTTTAGCAAGTACTGTTTGCTAGGGATTTACGGTTGTCTCTGATATAGATATACATAGATATACATCTAATGACATTGGCAGTGTAGTAAATAACTTTTGTTATAGATATATACGCAAATCACATGACTATTAATAAATAGCTGGTGTAACTAGAAATTAATCTGTTAGAACCAGAAATAAATCTCTTATACCTGGAAATAAATCTGTTATAACTAGAAATAAATCTGTTATAACTAGAAATTCATTTTAACTAGAAATAAATATGTTATAAGTAGAAATAAACCTGTTACAACTAGAGATAAATCTGCTTTAACTAGAAAAAAATCTGCTGTAACTAGAAAAAGGTGTTGCATTACTATTAATAAATCTTTTATAGCTTGGAATAAATCTGTTAAACTAAAAACGAATCTGTTTTAAGTAGGAATGTAATACTTATCTTTTTACTATATGTGTACCACGAAGGGTACAATATATATTTGTTGTAAACAGGAATATTGACATTTTTCGCCGCCCTCTCGCATACCTTAATGTTAATCTGTGATTATACTTCACTACGAATAAATTAGACAGAGATAAATCTGAGAACATTTGCGTTATTATGACGTCATTTTGGCGCTATGTCTACAGTTTACGTTAACCTATTTACCTGATATAGGTATTCAGTTTATGTTTACCTATTTACCTGATATAGGTATACAGTTTATGTTTACCTATTTACCTGATATAGGTATACAGTTTATGTTTATCTATTTACCTATTACAGGTATACAGTTTATGTTTACCTATTTACCTGATATAGGTATACAGTTTATGTTTACCTATTTACCTGTTACAGGTATACAGTTTATGTTAAGCTAGGGATAACCTCCGAATTCTAGACGGACATTCTACCTGAATATGTGTTTAGTCGTGTTAGTGAATGGAGTTAATACCCTCTACTTTCCATTACATCTGTAGCACCCATGAGGTGTCGAATAACCTAATGGATTTATGTACGGCTAGGACTGATTCTAATTGTATAGCTAGGAATTAATCCTTATAGCCAGGGATAAGTATGTTACGTTAAGGAATAAATAGCTTAAATGTATACGTGGATCTAGAAATTGATTTATCATTACTAGGAATTAATCCTGTACAGGTAGGAATTAATTTGTTATAACGTTATAACCGGTTCCGATATCAAAATAAATCTTAGCCTCAAATATTACTCTTTTTTAAACACGTGGTATCTTTATCACTTTTGTTACGGAAAGGAAGATCAGCTATTAAGAGCAGTTATTCAAAGAAAAAAATCCCCGGATTGTATTCAGCATTAATATCTGTCAAATCCAATTTCATCGAAAATAAATTTTAACATTAAAAATGTTAACGCAGTCAATTTCCCTGTCGTTCCAACGAAAACAAAAATTGACAAATTGTGTTAGAGGATACTCAAGGTTTCTCCCAGCTTCTGTGTCCTCTGTGAATGATGTTAGAACAATTCCTCTGAGGGCCAATTACCGATAAAATGGATTCGCTAATGGTTAACAGGACATGACACAAAAAATGGAATTCGTGTAAAAGCGTTGAGAACTCTACAAGGCGGACCCCTCCGATAGCGCTCCACGTAATCAGTGTTGGTATTAGCGAGAATGCTTGTGTCGTTGAGTTTCAAATGTCCTTTACTTTTTTGTGATTATCATCTTAATACAACATTATGTGCAGAGAGCCCAGTTAACCGATAAAGAGAATGATCCCTTTGATATCCCTCCCAAAATCGATTCTCGTCAAAAGAGGATATTTCGTTTCAAATATGTGAAGTGTTTTTGATATCTTGACAATTTTTTTGTAATTGATTTATTATGAATGCTTCATATCACGTTCAAACATCTGTTTAAAAAACTAGAAATATGTTATTATCTTTAAAGAATGCATGTTTTGCGGTCTTTAATAGATGACGTAATTGACCAAACATTACAGCGCTGAAGCAGAGGGGACAAATGTCTCTCTTGGTTTGCTGATAACAGAGAAATCAGAATCAAACACGCTGATTGGCCGCAGAAACACCATCGTTATGAATTGTGAGCAGTAGGATATAATCCAGACATTCATTATACATCGTATCCACCATTGAAACTGTCCCAAACCCAGATCAAACAGGCGTAGAGACCATATTTTCTGTTAGTTGAAGTAAAATATGGACAAATGCTGTGATGCAATTAAGAAATATAGATTCATCGGAATCGGGCGGTTCATTCTAAGAGGTGATTATGATAACGGTTTGGACAGAATCAAAAGCCTACTTTCACAGGGGCAAACGTTCGTCTTAAGCAAACGGTGATGCATTTTCAAGGGAGATATTAGAAAGAAGAAAGTTGTTCAGACAAAAGAGAAAAGATAAGGTCTCGCATTTAGTCGCCTCTTACGATCATTCAATGGGACAGCAGGTAGATTTTTCGCTATGAGATCGCTTATCTTCGGAAAGAAAATGTGGAACATTGGTATTAGAAAGGAAACTAATGAAAGAAAATATATTGATCAGAAAACTAGAAAAAGTGTAGATTTCATTTTGTCAGTTTTAAGGAGAAAGAATGCATTTCATCATTGTGTAATGATGAATAGCTAATGATAAAACATATCAAGCCTATTTTGATGACACACTCTTCTCACAAGCAGACGTACAGGGAAATGGTATTTTTATAGACCATTAGAATGTTCCTCTGGGACTAGGAGCCGAGTAAGGTTCTCGGTGTGGGATAAATACTTTGACGTTGATAAACTACCAACCAGGGCCATCTTCCGTAATGTCCATCATGTCTAGCGCTTCTAAATCTCCCCCAGAGAATTCAACATCGGAATAATCAGATCAGGCCCAGTCGGTGTCGCCAATATAATGACATTGCCAGAGGCAGACGACATCTTCGCTCCATAAATACCGCGGGAAATTGAGCAAAATGCCGTCGGCAACAAGTTGTGTATCCGAATTATAGCTTGACCCCATGATTTTTAGCCCCGAGTCACAGCATGGGTTCTCAATCCTCCTGATTGCTTTGTTTTGTAAAAACCGATGGAAATAAAATGGTCCGTTGTACGTACAATGTAAAGCGATAGGGAAGCTATATGTCAAGCAACTCCTGCAATATTCGCGGACTTCAGACAGATAACGATTACTTTATTGTTTCTTTCCTGACACTATACCCCCCTTTCTTTCCTGACACTATACTCCCCAAAAAACATCCTTAGACATCCTTTCTTGGAAATAATTCAATTCAATAAAAAAAAAGAAAAACGAAAATTAACTTAAAGTAGCAACTTGCATACAGACTGTAGTCCGATGACGCAATTACACAACGAGTGTTCGGGTAGCACAGTGAACACACTTGCTTTCACAATGGCGACCACGGTTCGATTCTCCGATCGGACGTGAAAAGGTATGGGTGTTTTATGCTCGGCTATTACCAGAACAAGGATGTTAAGCCACATCAGACAAGTTAAGACATGGTGTCGTCTGCCCGACCACGTTGGTTTTCCCCGGGTACTCCGGTTAAGACCCTCGCGCGCTTCGACCCGGATAAACGAGAGTGATTAAGATATAACTTGTTTCAATTTTAAAATAAATCAAGATTAATTTAATTAAAAAAGATTGAAAATTAATCTATGTTTTAAACACCTAATACACATTTGGGACCTAAAATTAGAATCTTATCGTTAACCCTATAGTGGGCATCTTAACGACTCCACGGAACGAAACATCTTTGGGTGATCCACGGAAATAATTCATAGGTTGAAACAGTAACACATGTCTTAACTACAGCTTTCAACTTAATACTGGAATTGAACCTGTAATCTGAGTACCTGGATTTTATGCTACAGACGCTATTTGATGAATACGTCCGTCCTGTTTTGACAGACAGTGTTCTGCCATATACAAAAACAGACAGCAAGGATATATCATTTGTCACAGTATCCCACCAGTTATTGACGTTGGCTTTACGTAACGGCCGTACGAACGTACATCTGTAACCGTAGATTCGGCTTTGGCAGTTGAACGGATACGACCGATGTCTGTCTGATCGGATGTTCGCTGTTTAAGCGGAGACAGTATATGTGATACGCTTGTGTAACTCGTTGGCGTTTTCATTAAGTTGAATACCTACAAATACTGTACAATGCCTCTGAGTTGTGATCGTGTGCTCATTTCGCCAAATTCTAACAAGAAAATATACTGGGAAGTTGAATGATCGTTGATTTTGCCGATGGTTCTGTCACCGCTCCGGTTTTCATTTTTGGGCATAAAGTTACCTGGTTTTGACCTAGATTTACAGAGCTTATGTCATGATTAACGCAGGTGTGTCGTCATTGACCAAGGCGTGTCGTCGTTGACGCAAGTATATCGTCATTTGCTCAAAAGCGCTTACCTTTCCGGAACATGTGGTCAAATTCTCGTTGTCGTTTTTGAAAGGTCAACATGTCGTCTGCCCGACCACGTGTGAATCCATGTTTTGATGCATGTGCTTTCGCTTTATTGATTTTTAATTTGAATCGCGGTTCTGTTTACCTGCATTCAGATGTTGTTGCATAAATGGCAAGAAAAAATCATGATTGCACCTCGAATATGATTTAGGTTCTAAGGATTCCAACACAAATTAATACAAAATTGATTTCAATTTTCAATTCTTAACAACACAATCCAAATCATAATGACTAATCACTCCCTGTCTGCCAGTTCTATTGTAGCAATTCAATGACTGTCCGATTTATAATGTGCGTGAGCAGTTCTAAGGATATATGGACCAGTGTCGTTAATAGTTAATGACTCGCTTAGAGGTTTGTGTGAAACATCTAACAACCCGTCATTGATGTCGGTTAATATTGTAAATAATGAATTACATACCGTGTATCTGTTTCTACAGACCAGTTCAGGTCACGTCAGCTGAACTGCGAGAGTCTGCTCTTCTAGTAAATGTTTACTTGTAGTTGTTTATTTATTTTTGTTTGTATTTTGGCCTAGTTTAACATTTGATACAGTAATTGGTGGGCGTAGGCATATATGTCCGTATCAGTAATAGTACATATACAGATTATTTCTTTCTTCCTCCAGCAAAATCATGTCCAGTCAAGGGATTATAATTAAGTTCAAACTTATTCCAATAATTGTCCGATTCAATTCCAATTAACTGTGGATGCTTATACGACCTCCTCATTAAGACAGTCCCAAACGCCAACAGACTGAAGTTCGAAGGAGTATTTTTGTTAACTTCACTGAATGGCCTCTTACTCGCAATGACGTGTTTTTATCGGCGATCCGTGTTAACTGTGATAAGTTGTTAATATCGTTTTCGTCATCATGTAGTAATTCCCTGTTGTTTGTATCAAATAGGAATGGCAGTTTCCATTTCATAAATTGGCTAATATCATATTTTACATTATCAACTTTATAATCACTCAAAACCACTTGAATATGTGATTTCATACTAGCATCCGACACAGAGGCTTGTACATCGTGCAAAAATATGTTTAGTTCCGAAAGCATATTTTAACTTTTTCTCATATTGTATTGTTATTTTCTACTATATTTCGTTACTGATGAGGGGGCCGCGGTGGCCGAGTGGTTAAGATGTTCCTCTGGGTTGCGAGTTCAAAACTCCACGTGGAGCAGTTGCCTGGTACTGACCCTAGGTCGGTGTTTTTTTCTCCGGGTACTCCGGCTTTCCTCCACCTCTGGGTTGCGAGTTCGAAACCTACGTGGGGTATGCACAGTTGTCGGGTACTGACTGTAGGTCGGTGTTTTTTCTCCAGGTACTCCGGCTTTCCTCCACCTCCAAAACCAGGCACGTCCTTAAATGACCTTGGCTGTTAATAGGACGTTAAACAAAACAAACCAAACCAAACTACTGATATATAATCAATGTCCAGTTTTACCAATTTGAGTAATGTTACAATTCGTGCTTTTCGTTATCTTAAATTGAAGTCACGAGGCCATAACACAATCATGGTTTTTATGTTTTTGTTTTGTTTTACAATAGTATTATGGTATAGCGTTGTCCGTCCACCCGTCCGTCCGGCGGAAATCTGTTTTCCGGATATCTCCTAAAATTTTGTAACGTGTTCTTTGAAACTTGGCAGGCTTTAATCATGAAATGTAGTTATGTCAAATGAGTGTGTAACTAATCTCTGATCACTTGTATTCCTCAAACTGTAAAACAATTAAGCATTGATATTACACATATACATGTATGTATAATGAAAAGTGATCGTTATAATATGCCACCTATATATATATATATATATATAGCTAAACACTTTTCAGGTGATGCAGATCTTATTTCACTGCAAGATTGTATATATCATTATATGGAATTCAACGGGCGTATATTAAACTATTAGTGGTTATGCATGAGATCATTGGTTCGATGATGTTAAACTGAAAGTTTGAAGGGTTATCTCTGTTAGACAGCTCTTGCCCAAAGGCTTTTGTCCCCCCCCCCCCTTTTTTTTTTTTAGAAATATAAGTTAGTTTGTTGATCGATAATTTGATTGTAAGAAAACTACGGGTTGTTCAACAAATGTCAGCTTGCACGTGTTTCCCCGTGAGATCTTATGTCAAATACAGTTGTTCCGAATATAATGACTTTAGTGTCAATGACACTCGGAATGCCTTTGTGGTTGACGTGTTATCGGGTCTCTGTAAAATCATTTAACATTTTAGTTTATGGTAACAACTGTCGGTGCTCCCTTCGGAATACCTCGGCGTGTTTAGTTTGGAAACGAGTGACAAGTAGTTTCGGTCACAGAACTTTATACACATCTGTGCCATGTATTGAATAAATATCATGGGAAATATAATGTTGGGCTTTGGCAGAATTTCGATCTAAGAGCCAGGTTTCTAAAAATTGAATTTGTAGTAATAGAACTGTCTGGATTATTATTAAGATTATTTTAGTGATCTGTATGCTATTTTAATTTGTGACTGGTATTGTCAATCGGCCCACAATATTTAGATTATTTCTAGGACATGATGGGGAACTGATAACCAAAATAAGATTAAGGACAATATTCCATGGGTATGATATTGCAGCACGCGATGTTGATTACATTGATTTTTAAATCTCGTCCGCTCTGTAGGATAATTACACACTGTTGTCCGTACTACCAAACGTTTAGGGTTACTTCAAGATGACAGCAAATAGGGGTCACTGTGGAGGTCAAACATAAAGCTACTACCATCATGGACACATGCATGAATCATTCAGAGGAGACCACAATCGGTTAATTATAGGTCATTTATAAGGAAAACAGTCCGTCAAAAATGATACGAAATTTCAGTATTCAGAAGTTGTTTCTGAGACCTCCCTCCCCCATGTTTACTATTTCCCGGACTTTTTATAGGGGTCGGATCCGGGTATGCGTCTCCAAGCACAGCACAAACTAAAATGTCGGCACTTCCTCAGATACGATGACCGGAACATACTTTAATCATGGGGGCTATCTCAAAAACGATTTATGGATATTGAAACTCCGTATAGTTTTTTTTTTTTATCTCTCTTGGAAGCATTTTAATTTGCACTGCCAACTTTTAAGGAACACATCAGATCAAATGTCAAATCTATATGGGAAGATATCTATAGCCTTATATAAAATATGTAACATACATTAGGGAGCACCGTTGGTTAAATAGCAGGTATACATATATTATTTTAATGTATTGAGAGGAGTCAGTTGAATAATAAATATTAAATAATGATAAAAGTATAGAATATGTACGGGAAATGTACATACAATGTCATATACAAGATGGCCTTCTTCCTGATTTGGAAATATCTACTGCACTGGGAAACATGGACTCACATATACTTACTACAAAACTAGTTATTGTAAATCAGTAAATATTTATAGGTAACTTCTTGTCGATACAAGTCAATTACTGTTTGAGAGTCGTTTTATTTCAAAAATAAAAATAGTTTAAAAAGTTCTCTGATCTGATATTATCAACTCTTTTTTGTGAACAAACATGTCACGATGTTGTACCATGCTGCAGACTAAGGATGACAGCGGACCACTAGACAATCTCGGTGTGTTATATATCATTTGCACACTCACAGATGAGTGCATTTGGGATTTGCCGCCATTTTAAGCACAAGCGACTCTCCAGCTAAGGCAGTTATCCGCCTCTCGCGTTGAAGAGTTCGCCTTTCCCAAGTGTCGCTCTGTTCTGAAGGAGAATAATTTAATATTCCCGCGCCATTCCCGGGGGTGACTTGGTGGAATGTACAGTTAGAATTTCTGAATAATTTTCCGTTTATAACGATCATACATCGATAACATCTCCGAAGAGATTGCATCTGATATGGAGAGTGATTTAATTAATTCGTTAAATGGCCGACATCTTGGTCGATCTGGGACCACTCTGCCCTCTCCAATCTTCCTGGAATGGTTTACTGCGCCCTTTGACGGGTGACGAAGGGACAGACGATAGCACATGGCACCGCACGCGCTCGTCATGACGGTTTCTTATGAATATTGTAACTATGCAGTGTTCTGACTAGCCTCGAAATGACAGCGCGGCGTGAACACGAAATTCATTGTCTTTGTAGGATGATACAGGCCATATACAACGAGGGATGTCAGTTATCGGTATTAGTAGCACGTGAAGTCAAATAATTCAAGGGAAATAATTCAATTCTAATCAGACACATTAAGGTGCTCTACAGAAGACAAACATGATATTATCACCTTTCAATTCAAATTGAGAATCAGATTCATCTTTGTTTGTTGGGTTTATCCCCCCGTGAACAGTCAGGGTCATTTTGAGAAAGGGTTCTTCTTGTAGTAGTTGGTGACTACCTCACTGAACAACATACGGAAGGCCCGTCGTCTGGCTATCCAGAGCAATTAGGATATATTGTTTTACCTTACGACACGTCCACGACAGAACAGACCGGCGCTTTTATGAGTTTCCCGAGAAACACAAACCGACACGGGTAGGGGGTGTCGGACCACGTACCTCGGATCTTCACCTGAGGTCACGTGGCCGGCGCTCTAATCTGCTGAGCTATCGCGGTCCCTGCCGATACCGTAGAGGCAAACCTGAATTATACTAGAGTAAAATAATGCATTGTTTGTCGACTACAAACAAACCATTTGGGCAATCGACAGATATTAATTAGAATAAAAACGTTACTGAAGTTTTGTAAACGTGTTATTTCAAGTTTAAGCTTTACTGCTGTCAAATGAAGGTGATATATCAGAAATTCGTTTTATAGAATCAATTAATGGATATCCTTTGAGGAAGACATGCGTTACGTACAATGTATATCTATAAGGTTATTGCTAGGAACAAAAGAGTTGACTGGCAAATTTATAACTCTGATCTTTGCCAAACTTATCTGCTGCTGCGCTGAAGACGGCAGTGGTAGATCGGAGCGATGTGTCACTACAGTTGTTAGATTAATTACTGAAGACACCAAGGCAGTGGGTATACATACAACGGTGTCTCGGATCGACAGAAAAACACGTTGCATCCTCGGTATAACTCAAATTATTGATCTTTTATTTCGGTAAATGTAAGCATACCAATTGTTTATTCGATTGAAATTGGCAAATTGCTGAGAGAAATTGGAAAACTTTTTTCGCGCAGAGGAAATTAAAACACATCCTTACTCGTGATAGTGTGAAGAAACATTGTCTGGGCAAATATATAATGACTGTTTTATACGGGAACTTCCTAATTACATATAGAAACACACATTTAGAAAATAAGTATATCGTTTTCTACATTTTTTTTCTATCTAATTTCCCTTTCAATTCCGATATTGGCGAAGCTCCGAAGATGTTTTGGTGAGGTTTCTATACGGGAAACTCATTAAAGTCTACATACGAAAGTCCCTTCACAGTGGTCGTAATCCTAGGGAAGCAACGTATGGCCAGCCCTGCTCCTGGTGGGAACATAACATACGCAAATCACATACCGAGTTATCATTACGAAATAGTTGTTACAAGTTCACTAAGCCTTATGTTTATTTGAACATAGCTGATAGGTACGCAAAGGATACTACAGGATCTGTACGGAAATGATTCTTGGGTTCAGTAAGACTCCTCGCGTGCTCTAATCCAGGCCAACAGGAGTGACATAACTTTGTTGTAAAATAGATAAAGCTAGCAAAAATAGGAGTTTTCTTCTAAAAAAAATATTTTTAGGAATCTCGATCCCGAAGTAAACAATAAAAGTCGCCACAGGACGGCGCG
Source organism: Pecten maximus (assembly GCF_902652985.1). NCBI lineage: Eukaryota > Metazoa > Mollusca > Bivalvia > Pectinida > Pectinidae > Pecten > Pecten maximus. The sequence continues at coordinate 24,152,545 of NC_047030.1, read as the reverse complement.
AAGTGCATTTCACACCAACTTTAACTGCAGTCACATTTTCCCATGTATTTCTCATATTTAATTATTGCATTTCGCGTTAGAATTCCGTACCCCCTTCCGAGTTTAACACCTTTTGGCAGTATGAAGTAATTACATCTCTCTGTTCCGTATTAGACAGGGCATGTTTTACTGTTTTAGAAATATGGAAATAGTAAAGATTACATGTTGGATATTCAGAGCATATGGCGGTAATTATAATTCAATAGCATTGTTTCAGAGTAAGAGTGAGGTTATGCATAATGGCCGTGTGCTGGTTAATTATATTTCCACAAAACCTCGTCATTAGTTTAAGAATCTAAATGTTTTACGTCAATAGATGTTTTAGAATACCCATCATCTTCCGTTTGCATTAAATATATTTCTGCACTTTTATTATTTGTTGCAATTTACGACTTTTCAGATAGCATAGCTCTTCGATTCATTTTGAGATAATACTCCACATTAATTTGCATCCTGTAACAATATGGAGGGCTCGGCTATTACCCCGATGATGTGTAATGTAAATACGTAAGTCTTGTCTAGCCTAAGGATATATTTCCAATTTCTAACTGAGCAATATAGACCATCTTTTGTCTGATTAATTTAGTTTACATATTCCAACACCGTGGAGCCTAAGGATAAACATATTTTTGAACTTTTACTGTTGAACATCGGTCGTTTAAATTGATTGTGTGCACACAATGTATGTTGCAGTGTTATTATAAATCTAACCGATGTAAGGATGACATTCATTAAGACACCGATTTGTTTTGCATTTATGTTGTATATCAACGCTTGGGCCTATCAATTAAAGTTTCAGAAAACATATGCAATGTATAAATTGACTGAAGATATGTAGTAAATACAAAATAAATCAATAACCATTACATTATATTTCAAGATAATATTGATTGACAGGTCAACTTCACGTTTTATTCTATCAAATCATTCTTAAAAGGAGCTAATTAGTATTTATACAGAATAAGCCAGTTTGTCACCCCTACCGATACTAGTGTTAAGGGTTTTGACGATGAGGTGTCATGTCCCGACACTTTATCACTAGCCCTCCACCTCTGGGTTGCGAAATCTAAACCTATGTGGGGACAGTTGCCTGGTACTGACCGTAGGCCGGTTGTTTTTCTCCGGGTACTCCGGCTTTCCTCCACCTCATAATCTGGCATGTCCTTAAATGATCATGACCCTGGCTGTTAATAGGACATTAAACAAAATAAACCGAACCAAAGTTTAAGACTATGTAACTACAAACACAAAGAAGTTTGGTAACTAAAATTACCATAAAAGTTAGGTACATGTAATTACAATTACCATGAGTTAGGTAACTACAATTACCACAGAATTAAGATAATTACAGTTACTTGAGGAAAGGTAACTACAATTACCACAGAATTAAGATAATTACAGTTACTTGAGGTAAGGTAACTACAATTACCATAAATGTTAGATACATGTAACTACAATTACCACAGTTGTTAGGTAACTACAATTACCACAGTTGTTAGGTAACTACAAATGCCACGCAAGTGAGTTAACTACAGTTACCACTGAATTAAGGTAACTACGATAACTGTAGAAGTTTGGTTACTACAATTACCATAGAAGTTAGTTAAGTACTACAATTAACATAGAAGTTAGTTAAGTACTACAATTACCATAGAAGTTAGTTAAGTACTACAATTACCATAGAAGTTAGTTAAGTACTACAATTAACATAGAAGTTAGTTAAGTACTACAATTACCATAGAAGTTAGTTAAGTAACAACAGTTATCATGAGGTTAGATAACTACAATTACCACAGAAGTTGGGTAACTACAATTACCACTGAATTTATGTTACTGCAATTACCATAACAGTTAGGTACATGTACTTACAATTACCATAGAAGTTAAGTTAAGTAACAACAGTTATCATAGAGGTTTGGTACCTACACTTACCACAAATGTTAGGTAACTACACTTACCACAGAAGTTAGATAACTACAGTTACCACATAATTGAGATAACTACAGTTACCACATAATTGAGATAACTACAGTTACCACATAATTGAGATAACTACAATTGCCACAGAGGTTAGGTAAGAAGGAGATCACATCACATTATTATAATTAATTCATGATAACTATTTTAAAATACCACTTAATCATTGAAGCAACAACTTATCTAATGCAATGTCAGTGTCGATCTGGATTAACTAATGTAAATATTTATCCAAAATAACGCTAAACTAGTAAACGATTTTCTTAACTACTTTTTCCACAAAAATAATTTGACAATGAGGGTCAGGCCATCATCGAACTGGAAATATCCAAAGGTATATACTACTTTATATATACTATACATATACTGGATTCTCCATTTTGTCTTGGAAATGCCCCAGTTCTGCTATAGTATTTATGACTCTTAATTTACATCTCTGTATTTCCTTGTCGTTTACAGAGAGGAGGGAAGAATTCAAACGTAAACAGTAGATTTTTAGGCTTGGTAGATTTGTCTCGTTGATAACTGGACGTATAACATTATTCTTTAACTTTGCATGTCTATTTCTGTGAAATAGTGGCGCCAGTCTAGAATTTACTTTCAGAATACATGAAGGCCAAGACAAATCGGTATCTATTTAATAACTTAATAATAGTTTAATGTGCTTTTAAAACAAACGGTGTACCTTTTTGTTCAATCTTTCGAAATTATCATAAATTGACATTGCCGTATTCAGTCGGTCATTGTTGGAAGTATTTTACACGTCTTTAGTAACGAATAAAGCTGTCTATATTTATGACACACAGTTTAGATATTATCAATACAGTAGTGTAAACAACCTATCGCTATTCTGATAAGTGCTGTCTTCGCTATCAGTAAATATCATCCTTCTTGTAAAGCATGCCCATCTAACAGTAATCTAAACTCATTAACTTGCCAATTTAATGATGAATTATTCCGAAATTCGCTAGACATAATGTGCATTTATATTTCAAAGCATGTAGGAAAAACATGAAGAACTCTTACCGTTTTGAATTCGTTATCAGCGCTGACGTCTTTGAGAATAGATACAGGGCGATAAGAGTATGGACCTTCACGTTAGTTATGTGGTTTTATTTATGACCTTGATATCAACTTTCAGAAATGCAATCCTCCATCTTCAGGTGAGAAGATAACATATCTATATTCAGGAATTTTAATGGTATGAGAAACGACGAAAGTAATTTAAGATAATTCGATAGAATAACAAAACTAACCGTGACACGTCTGATGGATGTAGAGCTATCAGAGTGAAATCTATATACATTTATCCTGTTAAATTTCCGAAAAAAACCCCGTTTTTGTTTATAAAACCCCTGCGTTGTAAATTTTTAAATGTACGGGTCCGTTATTAACGATGCGGATGTTTTTGAATCTAAGTGTTGTGTTTATCAACAAAGGTAAGCTTTAGAAGCTTTTATTTTCAATTTGAAAGATAAAATGAACTGCAATGCTGATAATCTTTGTAATTAGTAGAACTCTTGTGTGCACAGGAGGGTTGTTGTCAAGTCTGTGCCTTAAAACATACATGTGCGTTTGTAGGATCTGTACACTTTTCCGATGGTCATTTTGGAGAGTAATTTATACCATGAAAGTAGTGGGTCACTTGCCCGTCCACTAGGGTTCCCTCCAACACCAAGACCCAAAGCGCGCTTCCATGCCAGTCAACAAGCAAGATTAATAGTTGATCTATTTTTTTTCGAAATTGTAAAATAAATTAAGTCTACATTTTACATTAACATTTTACCCTCACAAAATTTTCTATAAAACTGTGCGTCAGAGTCAGACATATTTATTGTATTTAATACATGCATAAAGGCTGTTTTAACGGATGGTATGTACTGGTTTGTTGTACTGAAAGGTGCAAGGTTAAGGTGGAAATAGGTATGGTTTGTGTTTGTTTTCTATAACAGCCATTCTTTGTCCCATGTTATCTCAGCCATCAAGCAGTCCATGTCAAAAGTTTCCGGTGGGAAGGAAGCGGTCCCAGATGCTTGTTGGCATTCTGACCTTACTTTGGCGGTGTTAGTCCCTCATGAGTTGTTTGGCCAAACTCCGCCATAACGAGGAACATCTCCGGAGGTTTACAGATCCCGTCCAATTAAAACTCGATCTCAAACACGTGCGTCTAAACACCTGCTGTGCATCACAAGATAGCCCGAAACACGCCACGAGGAGCCTGTATTGAAAGTTAAAGTACGATTGTATGCGATATTATCTGTATTCATATCGTTTTATACCGAAATATACTTCGGAAAATGTGGAGAACATTTCAACTTCAAGTACCAAGAAACGTAAGCTGATCGGCGGGCGTATGGTGCATGAAAGACGAGAGTACAAAATACTTGCTATAACGCCTATAAATAGGATTTTAGTATTGTGTAAATCATTGGTTAAAAAATGAAACCCACAACAATAAATGATTATGTCTGTGAGTATTATACCTTTTCAGTACCTAATAAGAGAAGTCAAAGTTTGAAAACACAACAAATCGCCAGAAAGGCTTTAAGATTAGGTTTCATGCACAATACATTAGTGTGTACTTTTATGACGAATTTGCCGACTTGCGAAAACGACAAAGCTAGATATGATTGTCTGCGTTCAGATCCAGATTATCCTAAAGGCTCAATACATTGAGAAAAAATAGCCTTTTCAGCATTCTAAAACTTGTTCACTACATATCCACATTCTATACTGTTAACAGTATAGAATTTGTTTTTGAGTTCCTGCTGCAGATAATCATCTATCTTAACATGTTACTCCGTCGACATTATGTGTCTTCGGTAATTAATTACTAGAACCAATCAGCGGAACTTTGAGCGAAACATTTCCACAGTCGATAACTACCATATGTGTTTTTACAAAATTGCACCGCAAGTAAGGGAAACAAGGACAATTATGTGAATCATGGTCTCTTCGGTTGATTAGAACAGAAGGATCATTTCCAAGGACAGTGCCCCTGTTCTGGCCGAATCTTATTTGTTTTTAATTATCGTGTTATTTCAATTATTTCCCTTTTTGATGCATTCGACCTACGTAACAGACCTTACTATTGTGATATTAACTATATCAGTCATCATCTCGACTTTCCTATTGTGAACATATACATTTCACAATATCCCTGTGATATATGTTGATTGCTGACAGAAATACATAAAAAGGATGCTGTTAGAGATAAATGATTTCCATTGTCACACTCATGATATTTTTCCGGTAAGGAAATGATCTGTTCCTTGTAAGATATCAAGATAGACGTTCTGGATAGTTGTTAAGCATGATGTTTTGTTTCTTTGTACCTACAATTTTGTAAATCTATTTTCATAGGTTTTTCTGGTTTAATTGATTTTCAACTTAAATATGACATCATAGTTAAGCAAACATAACATAAACTATATCTTTTTTACGACAATTGCGAAACAAGTTATATGAACTAACATTAATCACGCTTATTGGCCTGGATTGAAGCGCGCGATGGGTCTTACTGTGGAAGAAAACCGGAGTACCCGCAGATAACCCACGTGGTCGGGCAGGTGACCCTATACCGTTTTACGTCCGATCGGGGAATCGAACCCCGGCCGCCTAGGTGAAAGGCAAGTGCGTTACCACTGTGCCACACATATATATGAAAATCTAAAAGAATGTATGTGTCCTGATTGAGATAGTACCTGATATCATTATATTGTCTCATGTTATCGAAAATGCTCCATCCTATTTTACATGCTTCTTCAGCCATTATAAAACAATTATTTCCTGTTTGTGTTTGTAAAGACATAAACTTGGACGCTTACCTGTTTTATAGACTCATATTTACCTCTAATTACCGGTAAGGGATACTCTAGTGACAATAAAGATAATTTGCACCGCATTGAGATAAGTCGAAATTGCCGGTAAACAGTGAGTAATTTAACATCGTATAATCTAACTTGCACGATACGAGATGGAATTTCTTCCAAGAACTGTGGTAATTAATGTTCATTCTGATGGATGATATACAAACATGCTCGTTTCTAGAAGAAATAACACACCGAAAAAATATGAATTTCTCACGATTTATTCGACGTAAGAGTGAACATCTTCCAAGACGCGTTACACCTAATCACTGAATTTGTTTATAATTTGTAATACTGTACAGTCTGATCCTCTCGCACTTTCATTTATTGAATGTAGTGGTAAAATCTAAAGCGACTTATTTCTACATTCTGCAAAAGAAACTGCAAGAATTCCATGATATAAGAGATTCCATGCTCATGTGCTCCAATCCACGGTCTGCAGAGGAAAATGTTGTTTCGTTTATTCTGAATTTAGATTTATTGTTATATATTGGCACTTAAGTTGAAAATCGTTATCCCTCTCTGGCAATGCTCTCTGCAGTCGTGGCCACTAATTAAAATAGATATGCCGATTTTATACCAAGATACAATGAAATGAAGATGTATTCGGAATTTAATGGGTTTGAAGTCAAAATGTGATCTGTACAAGTGTGAGGAACTTGGCTCCGACAATCTGTTTCAGTCATGTTGTGTAAGGTACATCAGGGAATATGATAAAAGACCGTTTTGATATTTTGATACAGGAAATGTTCTGTCGTTTATCTATGTCTGTGATTGATGATTTAAAGAGTATTTCTGTGACAATAATGTAAATCACAATCGATAAACTGAGGGCAATATATGAACACAAAAGAAAAGATCAAAGAGAATAGGACCATGCGTTCAAGACGTATAAGCGTCTTTGCTTGATTTAAATATGTCAAATGCAAGTCCATTCTATCAAAAGGAAATTTGGGTAGGGGCACGCCATTGTGTATAGTATAAAGTTGAGCATTGTGTTATTGTTCTTTATGATGCATACCTTTGTGTAAATGCGATGATTGTTAAACATTAATATTCAAATCCACAACAGCCAATTTAGAGTTGCTATTGTATATTTAAAAAAATTATGGAACATTTGTTTAAAACAGCAAAACATTCGCCAGAATCTGAATAATGTGTACATGTATAAAGCATTTCTCTCTTAGATTATGTTTGAATTGGTTGTGTTTTGAATAGGCTCTGAATTTAATAAATATTATTTACATCTTGATCATTGCTCATAAAGTTCTTAGCTGAAATCTGTTTGCAATACACAACTATTTACTCCGACTGGTTTTATATGTTTATATATCTGTGGGAAAAGACAGGTTATACCACAAATACAAAATTAATGAGAATTATGTAACTGTTCCATCATAATGCTGTGTGCTTAAGATACCTATCTCACTTCATAGTGTGTCGTACTGAAACCCAAAAGTTCGTTTTGATTATTGTGACTCATAATGATGATGAGTCTGTTTGAATTCAGTCATAGTATAAATGACTTGTGGAAATGTTTTGTGAAAATTTCAAACTGTTATGGGTACTATTATTGAGCTTGCTTTAAACGTGTTTTTGATATTTATTACCATTTCACAAAAGATTTTATTTATAGGATAGATATTCCTATTAATGAAATCAGCATTTTATGTTACAGCACAATGTTATCAACTGCTATCTGCGGTAATAATGGCGTACCTCGGCGGTGATGTGTTTGACAGCGTCACAGAAACACAGCCTTATCAGTATTCCAATTTGTATAGAGAATGGAATATGGATTTCAAATTCAATTTACTTGGGACATAAATTATTATGAGAGGAAGGGAAAAACGACGACTGGATACAGTTTTAATTCAAACTGGTTTGATGTATAGCCAAATTTATTATACAACATTCTGCAATCGATTTCAATAATAAAATTATTTCAATAATACAATTATTTTGAGCCTCTAGAATCGGAAATAAATAGAAAGTAATTTGATTTTAGAAGAAGACTGAGATAAGAATTGTTCAAACGTATTGGTGATCTTTCTTGTTCGCGAGGAATCATTCTCAATAGGACGTTTAAGGAGCCTTACAAGCAGGTTTCCTGCCTCATTGGGTTTAATTGCACGTTTGGAATGGTTAAGAATTTAGATTATTGTAGTTAGAGTTCCTATGAAGAATACATTGTAATTACAAACATCGGTTTTCAGCTAAATCTTGCTTTAATTGCCGTCTTGTGATTTCTGTAATGAAATACGCTGTATCCATGGTAACAATATCTGTACACCATGCGCTGGATTATAAGACATTTGTTTATGTAACTTTTAATCGTTACCACCACAAACATTTGTGTGTATGTTTGCTCTAACAATAATTATATTCGCTAGTTTGTTTAAGATGTTTTGGTTTCGTTTTGTTTAACGTCCTATCAACAACTATTGTCATTTAAGGACGGCCTCCACTGTGAATGTTTAGTTTTGTATTGTTTAAGGTCCTATCAACAGATATGGTCATTTATGGACGGTGTCCTTGCCTGTTATTGTTTAGTTTTGTATTGTTTTACGTCCTAACAACAGCTATTGTCATTTAAGGACGGTCTCTCTTGTTTATGTTAGGTTTTATATTGTTTAACGTCCTATCAAGAGCTGTGATAATCTAAGGACGGTCTCTCCTCTTTGGGTATTGTTTTACGGCATTGTAAACGTTAAATGAAGGCCCTTAATCGACCTGTAATATATACGAAGACATTACACTGGAGTCTAGATAATTTGAAAATCTGAATATTTATAGCATTACTAGAGATATTGAGCCTACGAGTATCCGTCCTAACTATATGCCTAGTAATCGCAATAAATCCAAAATGAACTGATAGAAAATACAGACTATCTTACAGTTCGGACGTTCCGTGCATAGTTGGAAATGTCAGCGCGCTCTCTTACACGTGCGTGCTATGTAAGTTATTTTAATATTAGTGTTCCGACATTTACAATGAGATGTTAGATGTTCTCAAAAAACATAATTGAACTATACCATATGTCTGTGGATCTCGACTTAACAAAACAGCTGGAGGTTGATGGTTACACTTATTAGATCCATCTGTGGTTCTTCAAAGTTTATAAGTATGAACACATGCAATGTTTGATCCGCATGACTTAGTGTGCTTAATTATAAGGCGTCACAACAGGTGAGTAATTGTAATAACTCCAGACCAAGAAACTTTATTAAAATGAACATTTGCTCGCCAACAGATAGCCTGGAATGATCAAGGGATATATCTTACATTGTTCGGAATTTAAAGCATGGGGTTTCTGTATCACAATTTAAAGAACAGACACCGTGTACTTGGCTGATGTCATAGCGAGAACACACGTGTAAAGAACACACGAACTCGCGTGCGAGCACGTGTATCCAACTCACACGCAGAGTAAAGGTTTTGTTTCAGTATTAGTGACGAGTCGAGAAGTCTGGTTTTTGGTGAATCATTTTAAACATTTAGGATACGTCCATGTTGATATACAATGTATGCTAGGTGTTCAACTATTCACCTCCGGGCAAATAATTGTATCTGCAACAAAATTGCCGTATACTGTAAACGTGGACGTTTAAGCGAGGATGATTTATGCTTAAATACGCGCAGGTTAGTCGGCCGCGAAAATTCCGTCACTCGTATCATTAATACGTTATATTGTAGTATTTATGGAAAAGACTCAAAAAATAAATTTCGCGGACATTATACCTCCACGTGTATAGTTTATCTATCGAAATCGCGAAAATAACCACGTCTACAGTAAGTATTGTACAATGACTAACAAATAAAAAGCACATCAAAATGATAATTTATAAGCAAAACATGGTATGCTAAATAATAAAACGAGATTTCATCATGCAAATGCTTCGTCCGTACATGGATCATTTTATCTTAAATTCTTTAATAATAATTACCGATGATTAGTAAGTTGACAAAGACTAAAGCCTGGTACATGCAGTTCTTAGGCGTTTCCCTATGAATAGCTGTCATATTGCGGGATTGGCGTTATTATTCGAGATTGGTGGTGACACGTCTATGATTGTACGATAAAAGGTGATTAATGCTACTCCTGCTTTAAATGACAGACTACAATCGGAATAAGAATCGAGGTAGATTGTTGATGTGCTGACAGTTGTGAAGTGTTCAAAAGACTAAGCATTTCGTTTGTTCTGCAGCCTTTGTAAAACTGTCAATGGTCATACTCACTGACTTGCACTGATCAACATAATATGATTTCTTCGTTTATCGATGAAATGTCGGGTGCTATTTTGGTCATTAAGACCACAACATAGCCTGATTGTGGCCCGGACTGTTCACTGGAGAGTGTCCTAACTTGGATACAGTGATCTCGGGAAGAGACAAACGAGAGTCAGTGTAGCCCATTGTTTCGGTGCTATCTTCTTCAAAATGTATTTCAAATTTATAATTGATGTATATTTCTGTGATTCTGTCAAGCGATCGATAGCTGTCTGCTGACTTTGTGTAGCGTGTTTATAGATTTTCTCTGCCATTGTGTTCGTGTATATAGACCGTTCATGTTATAATCTAACTGCTACGGCAATCATTGTTTATTTAACAAAATATAACAAATGGGTTTTAAACGTAATTTCCGGAGAATGTGAAACGCTTAATATACGAGATAGTGTATAGCATTTACATCACTGTGCCTGGTCGTGAAAAGTTGGTGTTTTGCAGATAAGTTTAACTTCGCTGATAACAGTCAACCAGAACCATTTAAAGAGGTAGAATTAAATTACTGTATGAACGAAATATTTATTACACGCGCTCAAGTTTTAGAATATTTTCCAGATGTCATTTGTTCTATTGTTTGGTCAAATTAGGTTCACAATTTTATTGCGTAGATATACTTCAGTGCTAGTATCATTGTCATTGATGAATATATTTTGATGGTTCGATGTGTAAAACTAATAAATCGCCAAGGACAAATAGATAAAAAAGTTAAACATAAAGAAAGTGATTGATTTATATACAGTTTATGACCTTACTTATTAGATATCTCAATGTTAACAGTCATACAATGCCGTGTTTCGTTCTTACGTATTAAAATGTCGGAACAGTTAAACTTCCTTCGCGACGAAGAATATAAGTTGTTACGTTTACCGGCAGCGTCGGCGTCCGCGTTCGCGTTGGACGTTTTAGCTTCGCTTCTTAGAAAAAAGAAATACAACGTGTACAATGTACATGTTATAGCGACTAGTTTGGTTTATATACAAATCATGGTTCGGGAAATAGGATTGTGCAAAAGACTAAAAAAAACAACAGAACCATTCAATACAAATGAGAGTTATATAAAATAAAGCCAAAATTGAATTAAACTGCGTCATGCAACTGTCCCTTTAGGACTCGTCAGCCATACTAATGGATGTTTCGGTCCAATTTTGGAATAAAAGTACATTTTGATGGATTTTAGGAATTGGCGATAGCGCCTTCAATGATTTTAAACCCGATTTCAATCTTCTATTCACTTTCAATAAGCAATTTATTTAAAACGGATATAATGTAGTTAAGCTGACTCAGTGAGACTTTATTTCCACATACAGAGTGTTAATGTGTTTTGAGCTGTAGTCATTTCAGAAGTTCAAATGTGGAACGGCTGAATATTTTTAGTTCGATTTTAACTCTCTTTATTTTCAGAAGCAATTTAACTAATTTACGTGCATTACCTGTCTGACGTATAGCTAGCATTGTTACCGTTATTTGAAGACAATAGGTATATATTAAGAAATATTTTTGCAGTCATGTTAAATTATTATGATTTCCTGTTCAATTTTATTCAAACTATGATTGTTTATAAACAATTTGTTCGGGTACTTTAAATTGTAGGATTTCACACTAGTAAAGAATGACAGTCATGTTTTGCCTTGGTTTTACTTAAAACGAAAACCGTCATGGCGCCATCTACCGGTATTGTTGGTTTAACTAAAGAGGAAATCGGTCATGACGCCATCTACCGGAACTGCTGGTTTTGCTGAAGAGCAAAGCTGTCATGACGCCATCTACCGGAACTGTTGGTTTTACTGAAGAGGAAATCGGTCATGACGCCATCTACCGGAACTGTTGGTTTTACTGAAGAGGAAATCTGTCATGACGCCATCTACCGGAACTGTTGGTTTTACTGAAGAGGAAATCGGTCATGACGCCATCTACCGGAACTGTTGGTTTCACTGAAGAGGAAATCTGTCATGACGCCATCTACCGGAACTGTTGGTTTTACTGAAGAGGAAATCTGTCATGACGCCATCTACCGGAACTGTTGGTTTTACTGAAGAGGAAATCTGTCATGACGCCATCTACCGGAACTGTTTCTTTAACTGAAGAACAAATCGGTCATAACGTCTTCTATCGGGACTCCGCATAAATTTGATCAACTTTCCGCAATATTGCGTGTAACAGTCGATTGGATATTGTATATTCGGTCACTTCCTGGTGAGACGTGAAGGCATACCCTAGTCAGTATTGACTAGATCTGTCAATTTAAGATAAATAACACTATAGCCATAAACCTGGTACCGACACGGCTGAGAGACAACATGTCTCACTATGCTGACATGCACTTTAGGGATTAAAGTTATAGCATTAAGACAAAGGTATTTTTATTGCCTTAAATTAGTTTATAAATCTTGAAGCTTCCAAAACAGTCTATTAAATAGATACCCCGTTAGATCGGCCGCTCAGGTCATCGATGAACCACCCTTAAGAGCAGCAACAGTTTAGATTGATAGCTTACTCGTTCGATAATGAATGACATTTAACAATCAAAGAAATAACGTGAATTTTTTTTAATTTTATTTTTGACATGTAACCACGCTACATGTATATGTATCAGAAGATTTGGTGCGGCACTGTCGGAGTTTAAGATTTATATTACGGGAATATTGTTAGGGTTCCTTTTGGATTTTTTGGCTTCCTTTTCGGATTTTCACAATTCGGCTTTTAGCGTCACTGACAAAGTTGCATAATTCAGTTCTGTATTCAGTATTTAGCGTATGTTGGGTCTGTGTCTTAGTTCCTATTCAGGGTACTGTGTACCCGTGTGCTTGTATTTCTCTATAAATGATATCTATATAACCATATACCATTGTTTATATATATATTCGGTTGAATAGCCTCACAATACATCTCATTAAGAATGGCATTTGGTTACATGCCGATACCAGAGATGATCCGTCAGCGTCCATCATGGGTCAGAAGATGGTGTCAGTCATGTAATTTCAAGTCTGGTCGCCATGCGTCATGCTTTGTAAGCTATGGCGATTGTCTCACGTACCACAGTTCGGCAGTCACACGATCTTACTGTCTTATATAATATATATATGTCTAGTTATGTACCATACACGCTATTAAGACATATTGTTTATTACATTTGCGTACTACAATAATGCATTTAGTATATCTTAATACTTTATCATATTTATTTTAAATGCCATGTCGTGATTTCAAGAGCTGTCTGAATGAAAAGACAGTCAATATTTTATTTATAAGGAAGCTGTCATTTAATAGTTGTTTAATAGACCACGGTGAAATAGTTCCGAAAACTTCATTCTTTACAGCAGGCGATTTCCATATGAATTTCAGTATGTTTGAGCGTCCGCGACTGCGTATTAATGAAAACCTATGGCGGTGGGTTGTGATTCTCACATTAAAAAGGCTCTGACGTATGTCTGTATGGCATGCTATGATGTCGCTCGCCCCGCCGATCAAGCTTCTTAAGGCTTACATAAGATTGATCGAAGCCTCACGTCTCACAGACTAATTTGTGGTTTCGTCCTTCTCGCTAATGTAAGCATGGTTACATACCGAATTTTAAACATCAGTCACACTACACAGGTGACCGGTATACCCAGTTCATATCAAATACAAACTTCATTATTGCGTTCACGGATGAGACGGTTATAGTTTTAAGATTTTAGAAGAATGTAAGTGGCATATCATTGAGTTATAATTTAGATACAGGAATGAATTTTTAAAAAGGTATCAGTCTTAGATCTTCCAGTTTTTCATTAACGAAGTCAATCAACCATTAACAAGTTATGATTCATTATTAACATATTTACCAACCCTTTCACAGGTAAAATGTCTTGAGATAAATTTGACCTAAACGAAAATTACCTGAAATTGACCTGAATTTGACCCGAAATTTTATTCATGTCGAATTCAGGTAAATTTTAGGTTAAATTCAGGTCAATTTCTTTTCATGAATTGATTATTCTGTTATCTGCACTTTTCATTTCAGTTTGACTGAATTTGACCTAAATTGGCATGAAGACATTTTGTCTTTGTAACAGTTTGCTCGCTTATTGACCAGTTTTCTGTTACAGTGTAACTGAAATGACTTGGTCCCTCAAATCTATAATTAATATGCATTCTCCCTTATGGACAGATTGACCCATCACTGAACAAGCATTTGGTCACTTATCACAGTAAACAGTTTTTCCTCACTACACAGGTTGGGTCTCTCATTAAGAAACGCAGGCTTATATAAACATCAACGCTGTCAATAAAGTTCTCGGAGATACCTTGAGTTGATTCAGGGTCTTATAACCAATATCATGATTTTCGTGATAGAAGTTTAATTCAGACAAAAAACCCACAGAGAATTGACAACCATTTGACTTCAGGATAGAGAACAACGCCTAGTAGTAAGGTATAAAAGAAGAGGAGAAAAAAAGAGATCTCGAAGGGAGACAAATATTGGCTCGAAAACTAGGGTATTTTGAGTCAGCAACTTACTGCAAGTGTACATGCTTAAGCGGTTATCTTATCTTAGCGATTTTCACGCTGAAGAATTTTGCTAAATTTTGATCGCGCTAATGGTAGTTTATCTACAATGCTTTATATTATGATCATAAATAATTCGTTCTAATGCGGTTGTGCGCTAAAATTTGAACACCCTAAAATAAATGCGTTTACAGTATGTGAGATGTAACACAGTGTTTTAAGGGATGCATATTGTCAAAATCCATGAGGAAATCATATTGTCCACATCATACCTTCTTTGGGGGCATGTTCTATTTCCTTGTGCGATGTTGGATATCTGGTGGTTCTATTGCCAAAAATATCAAGATATTGCGGAGAGACAACAGTGCGATCTAAATTTTACATGACGGGTGTCGTCTGTGAAAGAGAAGACGCTTACTCCTCTGGCACACATGAATCCGTCTTGTTCAAGCGACTGCATTTATACATGTATATATGTTTGGCTCATATTTACTAGTACTTAATTTAATTAATTTTAAATAAGAATTTCGATTTCCTTTGCATGACCATGTTCTCTACCTATCTTTGTGCATATTTTGCACTCGGAGCAGCAAAAGCTCAGTCGGTTAGAGCGCCAACCACATAATCTCAGTTGTT
Source organism: Pecten maximus (assembly GCF_902652985.1). Classification (NCBI taxonomy): domain Eukaryota; kingdom Metazoa; phylum Mollusca; class Bivalvia; order Pectinida; family Pectinidae; genus Pecten; species Pecten maximus. Next base: position 24,137,251 of record NC_047030.1, on the reverse strand, counting down.
GGACGCTCCCTACCCGTGTCGGCTTGTGTTTGTGTTTCTCGGGAAGCTAAGAAACGGCCAGGTAGATCTGTGCTGTCGTGCACGTGGTTGTGTCTCTGGACAAGACACTTGTCACCTTAATTGCTCTGGATGACATGTGACGAGCCTCCCGTATGTTGTTAGAGAGGTAGTCCTAGAAATACTGCCTCCAAATGACCCTGTCTATTCACGGGTCGATATACCCAACAGACAGTTTCTTTTATTGATTTCGATTGAGCATTGCGCTTTTGTTTACCAATTAGTATTATCTTGTTTAAAAGCAAATTTAGGTACCGACTTCTCGAATCCTTAACTGGTTTGTTGACCAGACGGATGTACACAGTACTTATGCACACATAATCCCTTTGTATCCTAATCAACACTAACGCGATTGGAATCAATATGTTTAGAAGTTCCACAGTGACGACATCTGTGAAGGTATTCATTATAGGATAGGAAGAGTTCCACAGTGACGTCATCTGTGAAGGTATTCATTATAGGATAGGAAGAGGAAGTACAGTGCTTTGAATTTGGTCGTTCCGGTAAAACTACCGCAATCGTTGTTTTGTTCCGGTACAAAATTTCAATCCTGTTATCAAACCCATTTGCATTTATATGACATCGTATTTCCATGTATAACCAAATAACTATGCAGCGATGGTACAGAATACAAAATCCGGATCAGAGCGTGCGCTATCCGGCTTCCCTTTCCGGCCAGGACATTAGAATCACCAATAAAGACGCTTGATAGCTAATGGGTGGCAGGAAAGGCTCGTCTGATGTCAGGACCAATCTGTATCGATTTATCGATCGACAGGATTCACATCAACGCTTTATTTAGTCTGCGTTATGTACATGCTTTAATTCCTATACAGTGTCATTAATGCCGTCCGTCCTGCGGCCTACCTGTGTGTGGAGCTTAATAGACCGCCTTTGTTGGTGTATATTTGTATTAGACTGTGCTGTTCATCAACTAATTGACAAAGGTTCGACTAAAGTAGAAAAAAGGAACTTTCCGACAAGCTTGCATATTGAATTCTACGCCTCCAATTATTTATGGCTAAATATACTTGCGTGATATTATTTTGTCAATAGAATGATGTCATGTACAATGTGTAAACTGCAACCTAAAATATATAAATTGTATTGCATCATTGAGGTAAACTCATATTCAATTATGCAATTTACTGTTGCTACTACAGTGCACATATATAATTCATGTAACAAAACCTTGTTATCTAAATGTCAGTACAAACATCAGTAACGTTGTGGAAGTTGAGTTCAGCTGCAAGATGAGGCAGGTAGGGACCCGTGGAACCTCTAGTGACAGATTTAAACAAATCACAGTTAAAACCGACATCAAAAGTCTATCCTTCCAAGAGTCATCATAACATGGAACCAAAATTCCTAGTAGCAAAACGTTTGCCCCTTCATTGGAATCCTTCAAGTTCTCATTACGATCAGAGGATGATGATGAGGATGATGATGACGATGACGATGACGACGACGACCAGATGATGATAATGATGACGATTATGATGATGATGATGATGATGATGATGATGATGATAACGACGACAACAACCAGATGATGGTGATGATGATGACGACGACGACGATCAGATTACGACGACTGTGATGATGATGATGATGATGATGAAGACGACGACGACCAGATGACGATGACGACGACGACCAGATGATGATGATGGTAGTGGTGGTGATGATGATAATATCCCTTGGTGTTGTAATAGTGGAATTGATATAAGATTGCTTACGAATCCTGTTACAAGTGGATATATCTGGAATCGTAGATATACAGGAAAGTGGATTCAGCTTATCCTAAATTGACCCTAACCTTTGAAAATTCGAAAGAAACAGGTACATGTATTTGATATTTGCCTTGAGGTGACAGTATCTTTATGTTCCAACCCTGCTAAAATATCACAGGTTATGAGAAGTCTGTCTGGTGTAAATGTACACGTGACTGAGTTACGATACCTCTGACTTGATTTAACATCAAACCGATACATTGTGCTTCCTGTTGTACGGTTTAACGATCCACAAGACAATACACGACCGATGTCTTAATACATTTATTGTCTTATTTATTGTTCAGTTCAGAACAATCATCGTTTTTATGGCACCTGACGTGATAATCATCCACCTTTCGTTCGGCATTTAAAATTGATAGGGTAACAGTATAGTACGGATAACACTTTACGGATAATAACAGGATCTGTATCAGATAACACAGCGTAGATGTAACCAAATGGCTGATGACCATTCCGCTCTGTTTTCTGTACAGTTCCCGCCTTTAGTGTCCTTTGATAGATCCGTTATTTTCTTTGTTCGGGGGACGTTGGAGAGTCCTAGAAAAGGCCCGCTGTATCCCACTGTATATATTGAATCGGGGATTGTCTTCCGGTTCATCTATTTAGGGGAGATCAAAATATATTTTCTATATCCATTGTAACACCTGGGATCTTAAATCTTTCCTTTCCGTCCTCACTTCTCTGTCTTTCTGTGTTTTTCCCTTTATGGGTGCCTCCTTGACACCCGCCCACCTAACCGTTGCGAAGATGGTAAACCTCTAAAAGCAAAAACAAATTTATCTCAGACTAGCCTCAGGTATATGTTTACCATGGTGGTACATGTATCATAACAATTTCTGATAATGTAATTATTGCAAAAGTGTGAATGATTTTTGTGTTGTTGTTTTTTTTTTTTTTTTTTTGCTTTTATTTTTTAATTTCTTTTCGATTTCTAAACACCGACAGTCCTACAGGTAGGGCGGAAGAATTGTACCTACTGCCCCCATTTCATGCTTTCGTGGGAGGCAAACAAATTTGAGTTATGATCTTTTCTCTTCGTTTTTCTATTTTTTTTCTTCTTGTCTCCCTTGACGCTACCTTATCACTTACTTTAAACTTAAGTTGAGCGTTCATCCCTTTGATGAAGGCTTTGGAATCTGTCCCCTAGCCGAGACATGCATAGTCTATATATTTAGTAGTTACATCCCTGCTTAGCACTCATATTTTGGCGAGGGGACAACTGGTTCTCCCGTTGTCAGTATAATGTGATTGGTTGTGTTTCCTGTTGGGTGTCTTCCACAGTATGCTTCAGTGAAGTAGCACTATAATGTCGGCATCAGTTCCGCGCTATCACAAGGAGACAAACAACGAACATATAGCACATCTTCCGCGCGAACCACATGTACACGCGCACTCATTATACGCATGCATCAATGACCAAATCTGGTACAGGATGTTAAATATGCAAAATCAAACCAAACTAAAAACCGAAATGTAGTCTTCTATATCCGTACTGTGTAAGTTACATTGTGTTCTTTGTCGTATTTGGTTAACATTGTCTTGAAGATCCCTTTTCGTTTTCTCTATTTACTCGTCATATCGATATACATATTTATTTCTCCATTTTATCTTGTACCTCTATATATTACGCAGTGTCCCTTTTACACCTTGGGTGAAGATCCGAGGTGCTTGGTTCGACCCTCCCTACCCGTGTCGGTTTGTGTTTCTCAGGAAGCTGAGACTCGGACCGGTCAGTGCTGTCATGGTTTTGTCCTTGGGCAAGACATCTTACCCTAATTGCTCTGGAAAGCTCCCTTATGTTATTCAGTGGGTTAGTCACCAACTACTACAAGGATACTCGTTTTTAAATGACCCTTGCTGTTTAAGGGACGATAAACCAAGCTAAACAAAAATTTAAACTACCGCCATTATAATTTTATTTATTTATTTATTTATTTTATATATGAAGCTTAACCCTTCCAACAAACAAACAAACAAACAAACTCAGAAACATTGAATATGTAGACAACGTTATGATACGGGTCTCTGAACTCATCAGACACCACAGGCAGCTTAACTGCCATGTACGAATTTTATTACTATTTAATTAAGATGCATGTCGGTTCTCACCTTTTAGCAGTCCCGCAGAAAGCGAGTGTGCTGAACTGACATATCGGCGCCACGAACACGTGCTAAAATCGACAAGTAATGGCTCGGGGTATGGCACGAGCTACGAGGTTTGAATCTTGTAGGTATTTCGATTATCGAAGTAACTAAGCTAACTAGAAAGTTGGCAAAACATTTAAGCAGGAGCCTAGGGCGAGCACCTGTCGAGAAGGCTTACAATGGACTAGCAGTTGTTGGTTTTATTTGTTGTCTAGAGAATGTTTTTCGTTTTTGTTTTGCTACATAAGAGTTTAAGTTGATTTATACTCAGAAAATCGATCTTTATTACTCAATCACACTAGCTATCTAGCAGCCGTTTAGTACCGGCGTGAAGTGCCACAGACATTTAGGTGACGTCAAATTCCACTAGGAAGTAAGTTAACGTTAGACATCAAAAGAGACATGTTGAAGCTGATGGTACAGATCTGATTTGAAGGAATGTTGCTGGTATCAAACCAGTATACCAAGTTGTTTACTTATCTTCTGTAGGGTACATGATATAGGCAACATCTACGTTGATTGTTCGTGACTTTTATTGCATAGTTGTTTAATCTATTTGTAGATAGACAAATTCAATGCAAGATTCCGTTTAGATCATCAAAGTCGTGAAGGATTCCAAAGAGGAGTTTCGCAGTAATTTGACACCAGATTTTGGTCAATAATATTAATAGCTTGATAAATCCAACCAAATATCCAAAGACACTGGAAGTAAAGCATGCTGGGATTATTTGTTCAAATTACCTTAAATTCATTGCGATGCATCTCCTGAATCCGAAAACGTTGGTCTGTGCTGAGTTTTAAAATTAATGTTCTTCAGACAGAAATACATCTCTTGACTGAGATTATTACAACCTATTTTATATTGGATTTTTTTATTTTATTTTTTTTTAAACCATCCCGATTTTTTTTAATTTTTCGCACAAGGCAATAGAATATATCCATATGAGATTATGATGTCGACTATATTACTACCGTACTTTGGGATTTTTTGGATGTGGTTATATTTTAGTTGATTTGGCGCCTTGGGTGAATGAGCCAAAATTAAACACACCAAAATTTCACGAAAAAAAATCGTCAGAACAATATCCGGATTATAGCAACCGTCTTTTCGTTCATTTACTAAAATATCCCAAAGTACGGTATCCCGTGGTCTTTATAAATCCGCACCTCTCGAAACCTTGTATTGTTAATCGTTTCTGTCAGTTGTTAACATCAGTCTAAGAAATCATAATACAAAGAAATCATAACACACAATCATAATAAATGATTGGAACAAGCCATCGAATATCGAAACAAGTGGGACATGCAATCCATACAGGTAGGGGATGCAGGTATGTTACTATATAAAAATGGAAAGTTAACAAAAGGGAAATTAAAATCATTACGTTTAACATACAGCTGTAAGCTGTCCCTGCTTTTTATGTTGAAAGTCAAGATCGAGGTAAGCAGCTGATGTTGAATTGTCTGTGGTGTCCTTGATTTTAAGTTCTACATGATATATCCGACCGACAACGTCCATAAAAGTTTTGTTATTTGAAGTTAACACATACGTCAGTATACGTTTACGAGAAGGCTAGAGTTTGTGTAGCGCTGTAGTGAAAAGTCTGACGTAAACAGAAGCATAAAAGTTTTATAGATTTATAAAGAATTGTCCAGCTGAATTCCTCTACTAGATTTTCTCTCCGCTGTTTGAAACGTAGCCAGGAAATCGAATATTAAAGTCTTTTTTATAAGTTCAAGCTTCTATAGATGAGGGCTAGATATCTCCCGTACAAGGAAGATACTTCACAGAGTTTACGACTGGAAGAGAAGCTGTGTCGTCTTGTCTGAGAATGATTTTGGTTTCGATAATGTCATGGATATATATTGCAGATTCACAGACCAAATTATTTAAATATTTTGTTGATGTTTTTTTCTTGATTGTTGAAGCTTTGTAAGTTATTAATACCTTCAGACCATTTTAGTTTTTTATTCACTATCATCAGACGACGGGATCTTCAAATGGCCCTTTGTCAATAACCCTTCGACCATGGCCCTTTGTCAATGACACTTCGTCCATGGCCCTTCGTCCGTAAACAATCCTTGCTATTGCTATTTGATAGACAGTATTGGACGGATGTTTTCACAAACATTACATGTAGGTTCCACTTGGTCCCTAGTTGTGCCAATTCAATTCTGAATCTGATCGGGAAACAAAATGGCCGACAGGCGGCCATCTTTGGTTTAGGCAGTTGATGTTTCTTATCGCTATTTATTGAGAAATACATGAGTTATGAAAGAGGAAAAGAGCAAAGACATTTAAGATTTGGATTTAATCATATTGTCATAATTTAAACAATATGATCTGGTACAAGTTGTAACAACAGTTTTATACAGGTGTTATTTCACAAGAGAAAGCTTTTCTCAAATTAAGCCGAAAGAATTAAGATGTCCTCGTCCACAGAGATAAGGGAAACATTCCTGTAGATTATGACGGGGACTAAAAAAGAAGATGTGAAAAACATTATCCCTAGAATTTACAGGCGTGTAGTCAGGGTTATCTACAAGAATATCACAGAAGGTATAGGAATATATTGATATTATATACATGTAGTTGCACTGTAAGACCTTGTCGAATTGTACAATATAGAATTGTCCGATTTAGAAATGGGTGAAATCATCTCGGATGAAATTTCTTTACCGACCTTAAGAGTAATACACAAGGAACGTACAGGTAGATCGTGAGGAATTCGTTTGTACAGGTATCTGCCTAAGGAAGATTATCTGGTGATTCAGGTCATTTGAAATACTAGTAAGCATAAGATATGAAAGTGTGGGTTTTTTTCGGCATAGCCGTATAATATTCTTTTCGCCCGGATATGACGCGACAGATGGCGTTATTGGTCAAGATGAAGTATGTGATTAGTCAATGTAGCGGTCAATGCAAAATGCAGATATGCAGTTAAAAACGAAACAATGCAAGCTAAATAAATGGATGTATCTTTTCAAATGACACATTAATAAAATTATATTCCTGATTCAAATGCAGTCTTATTATCACCAAAAATGATTCAAACTGATATAATTTTGTTATCTGTGCTGAAACACATTAGTTCGTTCATTTATTTCACCAGCAGTTTTATACAATAATGTATTATAACCACCAGCATTAAAACTATGCCGTTTATATTTTTTAAAGATATTTCTTGTTTTACAGTATATACCAGATAATGCAATGGTAGTGTGTCAGGAAAATGTATACGAAGACAACATATACTGAAATTGCAGGGAAAGTTATTGCATCACCTTATATAATAATATTACAAAAAATACCGATGTTAAAATTGTCGTATCAGATAGATAAACAGGACAGTATGCAGGGTTGTTAATAGATACGTACCGAATGTGTGTTAAAATAAATATTGGGGATAAATGTTTATATATCTACCGGGCGTGTGGTGGGAACTGGTCCTAACACAAACTCGATGGCACGCTGTAAGACGTATCGCCACACACAGACAGCAGAGGGTAGGAATTGGTGTGAACGGGAAGTGACGACACGCGCTGTATTTAATCAGTTGACAATATGGTGATGACTTTTCGACATTTGACGTCAGACAAAGAGCTATGCTCGTGAACAGACAACTTATTATGATAACCATTGTATCAATATAAATATGTATATGTAGTGTTAGTGGTTTCTAATAACAACTGCTTTTGACTTTTTTCTACTATACCCACTACCATTACAAGCGTTCCCACGAACAGCAGATATTCTACCGGTTTCTTCATATTATCCAAACCTTTACAAGCGTTCCCATGAACAGCAGATATTCCACCAATTTCTTCATATTATCCAAACCTTTACAAGCGTTCCCACGAACAGCAGATATTCCACCGATTTCTTCATATTATCCAAACCTTTACAAGCGTTCCCACGAAAAACAGATATTCCACCGATTTCTTCATATTATCCAAACCTTTAAAAGCGTTTCTACGAACAAATGCGATTCCATGTGTTCTTTCATATATCCGCGATCGTTACAAGCGTTCCTACGAACAAATGCGATTCCATGTGTTCTTTCATATATCCACGATCGTTACAAGCGTTCCTATGAACAACAATTTTACCATGTTTTCCTTCATATATCCACCCCATTACAAGCGTTTCTACGGACGATTGCCATATTCCACGTGCAGGCACCATTCCACGTGTTATTGCGCGCCCCTGTTGAGTAGGGTTGGTGTATGGTCGTGAAATGTTTATTTCTGGTTGTATCTGTCAACAAATCTCCTTTACAGGGCTATCGTATCATCAATGATGAACACAGACCCTGTTTGTACACACGTGCGAAATCGCTCATGTTCGCTGGAATGATCGGGACAGGGGAGTGTTGTCAAAAAAATGGTCTCAGCTTAGTTAACTTTTCCGATGGTGTGGTCGTTGGCTGATAGCGTTAGTATAAGAGCTTACTGTTAAGTGGCTAAATACGTTTAAGCAATTACTGAAGAAATTTTATTCCATGACGGAAAGTGAAAATATTTGTGATGAAAATGCTTGATTGTTTTATTTACAACGAGAAGAACGATTGTTATCCACATCTAAATACCACTACCAACAGTTGTTTGCTGGTCAATTTAAATATCAAATTCCACTAAATGGCCTTCTTCGCTAGCCAAGCCTTCTGATTGCTGTAACGCAAAGAGAAACCTGGCCTAGCGAAGATGCTAAATGGCATACCGACGGTCTGTGTTATTTTGTGTAAAACGAAAGACGAAGATAAAATTTTCATTCGGATATAAAGCATATAATTTAGGGGGCCGCGGTGGCCGAGTGGTTAAGGTGTCCCGACACTTTGACACTAGCCCTCCACCCCTGGGTTGCGAGTTCGAAACCTACGTGGGGCAGTTGCCAGGTACTGACCGTAGGCCGGTGGTTTTTCTCCGGGTACTCCGGCTTTCCTCCACCTTTAAAACCTGGCACGTCCTTAAATGACCTTGGCTGTTAATAGGACGTTTAACAAAAACAAACAAACAAATATACATTTACTTAAAGGGTTATTACAATAACAACAAAGATGTCCCCGACCAAAATTTGTTATGCTAGTCACACTTTAAAGCTTACTGTATTCTTTTTCATGCTTACGTGAAATAAAAACACGAGTTAAAACAAAATTATTTAATCTTGCATGTTCAATGGGCTTAAAAATCTATGTTACCGTCCATCACGTAAAACATGTGGGCAACGTCGTTTTGATTAGCTGCTTCAGCGACGTAATAATTTCTAAGAGAAAAGAGCCCACCAGTAAAAGATTTCCAAAAAAATTGTGTATAAAAATCAATTTGTGAGATCTGGGTTTTTTTTTAATTTTGTTTTTGTTTTTTGTTTATTTGGTTTTTGATGTTGTTTTGTTTTTATTTGTTTTTATTTATTTTTTTTGTCTTTTTTTCTGTTTTTGTTTTTTTTTTTTTTTTTTGTTGCTTTGTTTTTTGTTTTTTTCTTTTTTGGTTTTTGTTTGTTTTTTTATGTCTCCTTAACATAAAAAGTATATTTGAATGTTGCTAAGAGTTTGATGATAGCTTTGATATAAAATAACGTACATCTGTATAAGTTCTGTATCTATGTTGTATAACGCAATTATAGTAAATGGTGACAGACAGAGCTTTGCTTTGTGCAATTAGATTGAAATAGTCTATATTCCTGTAAAACAGAGCTGACGATCATTCGCCACGAAACTGTATTACTGATGTTTATTTCACTTTGACAAATGCATAGTCTTCAATGACACCCGGTCAAGCCAGTCTCTACTAAGCACAGTGAAGTGTCAGTTTCTGTGAAGAGTTACTTCCCTTACACCGTGTTGTATATGTGATATTGTGTATAGACCAAACCATCTACTGCCTGCGTTCTTGTAATGCTTCCATTTTCTCAATGGCTTTCTGCGTTATGAAATCCTCTTTTCTTTGATTGTTTATCGTAACTTGCGGTCTATTGTCAAATAATATAGATAAGACAATGATATATTTAGCATTGTTTGTCATCTCTATGCCGACGTGCCGAAATCGTGCCTCGGCTTTCCTAAACATCTATGGATAACCCTGTCTGTGTCAGTGGTGTTTCTGGATACATATCCGTCAAACAGGCAGAAGTTTGTTAAATTCTTCATTATGACTTATTATTGACTTTTGTGCTAGTCACAGCTTGTGTAGTATTGTGTAATTTAATTAGTTTATGTGTTCCACATGTAAAAACCAACAATATAAATTAAAAGGATGTTACACAAACAAACAGTTATATTTAGAATTTGGAGACAACAGGATTTAAAAAAAATGCATTATACTTTAAAACAATATTCACTAATACAATAGCGTATAATATCAATATGCGTCTACTACAGTGTGACGAATATACGGTGACATTTGCGGCAGTTTCCAGGTCATACCTACATAATTACGTACTACAACAATACCAGTACTGACAGGCGGTTTTTCAGATTGGAAAAAAGTTCAGTGTTATGTCTATGTGGTAAATATAGCCTAGCAATGTTACATACATAAATATATTGACGTTTACTTTCAACTTTGCTTTGTGACAAATTCTCAATCTGGCCAGGTACATGCAAAGGGAAGCAACCACGATTGTCGCCTGTATCTTTGTCAATTCTTTTTGTCTCCTATAGATTATACTGGTATCCGATATCAGACTTATTGGGACTTCTTTGTATGCCTCTCCGGGATAGAGGTATCAAAAGTTATGTCCATCCGTCCGTCCGGTCGTCCGTTCGTCCGTCCGTCAGTCCGTCACATATTAAGTCGTGAAATTTTGAAAAGTTCATCACGAATAGAATGCTGATATTACCAAAGGTTATGTAAATTTTCGATTAGTTGTCTCCCCTTAAAACTAATGTGAACGTAACTCCTGGAATTCTTAATAGACGGGAGATGTCTTGTGATGTGTTTATCATTAACATAATCGATTTGGGACCAACGAACTTACTGTATGTATTATAGACACGGGGCGTTCAGTTGATTTGTCACATTTATTTCAGAGGTTAAATCACAAACCTAAAGCTCAAAACATTCGTCAAATAAAGGCGTCCTTGGCAACGCAAAAGTTATATGTAATTATATTTAATCAAAAACAGACATGGTCAATTGAACTCTTGAGACTAGATCGGTCTAGATCCCATATTTTGCGTTTTTAGAGAGGATCATAATTATTTGAGTGGGATAAACGTCAAGCGATTAAGAATTCGAGACTTCGATATCGGTTGTACATTATTCACGAAGTTGGTCTGGGTAATATTTACCCCTGCCGACCTGATATAAGGTCAATAATTGTACAGCAGCATGAGCCTATAATACCAGGATCCGGGCTAGAAATTGATCCGGAATGTACTTCTGTATCGGCGTGCAAGTATTTATCAATAATTTAAGACACGTGCACACATGTGCCTAATTAGTTTGTGTACTGTTATGTAATTAATATTTAACTGGAATTAGCATTGATCAAAGTGTCTAACATTTTGTTTTATTTTCTGTCTTTTCAGGTAAGTCGACTTAACTACATTCCAAAGGTGATTCACGACTGTTGTGTATGTGAGCATGTGGTATGTACAATGTACCCTGTAAATCCAAGATACTTATATTTACATTTATAACATATCGGCCTGTAATCCAGTAAAAATGTCACTAGTGTTGTAAAACCTGGGAATGTTTTTCATTGGTCGTGCCAGTTATAAATCGACTGTGACGTCATACCATGGACATTGACGTGACGTCATGAGTTGTGAATGGCACAACAAAATGTCTGTCTCTGTTGGTAAATTTGCTGACATATGTGATAAAGAGTATTTAGAATTTGTATTCATTTCATTAGAGATTTTATAAAACTCGTCTCAAAGTTTTTAATATTTGGTCACCAAGGCTTACAAACATAAAACAAAACAAAACTTGTGAGACCCGTTGCATAAGAGTGCATATAAAATAGGATCATTTTAATTCGCATTGGAGATTTAAAAACTATCTATAATTTTCAATACTATGTCTTTTTCATGAGGATTTGGCACAAATGCGTCTTAAGTACACATTTAAAGACTGTGTGATTGGGATCTAGCATATGTGTACCCTAATTAGTGCAAGCACGTTTACGGACTGTGTGATGGGGATCTGACACATGTGTAACTTAAGTAAACATTTACAGACAGTGTCATAGGGATCTACATATGTGTACCCTAATTAGTGCAAGCACGTTTACGGACTGTGTGCGATTTGTGCCATGTCCATGTGCCGTTCTCTTTGAAGAAAATACATTCTTTAAAAAGCCCGACCGAATGAGCACGGGAAACAGCCTGAGTATGATATGTATTTTAGTCACGAAGTTGACAATAATGGAGTTCTTCACTGCCGGGCCGTCACCCCAGAGTCTGATGATGAATCAGATTAGGACACAGGCATTTTTCGTGGGAAAAACTACAATATCATAGGAAATTGTTGTCCTGGACGAAAAGTTCTTACTATCTGGTATCCTGGTCAGAGAAACGATGGACAATTTTGAAATGTTCATTTATTTATTTATTTATTTATTTATTCATTTTCAAACTCAAAATTTTGTCATTTGTGTGAAAATAACTTTTAATGCTGTGCAGATAAACATGGCTTACGAATTAGTCTATCAGATAGTATTAAAGCATGTCAATCATAAATCGGGCTGCATTTGGATTTGAAAAACGAATATTAATCGAACTTTCAATTTTAACTAACTGCTCTGCGTGATAATATAAGTATAAAGAAGGACACTGAATACAATGTCGTGATCAATTGAATGTTTGTCATCTTAATCATGAAGACGTTTGAATGTCTTTAAAATAAACCTATGAAGTGTCACACCGTGTTACGCCCAACACGATCCGCATGTCAGGATCAGAATTCGGTATTTTACACGAACATCTCTAGAGTATCTCATTGTTTTGATGAAGAAAGGCGTCATTTTCATAGGCGCCTTTAGCGTTAAATGCCTGTGATGTTGACAAATAGAACCAGTTATTTATGTTGAAGCCTAAACTCCAATGGCACGAGTATGTTTTGACATGTGTGAAATGTTGATTTTAACATGAGCTTGTTATTTTGAAATGCACATTAGCGAAGTGTAAACATCCATCCGTCATCATAAATCCATCTATATTGTGTTCGGGCGGGGATGAGAAACGTCAGAGGGGCTACTATAGGACTGGGGGTCAATGGGAGGACAAGGGGTAAAGTATGGACTAGGGTTATTGACCGGCAGGGGCCAATGGAGGGGCTATAGTCAGAGAGGGGCAGAGGTCAAAAGAGGTCAAAGGGCTATAGAGGCAGGATTATTATAGAAACAGGGGTTGATGAAGGGCTAGGTTGAATGAGTGACAGGGGTCAATAGGGAGCAGCAGTGGAGGGTTCTATTTAACGGACTTGGGGTCAGTGGAGAGAAAGAGATACTGAGGGGCAGGGGTCATTGATGGAGTCACTCGTAAATATTGTTATGACGTCATAACTATGACATCATATGGTTCTTCATTCACTCACATTATACATCATGAGCTAACATATAATCACCGCCAACTCAGATGGTAAAAACGAGTACCTTGGTGGTTTATCTCGGTTCATCCTCTCAGTTGGGTTTACCCAGAACGCAAGTTAGGAAGTTATACATCCAATCCGGTAGAATGAAAATAATACATTATTTTATCTGTGTCTGAGACGGGGGATGAGGGGGCAGTGTGTACTGTAATGATGTCTGAGGAGGGTAATGAGGGGGCAGTGTGTACTGTAACGATGTCTGGGGCGGGTGATGAGGGGGCAGTGTGTACTGTAATGATGTCTGGGGCGGGTGATGAGGGGGCAGTGTGTACTGTAACGATGTCTGAGGAGGGTAATGAGGGGACAGTGTGTACTGTAATGATGTCTGAGGAGGGTGATGAGGGGGCAATGTGTACTGTAGCGATGTCTGAGGAAGGTAATGAGGGGCAGTGTATACTGTAATGATGTCTGAGGACGGTGATGAGGGGCAGTGTGTACTGTAATGATGTCTGAGGATAGTGATGAGGGGGCAGTGTGTACTGTAATGATGTCTGAGGAGGGTGATGAGGGGGCAGTGTGTACTGTAATGATGTCTGAGGAGGGTGATGAGGGGGCAGTGTGTACTGTAATGATGTCTGAGGAGGGTAATGAGGGGGCAGTGTGTACTGTAATGATGTCTGAGGAGGGTGATGAGGGGGCAGTGTGTACTGTAATGATGTCTGAGGAAGGTAATGAGGGGCAGTGTATACTGTAATGATGTCTGAGGACGGTGATGAGGGGCAGTGTGTACTGTAATGATGTCTGAGGATAGTGATGAGGGGGCAGTGTGTACTGTAATGATGTCTGAGGAGAGTGATGAGGGGGCAGTGTGTAATGTACCGATGTCCGAGGAGAGTGATGAGGGGGCAGTGTGTACTGTAATGTTGTCTGAGGAGGGTGATGAGGGGGCAGTGTGTACTGTAATGATGTCTGAGGAGGGTAATGATGGGGCAGTGTGTACTGTAATGATGTCTGAGGAGGGTGATAAGGGGGCAGTGTGTACTGTAATGATGTCTGAGGAGGGTGATGAGGGGGCAGTGTGTACTGTAATGATGTCTGAGGAGGGTGATGAGGGGGCAGTGTGTACTGTAATGATGTCTGATGAGGGTGATGAGGGGGCAGTGTGTACTGTAATGATGTCTGAGGAGGGTGATGAGGGGGCAGTGTGTAATGTAATGATGTCTGAGGAGGGTACTGAGGGGGCAGTGTGTACTGTAATGATGTCTGAGGAGGGTGATAAGGGGGCAGTGTGTACTGTAATGATGTCTGAGGAGGGTGATGAGGGGGCAGTGTGTACTGTAATGATGTCTGATGAGGGTGATGAGGGGGCAGTGTGTACTGTAACGATGTCTGAGGAGGGTGATGAGGGGGCAATGTGTACTGTAATGATGTCTGAGGAGAGTGATGAGTGGGCAGTGTGTACTGTAATGATGTCTGAGGAGGGTGATGAGGGAGCAGTGTGTACTGTAATGATGTCTGAGGAGGGTAATGAGGGAGCAGTGTGTACTGTAATGATGTCTGAGGAGAGTAATGAGGGAGCAGTGTGTACTGTAGATGCCTGAGGAGGGTGATGAGGGGGCAGTGTGTACTGTAATGATGTCTGAGGAGGGTAATTAGGGAGCAGTGTGTACTGTAATGATGTCTGAGGAGGGTAATTAGGGAGCAGTGTGTACTGTAGATGCCTGAGGAGGGTGATGAGGGGGCAGTGTGTACTGTAATGATGTCTGAGGAGGGTAATTAGGGAGCAGTGTGTACTGTAATGATGTCTGAGGAGGGTAATTAGGGAGCAGTGTGTACTGTAGATGCCTGAGGAGGGTGATGAGGGGGCAGTGTGTACTGTAATGATGTCTGAGGAGGGTAATTAGGGAGCAGTGTGTACTGTAGATGCCTGAGGAGGGTGATGAGGGGGCAGTGTGTACTGTAACTATGTCTGAGGAGGGTAATGAGGGGACAGTGTGTACTGTAATGATGTCTGATGAGGGTGATGAGGGGACAGTGTGTACTATAATGATGTCTGAGGAGGGTAATGAGGGGGCAGTGTGTACTGTAATGATGTCTGTGTAGGGTAATGAGGGGGCAGTGTGTACTGTAATGATGTCTGAGGAGGGTAATGAGGGGACAGTGTGTACTGTAATGATGTCTGAGGAGGGTGATGAGGGGACAGTGTGTACTATAATGATGTCTGAGGAGGGTAATGAGGGGGCAGTGTGTACTGTAATGATGTCTGAAGAGAATGATGAGGGGGCAGTGTGTACTGTAATGATGTCTGAGGAGGGTAATGAGGGGGCAGTGTGTACTGTTATTATGTCTGAGAGAGTGATGAGGGGGCAGTGTACTGTAACGATGTCTGAGGAGGGTGATGAGGGGGCAGTGTGTACTATAGCGATGTCTGAGGAGGGTGATGAGGGGGCAGTGTGTACTGTAGCGATGTCTGAGGAGGGTGATGAGGGGGCAGTGTGTACTGTAGCGATGTCTGAGGAGGGTGATGAGTATTATGTCTGAGGAGGGTGATGAGGGGGCAGTGTGTACTGTTATTATGTCTGAGAGAGTGATGAGGGGGCAGTGTGTACTGTAACGATGTCTGAGGAGGGGGATGAGGGGGCAGTGTGTACTGTAATGATGTCTGAGGAGGGTAATGAGGGGGCAGTGTGTACTGTAATGATGTCTGAGGAGAGTGATGAGGGGGCAGTGTGTACTGTAACGATGTCTGAGGAGAGTGATGAGGGGGCAGTGTGTACTGTAACGATGTCTGAGGAGAGTGATGAGGGGGCAGTGTGTACTGTAACGATGTCTGAGGAGAGTGATGAGGGGCAGTGTGTACTGTAATAATGTCTGAGGAGGGTAATGAGGGGGCAGTGTGTACTGTAACGATGTCTGAGGAGAGTGATGAGGGGGCAGTGTGTACTGTAATGATGTCTGAGGAGGGTGATGAGGGGGCAGTGTGTACTGTAATGATGTCTGAGGAGGGTGATGAGGGGGCAGTGTGTAATGTAATGATGTCTGAGGAGGGTACTGAGGGGGCAGTGTGTACTGTAATGATGTCTGAGGAGGGTGATAAGGGGGCAGTGTGTACTGTAATGATGTCTGAGGAGGGTGATGAGGGGGCAGTGTGTACTGTAATGATGTCTGAGGAGGGTGATGAGGGGGCAGTGTGTACTGTAACGATGTCTGAGGAGGGTGATGAGGGGGCAATGTGTACTGTAATGATGTTTGAGGAGAGTGATGAGTGGGCAGTGTGTACTGTAATGATGTCTGAGGAGGGTGATGAGGGAGCAGTGTGTACTGTAATGATGTCTGAGGAGGGTAATGAGGGAGCAGTGTGTACTGTAATGATGTCTGAGGAGAGTAATGAGGGAGCAGTGTGTACTGTAGATGCCTGAGGAGGGTGATGAGGGGGCAGTGTGTACTGTAATGATGTCTGAGGAGGGTAATTAGGGAGCAGTGTGTACTGTAATGATGTCTGAGGAGGGTAATTAGGGAGCAGTGTGTACTGTAATGATGTCTGAGGAGGGTGATGAGGGAGCAGTGTGTACTGTAATGATGTCTGAGGAGGGTAATTAGGGAGCAGTGTGTACTGTAATGATGTCTGAGGAGGGTGATGAGGGAGCAGTGTGTACTGTAATGATGTCTGAGGAGGGTAATTAGGGAGCAGTGTGTACTGTAATGATGTCTGAGGAGGGTAATTAGGGAGCAGTGTGTACTGTAGATGCCTGAGGAGGGTGATGAGGGGGCAGTGTGTACTGTAATGATGTCTGAGGAGGGTAATTAGGGAGCAGTGTGTACTGTAGATGCCTGAGGAGGGTGATGAGGGGGCAGTGTGTACTGTAACTATGTCTGAGGAGGGTAATGAGGGGACAGTGTGTACTGTAATGATGTCTGATGAGGGTGATGAGGGGACAGTGTGTACTATAATGATGTCTGAGGAGGGTAATGAGGGGGCAGTGTGTACTGTAATGATGTCTGTGTAGGGTAATGAGGGGGCAGTGTGTACTGTAATGATGTCTGAGGAGGGTAATGAGGGGACAGTGTGTACTGTAATGATGTCTGAG
Organism: Pecten maximus; assembly: GCF_902652985.1. Taxonomy (NCBI): domain Eukaryota; kingdom Metazoa; phylum Mollusca; class Bivalvia; order Pectinida; family Pectinidae; genus Pecten; species Pecten maximus. The sequence goes on along the minus strand of NC_047030.1, from coordinate 24,119,631 downwards.
GAGGGTGATGAGGGGACAGTGTGTACTATAATGATGTCTGAGGAGGGTAATGAGGGGGCAGTGTGTACTGTAATGATGTCTGAAGAGAATGATGAGGGGGCAGTGTGTACTGTAATGATGTCTGAGGAGGGTAATGAGGGGGCAGTGTGTACTGTTATTATGTCTGAGAGAGTGATGAGGGGGCAGTGTACTGTAACGATGTCTGAGGAGGGTGATGAGGGGGCAGTGTGTACTATAGCGATGTCTGAGGAGGGTGATGAGGGGGCAGTGTGTACTGTAGCGATGTCTGAGGAGGGTGATGAGGGGGCAGTGTGTACTGTAGCGATGTCTGAGGAGGGTGATGAGTATTATGTCTGAGGAGGGTGATGAGGGGGCAGTGTGTACTGTTATTATGTCTGAGAGAGTGATGAGGGGGCAGTGTGTACTGTAACGATGTCTGAGGAGGGGGATGAGGGGGCAGTGTGTACTGTAATGATGTCTGAGGAGGGTAATGAGGGGGCAGTGTGTACTGTAATGATGTCTGAGGAGAGTGATGAGGGGGCAGTGTGTACTGTAACGATGTCTGAGGAGAGTGATGAGGGGGCAGTGTGTACTGTAACGATGTCTGAGGAGAGTGATGAGGGGGCAGTGTGTACTGTAACGATGTCTGAGGAGAGTGATGAGGGGCAGTGTGTACTGTAATGATGTCTGAGGAGGGTAATGAGGGGGCAGTGTGTACTGTAACGATGTCTGAGGAGAGTGATGAGGGGGCAGTGTGTACTGTAATGATGTCTGAGGAGGGTGATGAGGGGGCAGTGTGTACTGTAATGATGTCTGAGGAGGGTGATGAGGGGGCAGTGTGTAATGTAATGATGTCTGAGGAGGGTACTGAGGGGGCAGTGTGTACTGTAATGATGTCTGAGGAGGGTGATGAGGGGGCAGTGTGTACTGTAATGATGTCTGAGGAGGGTGATGAGGGGGCAGTGTGTACTGTAATGATGTCTGATGAGGGTGATGAGGGGGCAGTGTGTACTGTAACGATGTCTGAGGAGGGTGATGAGGGGGCAATGTGTACTGTAATGATGTTTGAGGAGAGTGATGAGTGGGCAGTGTGTACTGTAATGATGTCTGAGGAGGGTGATGAGGGAGCAGTGTGTACTGTAATGATGTCTGAGGAGGGTGATGAGGGGGCAGTGTGTAATGTAATGATGTCTGAGGAGGGTAATGAGGGAGCAGTGTGTACTGTAATGATGTCTGAGGAGGGTGATGAGGGAGCAGTGTGTACTGTAATGATGTCTGAGGAGAGTAATGAGGGAGCAGTGTGTACTGTAATGATGTCTGAGGAGGGTGATGAGGGAGCAGTGTGTACTGTAATGATGTCTGAGGAGGGTGATGAGGGGGCAGTGTGTACTGTAATGATGTCTGAGGAGAGTAATGAGGGAGCAGTGTGTACTGTAATGATGTCTGAGGAGAGTAATGAGGGAGCAGTGTGTACTGTAGATGCCTGAGGAGGGTGATGAGGGGGCAGTGTGTACTGTAATGATGTCTGAGGAGGGTAATTAGGGAGCAGTGTGTACTGTAATGATGTCTGAGGAGGGTAATTAGGGAGCAGTGTGTACTGTAGATGCCTGAGGAGGGTGATGAGGGGGCAGTGTGTACTGTAATGATGTCTGAGGAGGGTAATTAGGGAGCAGTGTGTACTGTAATGATGTCTGAGGAGGGTAATTAGGGAGCAGTGTGTACTGTAGATGCCTGAGGAGGGTGATGAGGGGGCAGTGTGTACTGTAATGATGTCTGAGGAGGGTAATTAGGGAGCAGTGTGTACTGTAGATGCCTGAGGAGGGTGATGAGGGGGCAGTGTGTACTGTAACTATGTCTGAGGAGGGTAATGAGGGGACAGTGTGTACTGTAATGATGTCTGATGAGGGTGATGAGGGGACAGTGTGTACTATAATGATGTCTGAGGAGGGTAATGAGGGGGCAGTGTGTACTGTAATGATGTCTGTGTAGGGTAATGAGGGGGCAGTGTGTACTGTAATGATGTCTGAGGAGGGTAATGAGGGGGCAGTGTGTACTGTAATGATGTCTGAGGAGGGTGATGAGGGGGACAGTGTGTACTATAATGATGTCTGAGGAGGGTAATGAGGGGGCAGTGTGTACTGTAATGATGTCTGAAGAGAATGATGAGGGGGCAGTGTGTACTGTAGCGATGTCTGAGGAGGGTGATGAGGGGGCAGTGTGTACTGTAGCGATGTCTGAGGAGGGTGATGAGTATTATGTCTGAGGAGGGTGATGAGGGGGCAGTGTGTACTGTTATTATGTCTGAGAGAGTGATGAGGGGGCAGTGTGTACTGTAACGATGTCTGAGGAGGGGGATGAGGGGGCAGTGTGTACTGTAATGATGTCTGAGGAGGGTAATGAGGGGGCAGTGTGTACTGTAATGATGTCTGAGGAGAGTGATGAGGGGGCAGTGTGTACTGTAACGATGTCTGAGGAGAGTGATGAGGGGGCAGTGTGTACTGTAACGATGTCTGAGGAGGGGGATGAGGGGGCAGTGTGTACTGTAACGATGTCTGAGGAGAGTGATGAGGGGGCAGTGTGTACTGTAATGATGTCTGAGGAGGGTAATGAGGGGGCAGTGTGTACTGTAACGATGTCTGAGGAGGGTGATGAGGGGGCAGTGTGTACTGTAATGATGTCTGAGGAGGGTAATGAGGGGGCAGTGTGTACTGTAAAGATGTCTGAGGAGGGGGATGAGGGGGCAGTGTGTACTGTAATGATGTCTGAGGAGGGGGATGAGGGGGCAGTGTGTATTGTAATGATGTCTGAGGAGGGTGATGAGGGGGCAGTGTGTACTGTAATGATGTCTGAGGAGGGGGATGAGGGGGCAGTGTGTACTGTAATGATGTTTGAGGAGGGTGATGAGGGGGCAGTGTGTACTGTAACGATGTCTGAGGAGGGTGATGAGAGGGCAGTGTGTATTGTAATGATGTCTGAGGAGGGGGATGAGGGGGCAGTGTGTATTGTAATGATGTCTGAGGAGGGTAATGAGGGGGCAGTGTGTACTGTAATGATGTCTGAGGAGGGTAATGAGGGGGCAGTGTGTACTGTAACGATGTCTGAGGAGGGTGATGAGGGGGCAGTGTGTACTGTAACGATGTCTGAGGAGAGTGATGAGGGGGCAGTGTGTACTGTAATGATGTCTGAGGAGGGTGATGAGGGGGCAGTGTGTACTGTAGCGATGTCTGAGGTGGGTAATGAGGGGGCAGTGTGTACTTTAGCGATGTCTGAGGAGGGTGATGAGGGGGCAGTGTGTACTGTAATGATGTCTGAGGTGGGTAATGAGGGGACAGTGTGTACTGTAACGATGGTCAAACAGGTACTGTAGTCAAGTAAAAGAACTGGTCAGGTTTGCTTGTGCTCACATTAACCAGAAAACGCATGGCCTGAAATATAAATAGATGTACAATATTGTAATCGTCACATCGGAAGGCTGCATGAAGGTAACATCCCAAAGTAATCTAGAGACAAACAGATAAGAAATGCCTCGCCGTGTCCCGAGATCGTCCAAATATCGGACCTAATTGAGTACTGATGACATGTCTACAGAACTCATTGCTTTGGGCTCGCTAGTAATTCCCTTCCGATCCGACACCGCTGATGACATCACGCAAGCGTGAATCGGGCTGAAACAATCCATCATCATCTTGGAATAATGGGCAATGCATATCGTCCCCAACCCGGTATATATTGGAAAAAATTGCGGTATTCGCCTTCGTCGAACCATCAACTTAAACAGAAACGAACGAGATCAGTTTATGGAAGGCAAAGATATACAATCTTGTGAATATAGATTTAGCCTAATATGAACAGAATACATATAATGTCACAGCGTTCTACCCCTGGTTTGTATGTAGCGAACCTAGTTTTACATGTAGCGAATTGTGTTGGTCACGCTGGGATAGATGGCTCGGTTTGTAACGGTTTTCGTCAACAGTTAGGAGGACCCGGGTTCGAGTTTCCGTCAGATGATCGCTACCTTCCCCTCGTCCATGTTGCGTTCAGTGTCAAACTAAATAGCCGCGGCATTTCGGATCTCGTGCCCACGTGTTCGTTCGGAGTAAAAGAGTTTCTGAAGAATATGGTAGTCTAATATGGGTTACTTCTTGTGAGTTCAAAGGCTTGGGGCCAGTAAATGTCACCTAATTAACCGATAAATATCCAAAGATATGTTACACTTTTAGATATGCGTGCTGATATGAATCAGAGTATTTGTACAGATATACTTCGTTTTGATGGAGGCGAAGCGTCTTTGATGATAACGTAGTTTTTGCCTGAGATTGAACATGGTTTAAGATACAAACCACCTACTATTTTCAATTTAGTTTTTTCGTGTTTTTTGGGTTTTTTTTTGTCTGTGTTTATTTGACCTGTTTAGCAAACATCTTTTTCGTAGCATCGACCAAAGAAGAAAAACAGCCGTGAGTTGAAATCTCGTCTCCCCTGTATAAACAGTTACCACTGTCACTAATGTAAAAAACCTACCTTTTCATTAATAGATATTAAAACCTTCAAGAACATATTAAGAATTGCATATATATGTACATATAAGAGTACACTGTACTTGATCGACGGGGGGTTCATACCATCGGGTCATTTTGCCTACAGTGTAGACCGAACGTATCTTCGGACATCACACATTTTCCGGGTTTCCCTGGACATTTCCTCCAGACATTCCGAATTGCATTTTATCCACCAGACTTCCAATTAGTCGGCTACCAAAACAATTTGTCCAATTTCAATTTCCAAACCAGCATATTTTCTGTACATATCGGTTAACGTTTGGACCACACTGACAACCTGTATGCGATAGCCAATTATTGACCAGTCTGTGTAGGGCCAGGCCGATTCTTAGAATTTTTGATGAGTAAAATGTTGACGAAAGTTCTCAGCCTAGTATATCTAAAAAAAATTGATCAGTTGACCCCTCCCGATAACTGAACTAACATTAACTTACGTTTCCTTCGAATCCATGTTAGATATTCTGTGTATTTCAATATGTTTTATTTCCAATTCATAAAAATATGTATAAAAAATTATTTAAAATTACGGTTAATTTGAAGTTCGGCGTGTACTAACGTTAACATGAAGTTTGGCGTGTTCTGACGGTAAACATATCTATCGATACTGACTCACTACCTCGGCTCTTGTTTTGAGGGCGTTATATTTCATATATTTGACTTAGATTCACATGACTAGTATCGTCTATGAGACGATGACCCTTCCGGAACTCCTGGCTGCATTAAATTAGATTTACATTGTCTCCTTGTGAATATATCTTTTCATATATTTTCCGGGTTCACCCTTGCTTCGTCGATCTTGAGTTAGAGTTACGGTTTTAATTTGGTCCTCTCTTGTTAGTCTTTACTGTGGTTTGAAATAATGTACGCCATTATTGGTCCAGATGACTAGAGACTGGCGATTACTCCGCTGTACTATATAATGTATGTACCGGTGCACTTTACCTACAGTACCACTAGAGAAAACCGATCGATGGCTCCTCGGGTCAGCTATCCCGCAGTAATTGTACCAGACATTAATATCGCACGCGCATCCTGGCTCAACACAATCGGCGACGTGTGAACGTGATAAATTCTCGCCCTTAACGTACATGACCTGTCTTAACGTGATCTTTACTAGGTAGATAACGTCTTTGTTGTGGATGGATTTCCGCAATAAATCCGCGCTTTAGTGCATTCAACTGTCGTTCACATTGTTCCGTCTGAACTTTTAGACGAGTGGAAATATATTGGTTGTTTTGTGGCTTTCGAACAGAGACAAAGAAATAACTAACCTTTAAATTCGAGATTGGTTCTCTTAAATTACTCTTAAGGGGTTGAGTGGCATTCTGACGCCGTGATTTGAAAGTAAACAGGATTAAAGTATGTAAATGTATGTGCATATTTTACTTTATCTCTTCATGGGTGAGAAATAGACACACCCGTGTCACTTAACGTAAGACAAATATACATTGAATAGATACCTGTCTTCTGCTATTGGAAAGTTATGTACAGGTGCGCCAGGTATGGGCCTTTATTCAGAAGTTTTTTTTAGACGTGATCTGCGGTGCCGAGACTTCCTGTCGTCAGACGGGTAAGCGGTGCAGTGACGTATTGGCCTCCCGTGAAGGTGTCATGACCTCTGACCTTACATTAGGACGGTTATAATATTGTATGGACACAGTTACCAAGACAATATTAGATAAGCGGATATGAGGATTGAAGCTATGCATGACTGTAGACCTCGTCTTGAGATGGTCTTCGGGTCAAAACTTACACTATAGGACGATACATTGCTCTGTTCGGGCGTCGTGACCTTTGACCTTACACAGAAATTGAAATACTTGTTCCTCTACTGGTACTATGTTGGAAACGGTTATCTGTGTGTGACCCCACTTTTAAGCTCGGCTTCAAGTTGTGTCCCCTTGGAGGACAGCACAGAAAGTGCAACTCGAATACCAACTCAGTTTTTGGGGACATATTGAGAACGTGTTCGGTTGAAATATCTTCTCAAAAATCTTGTACATCATTGTACATTGATATGAATTTGTTTCTCTCGATAAAATTATTGCAAGCTGCCTGTAACTGTTATAAAATGATATTGCAGAAAACAAACACCTACACTTACTTGTAGCGCAATGCTCTTCGTGGGGATTTAATTTCGCTATGTTCCCGGTCATCAAATGTACCGCGAAATTAAATACATGTACCTTGCTTATATCTATACCTTTTATTACAAATAATGAGTTTAATATATGTATAGATAATTATAATGGCGTGTTCACTAGCTTACTCCGAAATTTTCTGGTTTCGCGCGAATTTTAATGCCCTCGAATTATTCTAAAACGGAAAAGTCTCGAAGCATTATACATAGTTCACTAAACAACATTGTATAGATATCTGATACTACAGCGGCTGTATTTTAACAATATTTCGGGACATCTGCGTATAACACCAAATCTGGCAATGACGCCGGCTGCTACTGATGCTGAAATCACTTACCGGTTTACAACAGTTAGGCTGATTAACTGGACGCGTTATTAGCTAAATCTAATCTGAACAAACATAATTTATGACACCATGCTGAATTGAATAATTCTCCTAATACGCTCCGGGCAAGGCTGTAAATATCATCAGCGATCTCGGCGTTAGAATACCGCCAAATTAAGATACAAAGATAAAACTGCCCAAAATACAAGTATGATCGAATAGGCCCTATTTTGCTACCAAATACTGCCCAAACAATATATGCGGTGAAATTAGGCCCGATTCGGCATATTGCCCAAAATAAGTACATATATATTGTAAAAACAAGTCCTGATTCTTCAACTAAGTACTGCCAAAACTACATACATGTATGTGGTAAAACTATGTCCGATATTGAGACAAAATACCGTCTAAATACATGTATTAAAACAAAAAGCCAGATTCTGCGACGAAATACTGCCCAAACTACATTTATGGTAATCAATATTTACATTGGCTTTGTATCCTCACATTACAGTCAATAGATGATGCAATGTGTGTTGTGAGACTTTTAACACCATTTGATCACGTGACCGCTGTCTTTGTCCCGAGAATTTCTCTAATTGGAGATTATTATAACGAAGAATAACTAAGCTAAAATCTATTGAAAGGTAACTGTAATTCAAGATGTAACAGATTGACTCATGGGCTTATAACGCACATTGTTATTGTGTAAGTCTGATTTTAATTAACACATTTTGCTGAAATGATTTGTCTGCTATGAACGACAGTGCTACATCATCGCACGTGACCTATTGCATAGTAGTTCTTGTCTATACCAGGAAAAAGTTAAGACTTCATATTGATCTACATGTATGTTATCAGAACCCTATGGCCAAGTGTTAGTCCCCGACCTCTTAAGCGAGAGTATCCGATAGCATCACACATTCGGAATCCCTCTGGATGATGATATAGTATCTGATGTTGATTACTCCAAGCTGATGATCTGACAGTTTTAATCCCCCAGAAACCTTTCGGAATTACTCCACGTGAAATTGGTCTCCAGTAACGGTATTATGATCCGACTTTATCCGGATTCTTTAATTATTGTCCTCACTTTGAGTGAATTTCCTATAATAGCGGTTGTTTTTTTATAGCCCGAACAATGATATGGAATGTTCAACTGTAAACAGCGCCCTTGTGTCCGGGTGTTAAAATGCTCCTGATTCCGATTGTGATTTCGCTTCCCGTGCAATATCGATTACCAGAACATGTTTGCATTGTACGTTTCCTTTTCAAAACGCTTGGTTTATTTATTTAATTATTTTTTTATTTATCTATTTATTTATTTGTTTATTTGTTTATTTGTTTATTCATCTTTTTTTAATATATTTATATTTATTTGTTTTATCTATCTATTTGTTTGTTATTTTTTCTATTTATTTTTAGCCTACCATCATCAGATGGTGGGCTATTCAAATCGCCCTGCGTCCGTGGTCCGTGGTCCGTGGTCCGTCCCTCCCTCCGTCCGTCCGTCCGTCCCTCCGTCCGTCCGTCCGTAAACAATTCTTGTTATCGCTATTTCTCAGAAAGTGCTGATGGGATCTTTCTCAAATTTCATATGTAGGTTCCCCTTGGTACCTAGTTATGCTTATCGCATTTTGAGACCTATCGGAAAACAACATGGCCGACAGGCAGCCATCTTGGATTTTGACAATTTAAGTTTGTTATCGCTATTTCTCAGAAAGTACTGAAGGGATCTTTCTCAAATTTCAGATGTAGGTTCCCCTTGGTGCCTAGTTATGCATATTGCATTTTGAGACCAATCTGAAAACAACATGGCCGACAGGCAGCCATCTTGGATTTTGACAATTGAAGTTTGTTATCGCTATTTCTCAGAAAGTACTGAAGGGATCTTTCTCAAATTTCATATGTAGGTTCCCCTTGGTGCCTAGTTATGCATATCGCATTTTGAGACCAATCGCAAAACAACATGGCCGACAGGCAGCCATCTTGGATTTTGACAATTGAAGTTTGTTATTGCTATTTCTCAGAAAGAACTGAAGGGATCTTTCTCAAATTTCATATGTAGGTTCCCCTTGGTACCAAGTTATGCATATTGCATTTTGAGACCAATCAAAAAAACAACATGGCCGACAGGCAGCCATCTTGGATTTTGACAATTGAAGTTTGTTATCGCTATTTCTCAGAATGCACTGACGAGATCTTTCTCACATTTCATATGTAGCATCCCCTTGGTGCCTAGTTATGCATATTGCATTTTGGGACCAATCGGAAAACAACATGGCCGACAGGCAGCCATCTTGGATTTTGACAATTGAAGTTTGTTATTGCTATTTCGCAGAAAGTACTGAAGGGATCTTTCTAAAATTTCATATGTAGGTTCCCCTTGGTACCAAGTTATGCATATTGCATTTTGAGACCAATCGGAAAACAACATGGCCGACAGGCAGCCATCTTGGATTTTGACAATTGAAGTTTGTTATCGCTATTTCTCAGAATGTACTGAAGAGATCTTTCTCAAATTTCATATATAGGTTCCCCTTGGTGCCTAGTTATACATATTGCATTTTGAGACCAAACGGAAAATAACATGGCCGACAGGCAGCCATCTTGGATTTTGACAATTGAAGTTTGTTATCGCTATTTCTCAGAAAGTAATGAAGGGATCGTTCTCAAACTTCATATGTAGGTTCCCCTTGGTCCCTGGTGTTGCATTTTGGGACCAATCGGAAAACAACATGGCCGCCAGGCAGCCATCTTGGATTTTGACAATTGAAGTTTGTTATTGCTATTTCGCAGAAAGTACTGAAGGGATCTTTCTCAAATTTCATATGTAGGTTCCCCTTGGTACCAAGTTATGCATATTGCATTTTGAGACCAATCGGAAAACAACATGGCCGACAGGCAGCCATCTTGGATTTTGACAATTGAAGTTTGTTATCGCTATTTCTCAGAATGTACTGAAGAGATCTTTCTCAAATTTCATATATAGGTTCCCCTTGGTGCCTAGTTATGCATATTGCATTTTGAGACCAAACGGAAAATAACATGGCCGACAGGCAGCCATCTTGGATTTTGACAATTGAAGTTTGTTATCGCTATTTCTCAGAAAGTAATGAAGGGATCGTTCTCAAACTTCATATGTAGGTTCCCCTTGGTCCCTGGTGTTGCATTTTGGGACCAATCCGAAAACAACATGGCCGACAGACAGCCATTATCGCTAAATCTTAAATTTTATATATAGGTTTCCCTTGTTTGAAAAGTACTAGAGGGCTGTTTCTGAATTTACACAGATTAGTAAGGCTTAGAGGAAGGGAAAAGTAGAGAAAAGATCAATCTGACATGGAACCTATAAAGATCATTCAATGGTGGGCGCCAAGATCCCTCTGGGATCTCTTGCTTTATTTACTTATTTATGTATTCATTTATTTACAAATATTTATTTATTCATTTTTATTATTAATGTATAAATTCATTTATTTATTGGAGTAACATTTATAGAAATATACATGTACAATGTCAGGAAAGTACGGGATGCTAGCATGATTTACACACCACACCTGTACCTTACAGAAAGGTAGTGTTACCTGAGAAGTAATCAATATACTAGTATCGATAGATTAATGATTTATGAATAATTCATGTCATTATCCGCGACCATAATTAATTACGGATAAATATAGAGCTACACACGTGTACTTCAGCCCGTAAACATTGACAATCATAGCTCGCCCAGATATACAGGTTTACAGGTAAACATTAACCGCCCTGTCATTTACCTGTGTAGCAGGGTATTACGTACTGGCGCGTAATTTAGATTTAGAATGTTGTAAGAATGATTGCTATAGATATCGATAATGAAACTTATCACACAGTGGCCGCGACATCTCATAATGCACAAATCTACATTATTGATAATTACCCCGTCCTATAATATAAACATCTACATAACTGATAATTAGCCTGTCCTATAACACACAAACCTGCATTATCGATAATAAACTCGTGCTATAATGGACAAATCTACATTTTTGATAATTAGCCTGTCCTATAACGTACACATCTACATTATTGATTATTGATATATTATTATATTATTGATATGTCATTACAATATTGATATACTACTGTATTATTGATATAATACTAAAATATTATTATAGTATTGATATATTCGCGTCATATTGTCGTTATTCAACATTCACCATGGTTAGTGAGTGTGTCAGTTACAATTCCAAAACCTCAGTTTTTTTGTCCTATCAATGCACGTAGATGTCGATTTTTTATTTAAGGTGTTCTAATTGCTGATTGTCATCCGATCGATAAATTATCATTATCGATCAGTTATCACTATCGATCAATTATCATTATCGATCAGTTATCACTATCGATCAATTATCATTATCGATCAGTTATCAGTATCGATCAATTTTCACTATCGATCAGTTGTCAGTATCGATCAGTTATCATTATTGACCAATAAGGATTATCGATTAATTATCGTCATCATCAGGACTCGGCCTAAAACTACATGTACACTGCAACGTTGTCGGGTCGATACAATGTTGATAACCTGTCTGGAAAAAAAGCACAAGGAAAATATTCCAAATAATGAAATTAATGGATATCCGCGTACCGATTTATCCTCATTTGTTTGTGTTGGGGATTTTTCTTTTCTTTTTTTTTCGGGGAGGGGGTGGGGGTGGGGTGTTGGGAGGGGCGCTATCGCTCAAGCGGATAGTTATTGTAGACGATCTGACTTCGTTCTCTGAGAAACAAAAATGTTATTTTCAGTATTTCTGCTTGAGTAAAATATATTTAAAACACACGTGCCATCACCATATGTGAAAACAGGATGGTAGCATAAAAGATGAGAGAAGATAGAATACGGACAGTCCCCATCAGTAAGTGATACACCTTGTGTCGTTCAGAATCCCTTGAGCTATTGGTGAAGATTAATGATGTGCTCGGGATGTAATTTCTCTTGTCAACGTTGTTTAATTAAAGAATTCGCGTCGCCCATTCTCCTACAAAATGTCGCATAACGGATGTTTGTATTAAGATACATGAGGACTGTTTTCCAGCAGCTGAAATTAGTATCACGTGACAAAGCTCCGCCAATGACAGATCGGTAGAAGTAATTCAGTATTATATTTCTTGCCCGTGGCCGGTATTAGCCTATCGAACGAAAAACAACAGAAATTTAAGATAAAAACGAAATTTTCTTTTAACGAGAAATAAACGCATTAACAGAAATTATTGTGGGGTAACTGAGCTTAACATAAACCTGTTTTAAGAGATACTTCGTGTACGAAGACGGCGTTTATGTACCAAGCGGTGTAGCCGGCCGCCATTAAACGTGATATAAAAGAGACGCCTGACTTTATAGTGAACTTAAACAAACCGACATAGCCAGCAAATTACACAGATCGGACCCCCAGGGGAAGTCTTAAAAGTATGACAATTCCACTTTAGATGGGAGGTCACGTGATTTTGATTATGAGATTTTGTGTCCGGTAGTGGCGATAACTGCCCCGGGAAGAACGAATGAGTTTGTCGTCCATTTGAAATTTTATCCAGAGACAATTAAAGGTCGCCATATTGGAAAAAAGCGTCTTCAGGCAAAACTCTGCGACAAACTCTTATAAATCTGAGAGGTGCAATGTTTAGTAGTGTACTGTTTGTAGATGGGCACGCGTATATCTGTGATTGGACAAACTTGCCTCGGGCCAGTGGTTGTTAGGGAGACTAATATTGAATTATCCTTGTTTTAGATTGGTTTTGGTTCATTTGTAAGTTGGTCACTCTAGAGCAGGGTTCAATAGGTCACATACATAATAATGATTGATAATTAATTTGGAATGTTATATACCGCTATATCACAGCACTATAACTGCCTCAAAGCGGTTCACAAATACACGTATAAGATGTTATGTCTTGATCTGTCAGTAATATCCATTGATATATATATGATAGTCAAACCTGTGTAATGTGGCCAACTTTAACAACCGGGAAATATGTCAAACTAAAACAAAAACAAAAACAAAACAAAAGCAAAACAAAACAAAAAACCCCAAAAACAAAAAAGGGGGCAGGCAAACTATTAAGATGATTCATAATTTGATATTACATGTATGTATATGAATTCGATTGATTTTTGTCCTCAATATCTCGAAGTGAGATTAGTTTTGTCAGTGGAATTTGTTACAGTTATGTCTACATATCCTATATCCGACGTAAACAGCTGATTATGTCATGAGTATATCAGTAAACGTTCGAGTGTAAATATAGCCCCATTGTCTGCTGTCACCTCTATGCATGGTCGAACACAAATACGGAACTGCGATATTCTACCGATTTGGTTCAGTGAGCAAACTATACAATAATACCAATACAGCTAATTGTGTTATAAAGGTGTACAACGAAGCTGCCATTTCTTAATAATTCATTTGAAATATCTTCATTATCGACCATGTGAGAGAATACCTACAGCTCGTGCACTGTGTACATAGGCTACAACCGTCAGCTATAGCCTCGCTGTCGATGCCTGGTTACAGCAGCTGAACGGTGGCGCGAACAGGCGCATGGACGAAACTGACATCTTCTCACACATAATGACAGACAGTTCAATCGCGATTTCATCGACAGATATGATTAGATTTTCTGTGTGGTGTTTGCACACACTATAGCGGATAAAAAAACCGACCGAAATTACCCGGCTACAACACAATATTATAAATCTGTAAGGTTTCCGGGAATACAGTCGAGAGTACTAGTTCTTTTTCCCGATTTCTTTGTTATTGCCGTGGTCCGACCCTGGGATTATCTCCCTTGTTCGTTAGGTAACATTATCGCCTCCCCGGGACATTTAGCAACAGCCTTGCAATCATTATCGATCAGTTTGAGGACGTGCTAGTTGGACGATAAAGAGCGGGCTTAGAGCCGGAGATTATGGTCGAACCAGAAGTTGATATGACAATGGACCGACATGTACTTGACACTCCAGCCAGGGGCCTCAGACCTATACACCTGTATGCCTGGTAGACATAGGTGCTTCCCAAACAAACTCTTTAAACTGATGTATGCGTAATTTACTTCCGATCACGGATTTCTGAAACCAAACCTCAATTCGACACCAGTGGGATTGTGATTGAGAAAAAATATTTCTCAGGTTGGCCTGAAACTCTACACCGTTCTGTAACGTGGTATTGACAGAGGAATTACGGTGTTCGATTTAATGAAACAAACCTGTCTCATCTGCAGCTGTAAGACAGTATTGACAGAAACAATACAGGACGCAAACGATTACTGAGTAAGCACAGGTGTCCATCACTCGTCTGTACTTTATTACCATTGGACAGTACAAATCGAGCAGGATTGTTTTAGACGTGCTGTTTAAAAGGCACTACGAGTTTGGATGTGATTTGTGCCGGAAATACAAAAACGTTTTGATTTCTCACATTTCGGATGAGCGTTGTGGAGTTTTAATGGCGAGACGTGACGTGTTTCTTCGATCACAAATATTATCATCTAAGATGATTGCGACATTGTGCGTAATGCTTATCTTCTCAGATCTGGTAAGTACAAAATGTACCCCGATGCATTGTGTGAATGGTCTCTTTTGTATAACACTGTATCCGGAAGTTTATTCTGTGGGGCGTTTCTTCGTAATACCAACATAATTTGATATTTCGTCTCCATATTTTTGTCTGAAAGCTATTGGCATTCATACATTTATTGAAATGTAACGATAGTTCAGATTTCTATAATTGTATATGTAGACGAAAGCTTTACTGAGCATTGTAGGTTAGAAACGTAAGCCGATGTACACTGGTGGTAATGTTTTACATGGATACATGTAAGTTGTTTTAGAATTACTTATGTGTACGCACTGTTGTGTATATAACTGTGTAAACAACAGCACGTGTTAGTCGTGTACTGCTATAACAAACTACGGAGTCGACTACACGTCAATCAACCGACCCAACGTCTGACCTTTCTGCTTAGTCGGACCAGTGTGTATGTACGTCACCATCCGTCGGACCAGTGTGTATGTACGTCACTATCCATCGGACCAGTGTGTATGTACAAATGTACGTCACGATCCGTCGGACCAGTGTGTATGTATGTCGTCACCCGTCGGACCAGTGTGTATGTACGTCACCATCCGTCGGACCAGTGTGTATGTACGTCACCATCCGTCGGACCAGTGTGTATACGTCACCATCCGTCGGACCAGTGTGTATGTATGTCGCCACCCGTCGGACCATTGTGTATGTACGTCACGATCCGTCGGACCAGTGTGTATGTAAGTCACTGTCCGTCGGACCAGTGTGTATGTACGTCACCATCCGTCGGACCAGTGTGTATGTATGTCGTCACCCGTCGGACCATTGTGTATGTACGTCACTATCCATCGGACCAGTGTGTATGTACAAATGTACGTCACGATCCGTCGGACCAGTGTGTATGTACGTCACCATCCGTCGGACCAGTTTGTATGTACGTCACCATCCATCGGACCAGTGTGTATACGTTACGATCCGTCGGACCAGTTTGTATACGTCACCATCCGTCGGACCAGTGTGTATGTATGTCGTCACCCGTCGGACCATTGTGTATGTACGTCACGATCCGTCGGACCAGTGTGTATGTAAGTCACTGTCCGTCGGACCCCAAAATTGAATACTTTTAGAAAATGCTCACTCTAAAAGCCCTTTCTTAAAACAGAAGTCATTACTGGAAATATTTGCTCTAAAATTGAATAATATCATTTATAAAAGACTCGCACTTAAGCTCTAAGTAAGAACTGCATAAAACCGTCCATTTAAAGACATTTGTTTTTTTTACCCGTTTTATGGGTAACTTTATTAAAAAGGCGCGTTATAAAGTTCGGACATCTTCACTGAAAACTCGATCTAAGACCAGTACTTTCTCGTTGACTAGCTAGGATAATCAAATAAAAGGGTCACCCCGGGACTGGGTACCGTTAATAAGCTTACATTATTGAGCATACAATATATACAATATATATATATCAGTAAGTAATATTACACCACCCTGACTACCTGTTATCGCCGACTGATTAGTCCGTGTTTACCCATGTGACCTAACCCTAGTCGTTATTATGTAAATCTAATCCTATACGTAAGTAAAGGTTATTGTCGATATAAGTAAGATTACATATAGCTACTGTTAACTAATAACAACAGTTTATACAGGGGTCAGTAATAGTGATACGCCCATTGAAAACTAATATCTGTTTACACTTGGGTCAGTAATAGTGATATGTCCATGGTCTATGCACGACTCCGAAAAGCCCTTCCTGGCTGGGTATCAGTAAGCTTATGCACCTATTTACTGTACATTTGTACACTTTTTTTCTATTATGTAAACATGTATAATTTTATATAATATGCCATGAACTTTGATACGTTACACTTTAATAAAATACATTGTATTGTATGAATTGTATTGTATTGTACTCTCGCGATTGAATTCAATTTCTTCTCTTTTTTCTATTCATTCCATCCCGAGAGCCAAACCATTTAATTTTAATGCTTTAACTCTGCGTAGTGATTTAGATTTACGATTTAGTCATCCGAATTATTTTTCTATCATCAGGCACAGATATAACTTAAGTGCAGTTTTAGAGGGATGTTGGAATAACCTTATAGCTTTAATACATGTATGTTAGTGACTTCTGGTGCTGTTCGTGTTTAAGATGCCGACGAAACACACGACGCTTTCACTATCGGAAAGCTTGCTCTTATTCCGCTTCTCCTGTACGTACTAGTATACTTTTTTAATGGTCTCCATGCAAATCCACATTTTTGTCAGTTTTTTTGTCCCCGTTTGATCGATTTTGAGCTAGATTTACAGTTTCGCTATTATGTCGGTATTCTCAACTATTCTTGTACGAGTGGTACATTTTGTACTTCAACCTATCGAACCTATAGCACCAAAATCATGATTGCAGACTTCGCTTCAAGGTTTTCCGAGAGCAGAGATATATACTGATTGATGCAGTATCATCGCGTATGCAAAAGAGATATAGATTAATCCTACCTCTACTAAAACAGCGAGGCACTGGTGACGTAACAAGGATTGATGGAAATCCAATCTCAGGTGTTAGCGTTACCTGGGAAAACGCACGTGACTGTACATATGACACACAGGAAGTATCGTTGGTTCTTTATGTAACAGCTAACATCATTCACCAGAGCGCGGGGTCAATTAATCAGACGCACAGCAGGGCAGGGCATGATTTCTACAGCCATCGTATAATGCCCTCAAATGAACTTTTATTAGCGGATTATGTTTGAAATAGTTTATACTGTAAAATCGAATGTGAGAAATAGTGACGTAAACTGCAAGCTATATCAGTACATGCAACCGAATCTTTATTATAAGATACTTAAAGTGTCAAATGAAAACTAAAAATAAAAAGTCATATTTTCACGTTTACAGTTCTCGCCGTAATCGATTTGAAGCTTTTTAACATAAGATAAATCGCCTAAAGTCCTATTGAAGACCGTTCTATATATTAACAATGCGGAAAATAACTTTTCAAAATTCCATATATCAAAGTTAATTTTTTTTTTAAGTTTTGTAATACTTAATACAATCAAATCTAACAATGGTTTTTACATAAATCACTGTGTCGTCATATGTATAAACAAATCCACTACCAATTAAGTTAGAAGAAGAGAATGTGTTCCGTTGCACCAGTGCAGACGAAATTCCCCACGGAATCCCACGTTGTTTCCGTCGGATTGGGTGTATATCAGACTGGTGGACAGCTCATACATCTTTACCCAGAATATAATAGGGAAATGAGAGTAGAGTGCCAAGAAAGATAAACAGTAATTGTCTGTCAGATAGAATCCCAAATCATATGTATGAGGTTATAAAACACACCTCACACCGTCTGTTATGATCCGGAACCATATGATTGAGGTTATAAAATATACCCTGCACCGTCAGACACTCTATCCACACAGGAAATTAAGCCGGACTCCGTTTATTTGGCGTTACCATGGTATCCCTGTACTGACCCCGTACCACTCGGACCAGGGTTAGCAGAAACTATTTCTTACTGTCTGAACATGGTGATTATCAGTCGGAACACCTCGTGGAAAATGACGACAGGTTTCGATTGGGTGATTTTACGTAATGGTAAAGCAGTATTCCGAAAGGATAACTATTCCGAAAGGAAATGAAAAGTGCGACTCATTTCCATTCTATTCATTTCAAACAACTTGTTATGACATAAATATTGCGTTACTAGATTGATTTTTTGGTATTTCATGCTCCTATGCTATGACTGCACATGCTAATAATCTGCAATCTTGAAAAGTACATTTGTACATTACAAACGAAAAGACACGATTAATATCCTTCCTCTGAAAAGGTTTATTCAAACGGCACGGGAACTCCTTTAATAAAAAAAAGTTTAAATATAGATCATATTTTAATTAATGATACATTAAATTTTCTCCCAAAGGGCCCCTGGGACAGTTCTTTTTAGAGAAGATGTTTTGATATACATGTATACAATATACGTGTAACATATGCCACCCGAGGCGTCAATGCGAGCTGGAGTTATCGGCCTTATCGACGTGAGATTTCTATCTAACAGATAAAGGCCAAGCTGTGACGTTTTCTTTACACAAACTATACTCACAATTTGAACATTATCTACCACAATCGATGCGCAATATCACAGCTTGATGAGTTTGAACCTTTTCACCTAGATCACGTGCATTTATTCAATAAAATCAAACATTTTTCTCGATAAAATATAGGTTTTCAACTTGTAAAAAACAAAGAATTGAAAAAATACTTAAGGTCTTGCCGTTGGTTTCTGATTAATCCATAAGATGTTAGTTAAAGAGCAGAGTCGGGCGTTCGGACCACCGATTTTCTGCCTTTTTAATTTGCTTGTATAAGCAAGGTATGAGTTCGATGGTATTAGTTTTTCATTGTTTAAAAAACTGCAGGATTTCGGAAATATTTCATTGTTGAGTATATACATGTAATGACGTTTTACCCATATTTTTCTCAAGTGCCTTAAGAAATACACGTATCATGTATATTTGTGCCATGTTTTGTATATTTCGCTATTCTTTGAGTGGAATCTGATTCATCAACTACATGTACAGCAGATTGTGCCTGAGTTTAAACTCATTAACTTTGCCAGATATTATAGAGGAAATTAAACCTGGAGATTACACGGTTATTTCGCTATCCCTCTCTTTGACTAATGATATTTGTTGGAGAGTAATTTCGTTAGAATACAATTACGGTAATGAGTGTGTGTCACGTGACGAAGTTAAGTCACGTACTCATTTTAACCGTGTGCCTGGCTAATATTTTGAAAAGTGCATCTTTGAAAGTCTTTCATTATACACGTATTTGATTTGGCTGTAATGTATGTAGTTTAAAAATCTTATCCGAGAGAAAGTTAAATTAAGTACTGTCACTCCGCCATTAACGTGCAAAGCGAACACGTTGAATCATAAAACGTCAAATCCTTATCACAGAATTGTATTAACATCTCAATATGTCGTTTTAATATTAAGAAGAAAAAAATGATGATAATGTTCTTAAACTGTGTTGAATGAATGGTTTTAGTAAGCGAGTCTATGATTTGGAGCGATATGGAACCATTTTCTGATTTGAGAAAGACGAAATGAATTTAACACCTTTTAGCCAGAATCATAAACTGATATTCGTGACAAGGCCAATATCGTTTTCTTTAGTCATATATTAACGGACACAAGGGTGATCTCGTTATATAAACAGTAATATGATTGTCAACTAATTTCCTACCCTAAACCTTAACGTTCTCATGTTCTAATATCGGTGTCGAGGACGACTCTCGGCGTTATCGGAGAATATCCGGTTTTGCTGTGTTGGAAAGCTTTCCAGAGATCTCATCTGTCTTGAGGCCGACACGGGATCTTTCTTATTGAATTTGGACACTCGAGAGCGCGAGGAGTGCCTCAGTAATATGTCATGGCAACGGTGTAGTAGAATGATGGCTTCCAGAACTCGCGCACAATGTTATAGCCGATAAAACGGTTTTGGTGGCAATGGAGAGGAATCCATTCATTGTAATCCAAGGTTCTGTAAAATTTGACTGTTTCACTCATTAACGGTTGATATGGAAACCACTTGGTTTCCATGGTTAAACAGTAAAGATTTAGTTGTTCAACTGTTCGGGTATAAATGATGTGTATTAAGAGCTCGCGTAAAAGCGGTCTTTTAATGTATATGTTTTAAGACACTTTAACAGGAACATCAGTATTATTGTAAGAATGTTGAGAATGAATGGGATTAAGAGCCGTCAGTTGCGCTGATGAATGTGTTGGAAGATTGATATCTTTCTAGAAAGAAACATTTGTTTAATTATAAAAACAAATACTTATTGTCTGTTAAGAGTTTTCGAGTTAGAGACTAATAACTATACGGATAGGGGGTTATGAGGTACACTGTCTACAAATCATCCCGACATCTTCACTTCGAGATACGTGTGAAACTACCTATGTCACTTTCACCAATGCCATATCACCTCGACGGGTTTTACTTCAAGGTCACCATATAAACTCAGACAATGCCACAAAAAGGAAATGCCACGCGGCGTCAGAGATTGCGTTTAAGATCGTCAAATAAATACAAAGAGAACGCCGGCTGACCTCAGAGGTCCAGTGTGAGGTCGACAAATAACGGAGATACTGTAATGCCACATGACCTCAAAGGTCAAGTGTAAGGTCGCCAGGTAAATAAGAATGTCGTTATTTAAAGCTACTTACATATACAGATATATTTCGAGATTTTGTTTCGTGATCTTAATACCTATCTTTAAGGCTATTGTACAAGTAACGGTTCGGTATTTACGAAAATCCGTTTCGCTTACGTAAACAAAAATGTTTAAGTGCTCATCCATCAAAAATACATATTGGATTATACTGTCCATTGTGTTGGAGGGGCTGGGATAAAGGGACACATTGTCATTTATTGGCGGATATTAGCACGGATAAACATGTACATAAAAGATAGAAAAAACTTAGTTTTAATCGTGTTAATCAGGATACGCCATATACCTATACCTGATGAGGGATAATTCGCCACGAATCCATTTTTTGTACAAGACTTGCTTTGTTTGGTGATCATTATTTTGGGTGAGTAACGTCAGTTTGTGATTAAGATTTAGATTTGTTATGGACGTAAGCGACCTAGCCTGGAGTCTTTGAGGGGAAATGAAGTAATGTTTGATAAGGTATTACTTCGAGAATAACTGTAATACCTGAAATGTAACCCTGCTACTTAGCGCTGACGTTTTCTTTTAACCAAACCTCGTCCCCAGTGTTAACGTCACGTGTTGACCAAACCTCGTCCCAAGTGTTAACATCACGTGTTGACCAAACCTCGTCCCCAGCGTTAACGTCATGTGTTGACCAAACCTCGTCCGCAGTGTTAACGTCACGTGTTGACCAAACCTCGTCCCCAGTGTTAACGATAGTTTGTTGATAAAGCTTCGTTCCCAGTGTTAACGTCACGTGTTGACCGAATCTCGTCCCCAGTGTTAACGTTGTGCTTTACCAAACCTCGTCCCCAGTGTTAACGATTGTGTGTTGATAAAGCCTCGTTCCCAGTGTTAACGTTATGTGTTGACCAAACCTCGTTCCCAGTGTTAATGTCATGTGTTGACCAAACCTCGTCCCCAGTGTTAACGTCATGAGTTATATTTTACCAAACCTCGTCCCCAGTGTTAAGGATGTGTTTTACCAAACCTCCTCCCCAGTGTTAACGATTGTTTGTTGATAAAGCCTCATTCCCATTGTTAATTCAACAGAACAGAGATTATCTTGCGTTAGGTGTTAGGATCACGGATATGGAATAAATTAATCAGATGAACTACAAAATGCTTATCAGACGGTCTGCTAGAGGAGTCTTTGGGTGAAACATCGCTTACTGTTGAGTCCTAAGTTTTATGTGTTTCCTATCGTGCAAGTAGTATCGGAAATCGCAATTTAATGACATTTCCGGTAGGAACACAACTTCCGGTATGTTATCCGATACCGATAAAACTGGTATTGAGTAGCAAAATCATCTCAAAAGGAGTCAAATATCTCGCAGTGAAGTGCATTGGCAAATCGTTACATAAAAGACACTTTGCATTGATTGGACGACGACTACTAAAACACGACGCAGACCATATTGCGCTGTCAGTGTGAGCGAGCAGCAGTAAACAGCCGTACACAAAGTAGACAATAATCGATACCCCTCTACAACGCAGATATAATCTGAGGATGATCCGAAACATTTCATTTCCGAGCGAGTTTAATTATTTAAGAGAGAAATCCGCTGATCGATATCCTATATAAATGGCTATACCCTCTAGAAGTAATACAATATCCCTCCACTAATGACGGAGATACATTGTATGCGCGGTAGGCCATATATAGGAGTTTGTATTTATGACGAATACCGAATATATATCCGCTTGGGCTTAGATAGGATTTGTCATCTAAGTGTGAGCTTTAGTATAACCTCCTATAGGATGGGGCATGGCCATCATTTTTGAGTATGACTGTCTGTCCAGCCTGGAGCATGGTCGTCCGTCTATGCTGCAGTATGACCGTCCGTCTTGACTGCAGTATGATTGTCCGTCTAGACTGGAGCATAGTCGTCCATCTAGACTGCAGTTTCACCGTCCGTATAGACTGCAGTATGATCGTCCGTCTACACTACAGTATGACAGTCCGTCTACACTATGACCGTCCGTCTACACTACAGTATGATCGTCCGTCTAGATTGCAGTATGACCGTCTGTCTAAACTGCAGTATGATCGTCCGTCTTGACTGCAGTATGACCGTCCGTCTAGACTGCAGTATGATCGTCCGTCTAGACTGCAGTATGATCGTCCGTCTAGACTGCAGTATGATCGTCTGTCTAGACTGCAGTATGATCGTCCGTCTAGACTGCAGTATGACCGTCCGTCTAGGCTGCAGTATGATCGTCCGTCTAGACTGTAGTGTGATCGTCCGTCTAGACTGCAGTATGGCCGTCTGTCTAAACTGCAGCGTGATCGTACGTCTAGACGACCGTCCGTCTAGACTGCAGTATGATCGTCCGTCTAGACTGCAGTATGATCATCCGTCTACACTGCAGTATGATCGTCCGTCTAGACTGCAGTATAACCGTCCGTCTAGGCTATGTTATTGTCATTAAGGTGATATTGCCTACCAACAAATACCGAACAACTACTGCTGTTCGTAACACATACTGCCATCTATCATTAAAACCCTTGAAATAGTAACTTAGCTATATAGAAGCACCGTTGTTGTCTTAAACTATTATGATGCTTTAATTACAATGGAAAATTTCTTCTTTTAGTATTCATTTTGAATCCATTAAGGATGACGTTTTAAGAGCACGTGCGGATACATTGGTATCTGGCCTTCCTGAACATATCAGCAGTATAGTATAATAAGTGGTTTAACCTCACATATTTGGTTTCGTGAGAATCCATTTTAGCACGTTCCTGATAATAACCTGTGTCGATTTGGCTTTTTGTGTATCCTTTGATAAGACCGCGGTTATCTTTAGGCGAATGGCATCTCAATTCCTCAAGGAAGCAGCGTGTAATGGCTGGTGGGGGAGACAACGATAAAATAGTAGCAGTCACGAAAGAACACCGGTTTGATCGCAAAATAGACACCAGTCACGTGTCTATAGACTGGGACATTGAAACACGTGCCAATTAATATAGGCACGTGGTAGACGCATTGGCGTGTGTCTACTGAGAGAAACTTTAAGTTGACACATTGTTAAGCATTCCGTGGTGACGTAATACAATTAATCGAATCTTAAATTTAAGAGTAAAATAATGATTGAATAAGTATACATCTTGAGGGTCGCCATTTCTTGATTATACCCTGCAGGTATGGTTTACATATTTATATAAAAAAATGAAATAAGAAAGAAAAAAATAAACAAAAAAAATCAAGGAAAAACGCATGGGGATGAAATTCTTTTTGAACGTGACAGAAAATGTAATGTTTCACTAATTTATTTTCACTTTATTAACATAAATAAACTAGAATTTCTGTCAATGCTAGAGAATTCATAACAGCCCCAAACCTCCAATATTGTTCGCAGAGTAACGCAACACGCGTATTTGTAAAACTACTGACGGTAATTACCAACTGAAAATAGCCGATAAACGTCATGTCGAAAACATATTTCTACTGACTTCACCATATTCTATTACGACTTGAAAAATACGATAGGTTATGTCACAAATATAAACCTATTATTGTCTATTATCGGTAAATTAGTGTCGACTACGATAATAACACTGTCAACACTGGGGAATAGTCTGGGTTTATTTATCACCTAATCCCAAGACTAAATTATGGAATGATATCGGCATCGGCACAATTATGAACAATTTATAGAAAATTATCTTTACCCAAAACTAATCATATTCGAACCAACGATTTCCACTATTCCCCGCTATATCGCAGACGAGTATTAATTTGACATCAGGAAGCTGTGACTATAGAAATACAGTGTATTATTTACCAACTAGAATAAAAACATAGCATTGTCCTTGTTTCAAGTCTCAGATCCAGGTTCAAGCATGCTTCACGTATACCTCTTTTTGTCTCTAATTTTATTCCGTTTGTGTAAAAAAAGATTGGCGCGCGCTGTGGAATTTTTCCTTGATGGCCCGTGCTGCACTTGAATCCCTAAAAGGTTCAGTTTGCTCAAGCATTTGGCCAGAGGAATTATTCTTATAACCGTTGTTGTTGTAAACTGAGCAAAGTGACTATTACTGTGAACGTATTGATTTTGGAGAACTCTGATTTTCGCGCCATTCCAAATCATAACAAATTAGCGCAATGAAGAATGAACGCATTCTCATATTTTCTTTAGGAATATCACATATATAATGTAATTAAGGTAATTATAATTAAGCGCAATGAAGAATGAGTGAAAATCGCTAAAATAAGACTACCGCTAAAATATATACGTTTACAGTACTAAACCATTGGGTTTTATTTTTTTCCATCCTCGTGGTGTGAAGATTTTAAACCCTCGATTCTTTCCCTGAAATAGAGTCATGTCATTTTTAGTTTGTAGCGAAAACGTCATCAGTCTGTTAACTGTGACAGTTATGCAATTGTATATCTTTTCTTGACAAGAAATGCCATGCATATGCGTATAGCATCAACTGTGGGAGTTAAACGTCATCCGGAAAAGAATTTCAATGAATTGACTGGTAAAATGTCATGTACGATGGGGATTTAGATTTTCTTATTGGATAAATTTTTGACGCCTTTACATCAATTATTATTGATAGGATTTGGAAAACCAATTGTCCTTTTTAATTGTGATCTTCCCGGGAAATGTCAACTTTCTATTCTATACTGTCGAATGGTACTTAAAATATCCTACCTCACTGTATAATTCAGCACAGCATCTGGAGAATGACAGGCAGATTATGTAATGCCATTGTCTGATGAATAGTGTGTGTTTCTCACGCCAGTTCGCTTGCTAAGGGGCGTTTCAGATATCACCCAGCAGCAATGCATAACTTATTGATCGTTTTGCCTCTGCAAACAAAAAGTAAAGATTCAAAAAGAAAGTGACGTGCATTTCTATAAACGGCGCTGTTGAAAAGAGCGAAAAAATGAACAAAGACCTGGCTTTAATGGCGGCTCCTGAGTTTTATTGTCATGGCACATCTTTCCATCTTATATAAAGCCTTCTATCGTTTTAACGATTGCACTTATGATGTTACAACGTGTAGGAAACCGCGACTTGGTCATTGAATAGGTAAATGAAGTGTGAGCTACTTCGGCGATGAACTCCCTTCCCCTACCGTGAAATCGGGATTTTTCTATGTGTCTTTCTTCAAA
This sequence comes from Pecten maximus, assembly GCF_902652985.1. Classification (NCBI taxonomy): domain Eukaryota; kingdom Metazoa; phylum Mollusca; class Bivalvia; order Pectinida; family Pectinidae; genus Pecten; species Pecten maximus. The sequence continues at coordinate 24,093,667 of NC_047030.1, read as the reverse complement.
GGGACATTGAAGAGACACGAGTATGGATATGTTGTCTCCATGGCAGCATTATGTACGTTTTACTTTAAATCCTTATTCCTCTTTCTTTCCGTCCTTCCGTATTCTTCCGTTGTGTCTCCTTAACACTCGTCCGCATATTACCTGGAAGTTACTAGGGTCATAATAATTAAAAAACGCGTCCAAAAATAAGGGAAACTTCTTAATACTCAAATAGATTGTTCTTTGAACGTTCATTCCCCTACCCTGACCCTATAAGGAATGTTATTTATATTTTATGATTATCTATAATATTTTAGAAGAGGTAAATAAGAACACCTATCTAATTTGACAGGTCACCACTGTACAGGATATGTGTTATAAGTGTCGGGGGGGTAGGGTAAGGATGTGATATGTCTAGATTGTTTTACTTTGATCCTCTATGACATCTTTATTCGATGAAATTTATGAATCACTTAAACTTGATTTTTTCACGTGAGTTACACCTTTACTATACGTTACGTTTTTTGCAACCAGTTCAATTGATATTCGTAGTTTTAAGAATTTTAGTTCCGTTACATGTGTTTATTTTTGTAAACATCCTTCTAGTTTTTTTTTCTTTGGATGACTAAAACAAATCACTACTGATGGCTGATGACCTTCACTTTCACACAATGCTTCGTGTTTCTGATGAGTATAAATCGCATGGGATTGACTCCATTTTTTTATTCTTGCAATCCTAAGATATTAAACTATGAAGAAATAGTGTTTACGACAGACAAAGCATAAACATGGCAATTTGAAGAGAAATTGAAATGATTTATGAACAGTTGTGCTTGCGTGCATCATCAGCGACTAGAGTGCTTTTCACTTGAGTCGAGAAGTATGATGGACGGAACACATGTTGTAAAGTGAAATGAAGGGAGGCATAAAGAATTTTTTTTATGAAATTCTGAGTTATGGTAATGGGTATTGTAAGTTTTTCTGTTAGTATAAGTTTGTAGAATCGCTGTCTCCACCTCGGAAATTGATGTAGAACGTTGGATATGGCCACACCACCTCACTGACAAGCCATGTCAGCAAACGTGTTTGATTTAGCTAATATCATTTTCAAAAACAGTTGTAGCAGTAATGCACAGACGTTTAATGAGGCAGGCGTAGCTAGATCTACATCACTTGTCAATAGAAATGTGTTTTTATAACAAAAATATATGTAATACATTCAGATTAATGTACCTGAGTTATCAAAGGGAATATGAGATGGTTCGTGGTTTATTTTCTTTAACGTCCTATTAACAGCCAGGGTCATTTAAGGACGTGCAAGGTTTTTTGGAGGTGGAGGAAAGCTGGAGTACCACAACCAGGCAACTGTCCCCTCGTCGGTTGCGCACTCGCGACCCAGAGGTAGAGGGCTGGTGAAAAAGATCGGGACACCTTAATCACTCGGCCACCGCGACCTCAGGGAATATGAGAGCAATACATTCAGAATAATGTACCTGAGCTATCAAGTGGAATATGAGAGTACTAATTATAATAAATGGGAAAGGAAATGTAATTATGTAAAGAGATATAAGAGTAAAATATAGCAATGCACACACATTAATGAATCTTGGTTATCAAGTAAGCGTACTTATTTTGGAGTGCGCATATTTTAGCGCAAAACCCAGTTAATAAACTACCATTAGCGTAATCAAAATTAAGCGGAATTCTACCAGAGCGAAAATCGTTAAAATAAGATTACCGCTAAAATACGTACATTACAGTATACTATGTTTTCTTATTTAGATTTTGGAAAGAAAGTAGAAACATGAAGCTACATTAAAACTTATCAGAGTTTGTGTGATGTTTTTTTTTACGTTACGGAAAACGATATCGGAGAATATCGTTTTTGTCAGGCATACACGTTGTCGGTAATCTCGCGCTGTCCGGACACGTTCACGTGCACACGAAAACCTTCCAATTAGCAGACGATTCACGGTGCGTACCCGCGCCGCTTCCCGGCGAATGTTAACTTACTTATAACTTCGTACATGCGATGGAATAGTTAAAGCTATATATTCTTTGGCGGTATGCCTGTTAATAATAAAACTCAATATAATTGCTCTTTATATTTCTTCTGAAGCCGGGACAAAACTGGACGTACCTAATTTGTTTATCAATTTGTAAGTCTGTTGTGAAATTACACGATCAATTTAATCCAAATTGATCGTGAAAGTTCTTTACCATGGATTATCAGGAAATGCTACATGTCATTTGAATAGGATTGCGTCTGAGGTTTAACAGGTGCGTTGTATGAAAATAATGAATATAAATATTTTAGAAATGGTAAATAAAAATGCCTATCTAATTTGACAGGTCCCCACTGTGCAGGATAAGTGTTTAGGAAGGGATAAGAACAAGATATTTCTATAGAATGTTTTTATTATAAGACCGTAATTTCTTCATATGTCCATGCCATAATTTAGCCGTATGGAATGAAGAATACTTCAAGTGGTATTCGGGTCAATATTGAACTGTGTATAAGCCTTTGACAGGTCGGTAATAAAAACTCTACTATTCAGATGTACGTCGTCTTATACGTTTAACGAGAGTTTAATCTGACAGGAATGGAGAAGGTTCTTCAACATCAAGCTATTAAATAGGGTGTACAGGAATAGGAAACATGAAAAACAAGACCACGTGATTCCCTCACCTTTATTAACGTGCAGAAGAAGTACGCCCATTGAGGCACGACAACCCGTGTGACATTTAAACGAAACAAATTAAAGTAATTGTCACACGTTTCAAACTAATGGTTAGATTAACACTAAGGAATAAAACTGTCCGTACCTACGACATTCCCGCCCAGATCCACGAGGTGTCACGCCTTTGGATGACATTCTACAGAGAAATTTGCAGATAGACAATTGCTTTATTTCAAATTGATATTTTTGATAGATCAAGTTTGTCTCCGTTAAGCTTGTCAATCTGTGATGTCGACAATGCTTTTGACCGTCTCTTACATATTGTAGCCTGTACATTTGTATATATTTATACGCATTGATATCAATTAAAATGTCGATGCCTTTTATCCCACCAGAGCGTGAGATATGTTGAGAGCACTGTAGCATTGTCTGTTTTTTAATATGACCCAATCGATCTAGTTTGGCTTTAATCAACTGGAAAGATCGCTTTATTACGGTACCGGAGTGTTACCGTGTTGGAAACCTCAGGGCTTCAAGTATCAACAGTACTGTCCAGTGAAAAGATTGGTCTACCTAGTTTACCTACGGCTGATCCAACTATTGGACGTCCCCAGGCAACGTTTGAACAGGCTTCATGGGCCTATCGATATCTCGGATGTCTCGTAAACTTTCACAGGTCACTTCTGCCGGGTATCAATCTGACCCTACCCTTGATTAGGACTGCGGATTCCCAAGTATCCAGTGATAATATTATTGAACTGTGCCGTTCGTCCGGAAGTTTCGTGTGGAATTTTATCATTTTGCACACAAAGGCTGGAAAGGATTGGAGCTCGTGGTGCCTCGTGCCAGTTGGCATCTGAGGTTTTAGCGTGTCTTCTTTTCACTTGTGAGAGTTTTGATTTTCCATCACTCTTCTTTGTTCGATCTAAACATTGGCAATTTGTCTCATCAGAGAACTTGATGTTTTTTGGGACCTATCATACCTTTCTAATGAAGGTATCGCCTAACAGTGGATGAATAGCCGGAATAATCAACCGTTAACTGGTGTATTGTGTGCGGCAGACTTTTCTTTTTACGTGGATATTATTTATTTCTGTAAATGAGATTTTATCATTGGCAGCAAATTACATCCAGTAATTACTTAAGGAAATATCGATAAATATATACGTATTGAAAGCATGGCACATAGGTAATTGAAGCTGTCAGAAGTGTATCAGCTACCTGCCCGCTATTTTATCTCAGTTTAATTAAATCCTTTGCACAAAACTCAAATTATATCTGCAATTATTGCATTTTTTTTTCTAAATTTCAAATTACTGCGGATAATCATAAATCTTACATGTGCGGGTAAGCTTTCAAGCAATATCAACCAGTAGTGTTATAGGGGCTTCGGGATTTACTAACTAGTGTCATAGGGACCGTATACCTGTATACAGATGTGATGTGAGACTGTGAGGATATAAACGTATCCCAGGAGACACCACAATGCCAGGAAAGTTACAGCTCACATCGACTGTTACCATGGAGACGCCACAGCTCGACAACATCGTGGAGGAAAGTGACATATCAACACCTGTAAGTAGATTATCTCCCTTAGTTACAGACAATAGAATCCGTATCTATAACGTATAAATGTTTCAGTTTGATTGGCATGGGATCCTATGTGGATATTTACTATGGATACTGAACAATGGTATTCACTGGTATCGAAAACCTAGTGACATTTTGTGCTTGATTTGACGCATTCAAATTTTCGCGCAAAACCAGATTAAAACAGATTATGCAAACGATTACCTCACAAACAATGATTGCCATTGAAACCAATGTAGATAAACTACAATCAGCGTAATCATACTTTTACGGAATGCTTTCAGCGCAAAAAAGCCCGCTAAAATATGTACGTTGGCAGTATAACCTATGTAAACCTATTATGTGAAGGCCAGGTATAAAGATATATCTTAGTTTGCCACAACTAAACAGCTCGCATAAAAAATGTTATATGTTTGCCTTTATTGAACACATCACATTTGCAGAAAAGGGAAAGCTATGAATAAACGGAAAGATAACAGTGATGTTGTTTTAAGCATGACAATAAAACGCTATCGGAGATCGAGAAACGTCATACAACGCACATTCCATTAAAGGTTGGATTCCATTTTCGCTAGAATGGAGGCTGTTTGGCTTATTGCAGAAGCTAGCTACAACCATTTCGTTCTTACATCCAAAACTTTGGTTGACATCCGCAGCACAATTTGTAGTTATGGTCATGTCTCGTTTTTGAAACAAGAAAGCGAGAGTTCAAATATCTGGTGTGTTATTTTACTTGATGCCGTAGGAGAGTGGCCATTAAGCCCACACGCCCTTTTTCGTGTTCAGAAGGTGCTTGAACACGTGTCTGTAATGACTTGTGCAGATTTAATGATATCAGAACAAAATTATTTTTTGAGAGGAATTTTATATCCTCTGGCTTCTTTTCAAGCGACATGGACAAAGCACTTTAATGTCACCATGTAAACGAACGGTTCTGATGGTGACGTAATAACATGTCGGACGATCTACTCCATAACACTGACAGGCCGGGCAATCAAGTCATCTTCTTCCTCTAATAGTTATCGAATGGTCGTAAAGTTTGCAGGCAGCACCACTTGTACCAAACAGCTCACTTCAACATCAGTTTGCAGCGAGAAAAAAATAATTTTGAAACGAGTGATGTGATAAGAGTTCATTTTATATAATGGCGTCGATTTACTGCGAGACTAGAACGGCCATGTTATCGGTGTACCTCGGGCTTTATGCATGTTTTCTCCTGTCGTGTTTTAATTTGATTCTTTATCGAACATCTATCTACCGAACAACAACTTAATACTAAAATGTCCCGTTGGTCACCTGTTCGGTATTTAATGACTTTTTCACCTGTACACAGGTAACAAAAGAAGGGCGGTCAGTGGGACAATCTACCTTGTACTATTTTGATAACAAAACCCCTTCATCAGCAGAAAGCTTTCGTGTCGTTTCATTAAAACCGATCTCCGGATTTCTGTAGGATTTGAAGGCTAAATACAGTGACATTTATCATTTTATATGAGTCGTAGATACAATTGTTTAGCTGGTGATCTATATACAGACCTGTATTTATAGAAGGTGTACTCACGTATTTATAAATGGACCCCGCCACCCTGGGCGTAGCTACAGACGAATTTTCCAGGATTAATTGTGAATGAGCTTGTGTATGATACTTTATTTTCTGCTACTTAAATGTGGCTGTTAACACAATTACGAACGATTACTTGTAACTTGGAATGTCTAAGCGCAATAGTGGTGTTGAATAATTGAGCGTAATAATAATATTTATTGTTTAAGCGAAGAAGTGATGCTGATTGTTAAGCGTAGTAATGACGTTGATTGTTTAAGCGTAGTAGTGATGTTGATTGTTTAAGCGTAGTAGTGATGTTGAATGTCTAAGCGCAAAAGTGGTGTTGAATAATTGAGCGTAATAATAATATTGAATGTTTAAGCGTAGTAGTGATGTTGAGTATTTAAACGTGATAATGATGTTGAATGTTTAAAAGTAAAAGCGATATTGAATGTTTAAGAGTGAAACGGCCTTTTAATGTCATTGTACATTTATTGGATACATTTTATATAAAACCCTGTATCAAGTACACAATCTAGATATCTTGGCTTTTATAATGATGTAAGTATATATTCACTCTTCTTTCGTGTTACAATAAAATGACTCGACTCCAGTAAAAGACTCAAACTTCATCACTTAAGTAACGCGAGATACTGTAATTGCACGAGTTTTCCTCTAGAAATAATAAATATATTTAATTTAAATATCTATTAATATTAAGTGCTTATATCTGATTGGGTTCATAGTTCATACGAAACAGTAGAAGAGTATGCGTGGCCACGAATTCGATGATCCGGTTTCCGATGCCGATTCCGGAATTAGATTTAAGCTCTTTCCTGTACGTCGCGAGCTTTGTACCTATATTTGATCAATGTCAATACAATGTTTACAAAAGTTCAGCGATAAGAACTACTGAAGACACCCAGTGGGCTAGTTTGAATAACACCATCGTCACGGGATCTTGACGGAGTTTACTCAGGATCGAGTTTAAACAAATATACACATTTGTTAAACAGATTGTGAAATTAATGTTAGATGTAAAGGGAGTTATTAAAGTTAGTCGTTCAAAGTAGACCAATTGGTTCCGACAAACATATTGTCACTATACTCTCGTGTCTTGTAGATAGTCGAACACGTATTGACTTTAGATTGAATATTGAAATTATATTTGAAAAGTTTTGCTAAAGCTATCGAGCTAATATAGATATGCCTCTTATCATACTGTTCAGTACATTTCTGTTTAAAAGTGCACTCCATTCAGAGTTGTAACCTTGGTTTAGATTTTAGGAATACGTTTCCCGGAAAACATGGTGAAGATAATGATCCAGGTGCCTCGCATTTAAATCCTCCTTTTGAGAACATTACATTACCTGGTTTTGACCTACATTTACATACATGATTGTTATAAACAGTACCCTAGGGAAAATGATTCTGCTATATGTACAACACTAAAAGCTGGGTTCACTAAGAGGTTATGATTTAACAAAGACGTATAAACATGTATTTTCTTTAACTGGACATTTACGTCAATTTTGCCTTTCATTATACATTTGTAATTGTAAAATTTTACATTGCCCGAAGGATTGATGTTGACATTTAATGGCCAAATGTATATATATACAAACATGTATCAATTAACCATGGAATACGGCATATGGGTATACGCTCGTTTATAATAACGCCATTCGACATCGAAATGTTTGAAATGTCGAGTTAAAGGACTTTAAAGCCATCGTTACTCTAATATTGTTCAAAGCGTCAACGTTGATAGCTGCTATCGCTTGCGCTAGAACAACACCTGCCGCAAAACGTTTACTTGAACCTGATCGGTATAGGCCACAGCCGGGTTCTAATGATTTAAATATGCCTTCTTCACACAATACCTTTATTACTGACATTTGGAGGCGATAAAACCCTGTGTTAAATGTTAGTGCTATAAAGGGAGCTCTCCCTCTCTTCGCTTTTAATCACCATTCATTCTAGGAGAGAGCGACAATATATTGAATGTCAATTCATATACATATATAAGAGAGGGACTCAAATGTAGAACGAACTGGCCCTGGGGATATTTCTTCTTAGTTTTAATGAGACAGACGCGAGGTCTTTGTTAATGTTTTTGACTACAGCTAAATGTTGAACTTTTGCATGTGATCCCTAGTGTATGAGGATGGCTTGGTTTAATGATTTCGTCTTTTTACAGTTTCGTTGGAATGTTATTAAGATTGATGTTGACGTTTTGGTAGACCTCAACTGATTTCAGGCATTGCAAGAAATTCAAGAGAAATAGGATGCTTCGATTACGAGGTCAAATTTTGGAATCCAATCATGACAAAGCCACATTTACATATTGATTAAGTATAAGATGTTAATTAGGATCTACATGTATATGTTAATTAGTATTAACATATTAATTAGGATCCACATGTTAATTAGGATTTACATATTATTTAGGATTTGTATATAAATTATGGTTTTCATATTAATAAGGACATCCATATTAATTAGGATTTGCACATTAATTAGGATTTACATATAAATTAGGGTTGTCATATTAATTAGTACTTGCATGTTAATTTGAGTTAATTAATTATCGGTCGAGATATCCTTACTTAAATTATCATACCTTTGTACTTCAAATATAGTTATGAACACACCATGCAGCAATACAAAATCCGTGTATTATGTACAGTTGAATGTGTATGCATTGTTCTATTGTTAGTGACGAGATCAAAATACACAAATTTCCAGTGATGAAAATGCAGTATTGGTCATACAGTTTTTGTCAATGGAAGTTGTCGCATAATTTTGTCGCATAATTTGTTTTATTTTATTCGCGCTGACTAGAACTTAAACGTATAAAATATTTTCTATTTCCCTGATACCGGAAACCGTGAAAAAATGAAGTGATTTCAGCTTAAGTTGATTGGGGGGGAGCCGGGGATAATAAATAGATTACATTGCATGAAGTGTAATGTGTAGACGATTTTTGTAGAGTAGAATATGGCAGCTATTTCTAAAGATAAATATTAACATTCAATTAAAACATAATACATTGTTTATACAGTAACTGCATATCACCGTAGTGAGGGCGGTTTTAAAACACCCCTTCTGTATTTTGTAATTGAAGACATTATTAAAGGATCCGAGAAAGCATTATAAATTACAATATGTTATATATGTGTAAACACTACAGGTTGGTAGGCGTCATAATAAACATGTACATCTAATGGAGCTACATATGTTAGCCAACGAAATATGCTCACGGTGCAATCGCCAGATTTTTAGAGATGACCTTAAAAACTTTTTTTTTATCCTTTTGATATGACGTATGTATGTAGGTAAAACACATTGTAATGAATAGTGCTGTTTGGAAACGTTTTGTCAAGACAAAGTATGTAAATATATACCACTTCATATACAATATATATAGACACCAGAGAACGTGGAGGAAATGTATTGGATTGTTTCATGGTGTGAAATAGACAAATTGATTTCAATCTAATGGTGAAGAAATTACTTCACTCTGACCTCTGGCCTCTGGCCGCACGTGATTGAAGCGCAGGTGCGATCGATCGATTTGGGATTGACTTTATTCCAAACAGGAAATTGCCAAACTTCAAACTGACAAAAAAAGATAAATGTTATTTATAAAATGTGTTGTGAGTTAGAGACAAGGTGTCTATCCCCGCGCGCCTTTCTACTTGCAGTTTTCCCCATAAATAGACGTAAGTATCTAAGTGTTCACTTGTAATTAAAATACAATTAGCACAGGATGTTCTATTGAGTATATGTTTAATTTATAATTTTAACATATTTTAGATATTTTCATCAGGGATTAGAGACAATTTACAATATTATATTTAATTTTCTTTCAATTAGCAACATATATTGAAGATATATGATAATATAATTGTTTTATAAAGAGGATACAAGCCGTAGATGAATATTTCTGATGGAACCATTAAAATCATGACCATATCTTTAAAAATCACTTTTTTAATTGTGATGATGCAAAATGTGTGATTTACCAATGATGATAACTAGATGTAGTATATCGTTCAACTAACAACAAAGATTGTGACCGATATACTTTTTTCTTCTTATAAGCTATTCTTCAAAAGAAGTGGATACTCTTTCACAATTGAAGATGCACCTTTGTATATTTTTCTAACGTGAATCTTGAAATGTGAAAAAGAGTAATTTCAAACATATCCTTTACAAAGGCATCACTTAGAATTCACAAAGAACTGGCACCTTCTGATAGTCCCTTTTGTTGCCTTCTCTAAGCCCGATCATATATATATCTGAAGAAGCCAAGGAACTTTGTCTCGGAGTACATTACCTACATCAAGTTTAGCAGCAGGGAAGTGATGCGAGGGATCTAATGACGAAATCAGTCATTCCACACACAGCAATTTTGACAGTTTCCATGAGATAAAGTGTACTTTTCCTATGGGAAATATGTTTGCCTATGTTATAACAAGCTCTGGATTATGAATATTTATAATGTTTTTTTTTTTTATCTCGACCGAAATGATCGAGGGGCAGTGACAGTACCACCAGGGGAAACATTCGTCACAACTTGACATGATCTTTATACCTGCACGTAACACGATAAAATCCTCTTAAGTATATCATTATACACATTTTAAAACCTATGGTAGTTAATTTATGCAAAAGCTTATTATATCTACCTTTTTCTCAATGTGTTTTTAATATTTCATATTAACAAATATTTAGATAACATTCAACGCTGACATTTCAGGGTCGCCAGTCCTCTTAAAAGCTCCTATTTGATATTCACTTCTCCTTAAGAACGATCTAAAATAAGCACCAAATGACGTCATTGAAGTATCCTTTTGAATGTTGACTACTCATATTTCAAAGACCAGTGTGGTTTATGGGAGAGTTTGAGGGACAGTACCTCTTTAAACCCTTGACTCGAGATGTTATCGACTTGAATATATGCCTTTAATTTCGTGAGGAACATGCAGGATTTCTAATAAACATGCACGTGGTATTTTGTAATTTAAGAATTTCTTGGACAAAATCACCCCAGCTTGTTTATTAAAACATGATTGGTATACTAATATATAAACCATTTTAATGAATAAACATTCTGCGGTGTCTTTATAGTTTTATTTGTTTGCACAGAGCTACAAGCCAACCCGTTTTCCGAGTAGGAATATTCGCTGATTGAGACTGCGTTTTTAATGAGATTGTAGTGATCAGTTTTCCAATGTCACGATGTAGCTATTAAAAGAAATAAATATATACATACATAAAGAAATCTGAACTATTCCTTCTGTATGCTTTTATGTTTTTTCCGTTGTGTGATTTTTTTTTTATAGATTTATATAGTAGGTTATTGTCTACGGTCGACAATGGTTATTGTTTGAATGCTGATGGATTTTCATCGTTATTCATTCACATCCTATTTCATGTTCACTATTTCATTGTTCCCGTCTACCTATTCTTTTTAATTACGTTACATACAAAAAATGTATCTTAATTATTTATTTTTCTATATGCATTATTTAGCTGTAAAGGAATTTATTATTAAATTGTATATCTATGGCGATACCAAATAAAGTTTACACCCTATCCCCAGCTGAACTGTAGACATGATATATTTATCGTAGTGATATGATACAATATTATGATAAATCAAATGAAATAAGAAAGCGAATGATTCGTACTCATATAGTGGTAAATATAGGTGTTGTGTTCTCTCCCCAGACATATCCGTCCTAATGCCCAGGAAGCCACCATCATACAAATCATTTACTATTACTGATCGGTCTGATTGAAAAGAAATTCGTCTCGGTACATGTGACAAATTCAATTTCTGTGGTAATTTCTGGACTGGAAACAACAGTCTCCTATATCGTTAGACTTGCATGTCATGTGATAATCCAGTGGTCCTTGTATAACCATGGCATTAATATCCGGTGTACTTGATTTTTTCCGGAAAAAAGTTAGCAAACACTTAAAATGCTGTAGCGATAAACTGAACATGTCTCGGCCATTACGGTTATATTAGGGTAATTATACCAAACCAAAATCGGAAAAAATCACATTCTTTAAATAATAAGATCTTTCGCGGAAACAAAAAAATGATCTTAACTAGAAATGATATAATAATAATATATATATATATATATATATCGCTCTGCTTTCCAAATTTAATATTAGCAATCTCCTTCCGCCCATTTTAACACAAACCATCTGTAGAAGATATTTGAAAGGGAATTGCATTATGAAGATGGGTTCTTGATGTTTGCATTGGGTTCGAAGGCAATGACATTTAATGCGAAGCATTTTAAAGGAAATTCCTATAAATATCCTGCCTTTAAAATAATATGATGTAATTTTAACCTATCTTATTCCATCCATCGTTATTTATACAAAATACCTCTCTGCAAGCATTCCAAACTTCCTCCTCAGAATCAAAATTTTATTTAAACACAGTTCCTCTACTCACGAGACCTAGAAATAATAGGTAGTCCCACACCTGGAAACAATCATGTTCTGTATGGTGTAAAGCTTTGTTATTTCAGAGAAAATCCGTCTTCCTTCTTCCTGTTGTATGTATATAACCTTTCAAGTCATTAACGGTGAACCAAAAACCTAAGGTAATAAGCCTGAATTATTTGCTGTTAGAAATGAAAGGGTGATTTCAAAGAAGAGAGGCTCCCGGTGTAATGAATTAATAGGAATATATTCATCTTTCTTGAAATTTCTTATAATAACCAAGGAACTACCAATGTTTTTGAGGCGCTTATCGGTGAAGTAAACAAGTAAGAAAGTGCCTTCCGCTAGGTTCCTTCTATCGTTGTTCATTTAAGTTCATTTTTATTTTTTCCTAACGTGTCTAATTTGGTTTTACATGTAAAGTATTATGACTGTATGGATCATTTTAATATTCTTTCTTCAGCATACATTGTATTTATGGCATGTATTGTAAATGTACGTATATTGTATATACATGTACATTGTATTACAAATGTACACACATCTGTATATTGATATAAATGTATTACAAATGTACATATATATTTTATCTATTACAAATGTACATATATATTTTATATATTACAAATGTACATATATTGTATCTATTACAAATGTACAAATATTGTATCTATAACAGATGTACATTTATTGTAGCTATTACAAATGTAGAAATATTGTATCTATAATACTGAATCTCTGCAACCTTCGTCGAACATTTTCGAAATCTGTTCTTTCAGAAGATCGAGAGACCATCAATGCCATATTACACCTTAACCCAGCTAGGTTGTTGCCGGGGATTTCAGTTTGAAGTTTCATAGCCGTTTTATCGTTATATCAGCTGTTCAAAATATCTCGGGAACGAATAATCAATCATCTCTCCAAGTGATGGCTGCTCTGATACGGAGGAAACCGAGCACGAATCCTCGATAATGAAGAAAATAGCGTCCGGTCCTGTAATTTATCAATGAACTTAACCAGTATGTATTTGAACAAGTGTTCATCGTGTGTTAGCCGAAACAACCTAAAATGTCATATGTTTTATTTTAAAGCGCACACGAAAAACTGCTTTGTTGATGTCTTACATTGAAAACGAATTAAACAGTTCTCTTCGAAATCGCTGGTAATGTGACTTTATTCCTCGCGCTGTTCCTGGCTTTTACCAAAGGTGTTGTTTGAAATAAGACATCTGTATGGCATGGGCTCTGTTTACCTTGATAGATAAGACTGTGATATTAGATTCTATCAGTATCTGTGTAGATTATAGGAAGATTTGGAAAAGCTTAAATGTACCAATGTTGTCAGAATTTTCCTTCTGTTATAAGATTTTGGTTTAGATAGAATGAAGGCAAATATTTTGTTCGACTCTCACACATTTGTTTTTTACGTTGCAATCTTTGGTACAACTTTTGACAATTTAGATTTATGTTGCTATTGGCATTTAGACAAAGCAAGACTATTTATTTTGATTTTGGTAAAACTATTAACGGTTCGATTCGGTATAGATGTATTCATTCTGTTTACGTATTTTTGTTTGTTTATAATAAACTGTTGAGTTTAGTATTACCATTTCAAATAACATAATATTCGATACCATATTAGTAAATCATCTTAACGCTTAGATTATTCAAAGAGTAATTGATATAAGACGCTAAAACGTATATAAATGTGTATGTGTGTGTTTTATTTATATTAGACACATCCTTTTAAACAAAATATCAATAATACTACGATGCTTTGTTTACTCGCTAAACTTATCCGCCATTAATTAAACCTAGCGGTTATTTTAATGGACTCTGTACTTCATTACATTTTGACTTAATTTAAGTTACTCGGCATTCCGATTACACCTCATTACTCAACAATAAACACCCCTGGTTCTAATTATAGTTACCCAGAATTATATAATCCCAGCGTTAATAAAACTGTACGAATGTCCTATTAGGTTGTCCTTCCACTGTGTCCAGTACTTTAGCACGTAAAGTCGTTATATAAATAAAACAGTGTCCACTACCATGCCATCAGTTAAATGTCCAGTACACGATCTTAAATAATAACTTGTTCTTTTTGTGTCTTACACAAATAGTGTTCCGTTTGTCGTACTGCACCACGTGTAACCTAAACATTGTCATAAAAAGCATTGACAGCTTTTAAATAACATTTTGATATCGTTAACTAAAACAAATACATCACTAAATTGTCCTGAGTCTTTTAAATATCTGGTTTTCGGATTGTTAAGAAACAAATATTTCATTAATACTGATTACAAAGATATATAAATGACTAGAAATATAATAGATTTAGGGAATTCTTTTAAAAGGGCGTTTCAGTTTAAGCTACGTATGCCTGATACAAGCTCCTGGACAAAGCTAACTGCTGCGCGTAACGTTACAAGACTACCGAGAGCTGTAATTCCAGAGATTCGCTCCCGAAGTAACAAAGGCCCTGTTTTCATTTCCGCTTCTTTGTGTTGAGGGGATGATCGAAAGTTTTCTTCATGTTCGGAATATAACAGATTGTGTAAGCTAGACAGCTAAGTGTTATCGTGAGCATGAACGAAAGCTGGCATACCATACATTGTACGGTGAAGTCACAGGATGTTTTAAAGTAGAATGATTTGATAAGTTGTGCTCGTGGACGGCTAGTCATACGCCGTGGTTACGTAGAGGTGTCCGCAGTTACAGCCTTACTACTCTCCAAATACACGTCTTCTCCAATCTGTGTCACATCTGTGTTTGTGTAGAAGTTTTCCCTCGAATTTGTAAGATTTTCACAACGAGGTTTTGGTACATACGTCGTGCTCGACTAGCCACGCTCGACAACACAAAAGGGGTGGATGGTGAAGTTTATATCGGACGGATATGTATACATTAAACGTATATATCGTTTTAACTAGGTGATCAAATTTCTGGATGTACCTTTGTGAATTAATTTCTGTTCATCCCTTGACATTGTCTACAAGAAGTTGAATCCGAAGGTGACCCCACCTGTGTGAGAGGGTATCTTGTTTCTCCTCGACACCGACGTCACGATGCTGCTTGGAAGGAAGGTGATATTATCTTTCTCATTGTTTGATTGAATGTAACCGTACAATGTATTTATAGCCTCATTATAAACTTGATATGTATCCGATGTTGTCGATATAAACTATAATGCTTTATAATAGCATTGTCACATCTGGTCATCGGGCTACACACGGCGGGGATACGGACAGATTTCACAAGATATTGTCACATTGTCGACGTAAACATTCTTGATGAATGTATACCAGACAAAAACAACATGACACCTTTGGTCTTAAACTACAACATCTACATGATGTTGATTTCTTGATAAACCATCTAATGTATGTTAACTAACTCGCATTTTTCATCTTTTGTTATTTGATAGAATATGGGTATAATAGAGGTGCCATTCCGACCCAACCTATCGGTGTCCAAAACAGGGGTGGGTCATGAGACATTTGAAATTCTAGTTTCAGCCTTCTTGGGGAAAATTCTTAAGAAAACCAGTATAGCATTATAACAGATTGAGGTGTTATGTGCAACACAAGGGTTGGTCATGAGACATTTGCATGCTGGTTTCAATCACATTGAAAAAAAAAAGATTGTATAGAGTTTAAACTACATAAGAAACATTAATTTGAATGTTGATATAATGAGGGTGGGGGTTATGAAGATAAGGTATCATAAGATTTAGTTTTTGACAATATTATTACATGTGATACTGGTATTCGCTGTATGATGTGAAGATACACATGCTGCTAAGAACGGACTATTAAGTATGGATGACATCATCAAAAGCTTTAAATACTGAGGATAATGAGATGTGATTGACAGGGCAGAGTGGGATACCATCTTTTATAGTCTTGTCAGCTTAAATCAACCTTCATTTTGTTTGCGTAATATGAGCCCTGTGAATATAATTTGTAGATATGTCTTGATGAAATGTTGTGCACATTGTAGTTACTGAGGCGTTGACTGGCTTGACGGGAAGTCTTGTGTGTATTATGACTAATTACTGCGACATAACCAGGGTGTAGCCTAATTCTTGAATTGTATAATACACTGCACTTCACCTCTTGGTCTATTTATCACTAGTTTGTCTACTTGTATTAAGACTTTGCCCTACGCTGTATATGTGTATCTAGTTGATTGGATCATTGAAATTGTATTTAATACATCCTTTCTGGTTGGCGGTTAAAAAACATATTATATGTACCCTCTAAGCAAAGTAGTATTTGGTCATGATGGTATTCCTGTCTATGGGTAAGGACTGTAGTTTGAATGTTATTTAAAGTCAATCAAATTTGTTTTTCAAACACTTATTGCACCCTCAAGTATGTTAATGATTTGAATTCAAGGATAACATATTTGTATGTATATTCTTTGAGGCCAAATTTTACTAATTGGATACTGTCGAGATTCACAAAAATAAATTGGGTGACAACAGTCCAAAACTGGAGACTTAAAATTTTGTTATAATATACAAAATTATTATCCTTATAATGCATATACATATACCCTCAAAAACAACTTTTATTTTTTGAATAAAAAATCATGTTTATTTTACTGATATGTCGCGATACACAATTTGACATATAAACATTTTAAAACCTGTTTTATTTTTATTTGACTGAAATGTCACCAACGCTCACTACTGTAGATGATCGTGATGAATGTATGTTTAAAGAAATCGAATGTTACTTTTATGAACTGTATCACGTTTTTAATCAGTCAGTGCACTCTCGCTAATGTTTATCTACTTAAGGTTTGTGATTTGTGGCAGACTGTGATAAATAGATCCAATTCACAAGGAAATTCGTGGAAATGTCGACCAGTTTTATTTAAATAATTTACTAGTTCAGTTGCTATGCAGTAGTCTACAGCAGGAAGCTCGTTTTTGTTGTTAATAGTTTGTGAGTCATTGTGAACAAATATATAAAAATAAAAATGTCTTCCACGGTATCCAATCCAATAGATTGATAATATGTACCAAGGTTACGTTTTAAACCCAGGTATAAATTTAGGATTCTTTCAGAACAATCCTAAGCGGTCTTCGTTACTGGTTTTACAGGTAAATGTGAGCTAGTTACGGTCCACTGGTTCTGAATGTAGTGTTATGAACAGTTCTTTTCTGTAGTCATGCAAACCTCATACAGGCCGGCGATGTCTCTCAATGACTTCGTGTCACCGGGTGTCCACAGCTTTATAAGGATTGGAAATATCGGTTCAGCACGAATGGTTTTCAATAAGTAACCATGGAAATTTACCACCGGTGTTTTCATAATGGATATTTTTGGCTTATATTTAATTCAATTGTCATTGGATACTAACTTAGAAATAAGAGCTTTAGGCCATGCACACGTCATTTGGGAAAGTTGGCTATCAAAATTATTGTTATAGTGATGACGTCTTGTCGACACCTTCAGAAAATTTCATTTTGGGCTTGGCACATAAAATAGCTGGTCACAATAAAATTATCTTACTTGAATCGGACACGAACTTTATAAATATTTCTAGTTTGAAATTGGAAGTTTCTTGCAAATACCCATAGGAAGATGGAAATGGGAAAGTTCAAAACAAAGCATACTGATAGGTAAATGATAATTGGAAAGTTTATAATAAATGAAAAATGAATCTGGAATATAATATCATATATTGTGTTCTTTGTTGAATTAATTTCAGAATAAGTAACAAAATGATACAAATGTCGATCTAAATATTTCTGATTCCTTGCTGTGTTTATTAAGTGAGTTTATCGCCCTCTGAACAACCAGTGTCTTTTTGAGGCGGGTTTCCTTGTAGTAGTTGGTGACTTACTCACTGAACAACATACGGTTGACTTGTCGTATGCCATCCAGAACAATTGGGGTAAAGTGCCTTGTACAAGAACACAACCACGACAGTACAGTCCGGCCCGTTTGTCAGCTTCCCAAGAAACACAAACTGACACGGGTTGGGAGTGACGACCCGGGTAGCTGGTTACAGTGATTTCTGTCACAAACCGCCATACAGTTAGTGTGAAATTTCGTTATCAAAGTCGTATATCATCATAATGACAATCACGTGGGTCACTTCTGAATCATTTAATTGTTTCGTTTCTGTTTGATGAACATCATGACCTAGAACAAACAAATAATCGAAATAGAACAATAGCTTTATAACTGGGTTTTGTTTGCAGTTTTCGAAGAGAAATTTGCCCAAGCACGAAACATCCGTAGATATGTTAGGCCACAGGTCACTCACATCTGTATCTTTATCTCCAGTACTGAAAGAATTTTACTCCATCTATCTTGGGAAAAACATTCCGCCAATATTTTTATTGCTGAGAGATATTGCTAGCAGGTCAATTCCCAAAAGTCTAAGCAGGAATAGTGTCGAATTTCCGGCAACGAACCGGAAACTCTCAGTCGATCCATCAGGAGCAAGGAGGTCTCTCGCTAGTGTTTTGATAGTATTGGAAAATTATCATTGAAAGTCGGTATAAATTACTTCAGACAGGCAACAGACCACAGTATAAACACCGCCCATCATTCTCACGGGATAGCGAAAGAAAACAAGTCTATATTTAGACTTGCAAGCACTTTCTGCACATAGACGCAAACATTTGATAGACTAAGATCATTTTGAAGTGAACGCAGTGTTGGGCAGAAAACCAAAACAAGATAAGAAAGAGTTTGAAGAATCATGCAAATATATGATTAAACCAAATATAGATTTTTCTTTCCCAATTATCTTTCATTCCATGCAATCTAATGTACCATGCACCTTTACCGTATAGGGTTCGCCGACCTATTTCTGACATTTTTCCAATACTACTGTTATCTAACACACAGATATCCAAACATTTTTGTTTGTGCAGTGATTATTTGGGATCGGAATGTCAGAATTATAGAAGTATAAAGATGCAAAATATGTTTTTTTACCAGTTGTGTATCAATTTTGGGGTTTAGTTTATTCTTGAGTGACCGAAGGTTACAAGCAAATTGACCATGTTTGTTTAATCACAAGTCTTGAGCATAACGGCTTTTTTTAAATTATAAACCCATTCTTTAGTGAACACAATAAACCTCTATATGCTCTATATATGAGGTGTTCAATATTTAACTTATTACGTCCTTTTATGGCGATAACGGTATTTCTATAATTTGAACGATCAAACCTTTAGTCTGATTTGACGTCACTGAACAGTTCACATCAGCTACGAGATCAGCGTTTCTGATCTATGGCTGCACGGTCTGGTGCCATAGCGTGAAGATTATCGGCTAATTCCGTAAGACCTACATATACCTTCAAATCGACGATTCCAGGCGTTCATTAGAATGAATAAACGTTTTACTGAGTGTCAAGGAAAAGAAATTAACGTTTGTCATTGAATGGCATCGTGATATAACATCCACTGGACCCGACAGGGTGATGTAAGCTCCATTGTCATTGGACCCGACAGGGTGATGTAACCTCATTACCATTGGATCCGACAGTATGATGTAAGCTCCATTACCATTGGATCCGACAGGATGATGTAACCTCCATTACCATTGGATCCGACAGTATGATATAAGCTCCATTGTCATTGGATCCAACAGGGTGGTGTAACGTTTGTTCCATTGGATCCGTTAGACGGTGTGTCAGGAGACAGGTTACGTTTGAGATATGGACACGTGCGTTTGAAGTGTACCTTGGTTTCAGTTTGAAAAAATTGGTTCACATGCTGGAAAAGCACGAAAGGCAACTGTGACTGAGTTTTATCTGATGTCGTTAAAAAGCTGGAGCGATGAAAACGGCATTTAAAGAAACTGGCACATGTAGGAAATACTAAATTGTTATCCTCTAGCTATATAGTTTAGTCTGGCCACAGGTCTCTGGGAGCGTTGGTGATGGCAGTTTCATCGTCGCCTTCTGACTTTTTCTTTTTCTTTAAAAGGCCACTCCTTCGTTAGGACATCAGAAACATGCACAATTTCTGTTGATGAAATCTATGTCCGAACGATGATAATATGAGTGTTTGTGCCTACATGTAATTAAATCAACGCCGAATTGTACAAGAAAAAGGCGTATCGTATACAAATACCGTATGTTTCTGTGGTAATTAGTGATACTTCGGGTCGAATTAATAATTTTCAGGACTTAATACTCGAAGAACTTTGGTTTTGGCTTCGGAACTTTTACTACTTGGAAAAAATATACATTTGCAGTAAGTTATATTTTGATGACCTAAACTTTCTTCAAACGAAGGAATGCCTCTTTAAAATCATAAACTTTAGAATAACCAAATTTAACGTGTAACATACAGGGATAAACTGCTGTCATTTTTTTCGCTCTCAGACACATTTGATCATGTTTATGAACAACAGAAATAGGTTAAAATGTCAAACGAGTTCTTCTAAAATGGAACCATATGTTGCCTATAAATAGCCATGACGTATGGTGTCTTGACATTGACGTGGTCTGTTGTGGTGATGTGATATCATGCTCCAAGATTTTGGTTCGAGAGTATATTAATCACGTTTCAGGAAATGACTTTTAGTCTCTTCAAAACTTAAAACGATTTCGATGCAAAGAGTGTGTTGGCATTCGGCTTGTATTTTGGCTGAACTTAATTTCAAGTTGTTCAAGTGGATGACCTTAACCTTCATTAGAGGTTGCACAACATCGGTAAAATATTAATGTTCTCGAAATGTGTGATATTTTGTGTGTTGCTTCTGTACCTAAAGAATCTTAAACACATGTCAACATTTTATGCAATGTTTCAACTAGTTTGATTAATCTTCAGTTTGCATTGTTATCTACAGGAAAGGCAAATTTCGAGTCAAACTGATTTTTGTAATTAGACAATCGTGTGACGTCATATATCCGTGATGTATTCTTGCATTGTACTCTGGATGCTATTGTTTTGAAATCTAAGAAAACGTACCCGGACATGCATTCCTATGCTATTGAGTATCCATACATGTGTATACAATACCTCAATGTAGAATTGCATTTTATATTAAAATATAAATAATAATGAACTCTGGTATCCAGGACATGTCTGACTCTAACAA
This sequence comes from Pecten maximus, assembly GCF_902652985.1. NCBI lineage: Eukaryota > Metazoa > Mollusca > Bivalvia > Pectinida > Pectinidae > Pecten > Pecten maximus. The sequence goes on along the minus strand of NC_047030.1, from coordinate 24,072,315 downwards.
GGGGGCGATGATGTGTTATAAGACTTTGGGGGCTGGTGGCCAGTCCACACACCATGCAACGTCTTACATATAAATTGATGAATTACGAAGCCCCTGTATAAATTCAGACTTAGCTATTTGCATTACAACACTGCCGTTTTATACTGCTGTTTTTTAATTCAATAAATAATTAAAAACAGACATGCATAAATCGAGCTAAAATCTATTTCTTACTTTTTAATTAATTCAGTAACACTGTATTTGTTTCTGTTTAAAAAACTATTTTGTTCCCGATAGCTCTGTTTAATCACTGTCTTTAGTTTTGTAGGGCACCACTGAACATAGTTTATTTGACTGCCAACATATGGTAAATGTTAATTTTGACGTGTTAAATATCCCTGGTTATGAAATTAAAGATTACACAAGAAATTGGAGATTACCTTCACAGTTGGTTGTGGGTTTTTTTTCTGTGTCAATAACATTCTACAGTAGATTGAGAACAGCGATGTGCATGTAAAGTGTGTCACGTGACTCCGCCTGTACAACCTGTATAACATTAACACATTCGTCTTGGGCTCATTTGCACATCAAACGACTGGGGTTCAAGTGGTTAGCGACAGGATACATTTGAGGCCCTTTTTAGATAAAATACGGAACCCTTTAAAGGTCGTATATACCTCTGTATGTCACTACAGTCATTTGTGATAATATCCGGAGGGGGTGGTAAGCTCTGCTGGCTGACATTTCGTCCCCGACGTAAATCGTTACCCTATACACCATTTTTAAATTCTAATTAGTGGCACGCACAAAAAAAAAAAAAATTACACATGTATTTCATATTCTTTAAAAAATAACCATTAAACTACAGGGTCAAGCCGCTATCATGATGGGTTGATATTTATAAAAGCCCATTTTTTTATGCACTGACTTCCATATTGTGGTCCCCACATAAACATAATTGTCGGATCATACAAAATGAAACTAAATAATAATAATAATAATAATAGTTTCATGTTAAACTTTTCGACACGTATACCTGTATTTATATAATTAGATTGATATGTCTTCGTCTTCTGCAAAATATTTTGTTCCGGTGTTCAGGCATAGTGTAATGAAAAGGTGTTTTGTTTTTATATTGTCTTGATTAATGCCCGCCGACATTAGAACCAATGACGACAGCATTGACCCATAAAGGAATCGCGTAAACGTTTTGTTAAAAGTTTGTTAAAATGATCGAGCTTTAGCGAGTACTTCCTCTCTCGAGGTTTTTTTTTGTGATTCGTGAGTTGTTGTACTGTTTTGTTACCGGTATGATGGGTAAAGAAATTTGGTGAATAATTTCCCCCTACCTATATTTACTTCATATTTCGCTGAAAACTGAGCCTTTTTGAGAAAATATTTGAGAGTTGATCATTGCCTTTTGGAGTTGCCGTAGTAATCTGCTCGCCCCCAGGATCAACAATTAATGGTGATTAACCAGCCAGGTGAACACACCACGTGGTCCCGCTGAGTAAGACCTATATATCCCGTCATGCCTCATTTTGGGGGTTATTTGTCAGCTTAAGATTAGGGACATAAAAGAAATATGTCTAAAAAACAAAATGAGATTTAACAGATAGTAATGGAATATTATTTTATAAAATGTAAATATATGTCATTTACAGATATTTGAACAAGTTGTCGTATAATTAAAGGGATATGTGGGGTTTTTTTAACAACGCACTCAACAGATATATTCTACATACGGGTAGCTTTCGACCTCTACCAGGTGGCCTTCTTCAGTCCTAACCTTGGTCAGTCAGGGGTTACAGACTAATTTGGTGTGAGAGTCAGTCATATGAGGGATATACGTGAATTGTAAGCTGACGATGCCGTGTCTCGGCTGGCCAGGGTAAAGCGATACATCAGACGGCCTACACCTGTTACACTGGAATGTACGTCGTCCGATTGTAACAATAATCTTTGTCCAAGATAAAAGATTCAATTTTCTTGTTCATCTATATTATGAGTCATTTGTTTACAAACAATATCACTGGGGCTTTGTCCGGGTTTTCTTCCAAAGTCTTCCTTCTTCAGGAAATCATAGATTCCTATTATCTGTAGGCCGAGTTTTACCTGTCATCCGCTTAAATTTGAGATTAGTTTGAAAACAAATTGGGATAATATTATTGCAAATTCCTTACCTGTGTAGGGTGAACTCACGACTTGTGTTTATTGTGTATCGTGTAATAAGGGGGGACAGAGGTGAAATGTTTATCATCCATGTACTAGCATACTAAGGTCACGCAGTTTGTAGCCACATGTGGGATTGTGGCAGGTTGTGGCTGGTTGGACCCTGTCGCTATATATAACACAAATGACGAAGGAAGACAACTTTTTAACTCGTGCCCTGACCGGGCCTCGAACTCACGATCTACGGCACCCAATTGTACGGCTGCGCCACGTGAAAAGAACGTTTCAATGGCGCATACATTGTATATATAAAGGGGAAACAAAACATAGATATAATTGACCTTTACTGATTTTGGTTTCTTGAATGTATCTGATTCCATAATTTATCCCGAACCTGATTTTATATTCTATCCTAAGTGTCGGACGAGGAGGCGATAAACTACTGCTAGAATTTAGGTGAGAAATTTTTTACAAAAATCTGGAGTCCATACAATATGGGCTGTGACTACATTTTTCCGTATGAAATTTCTAGTAGAACATTGCTATATTCTACAACACCCTCATATAAAATGTGTCATTCCAATATTTAGAATAGATTTACATTGAAAGGGTGTAAAATAAACGTGGGTGTAAAATAAACGTCAAAAGCCAGAAGCAAGCACGTCGCGCGCATTCCATATTACTCAGCTCGAGTATCGGTCTAAGGGAGGTAATCCGAACTAGTCTGTCCTGTATTGATCTGTATCGGTGTTTATCCCTCTTGGCGTGTAACAGAGACTACGCCACGGAAACAAACCACCAGAATTACAACTATTCTCGCTGAATATTTTTGAATTGCTGCTGTAGTATTTTTCTTATTTGTGAATGAAATGTGAGCTTCGGATTTTACAGTAAAAATAGAACGAATCTGAAAAAAATACAGATTGATGTTTATGATTGCGGGACGTAACATTTTACAGAAGGAGTTTGGTACCTCTGCTGTGCTTCATGAGTCATTACTTACCGAGTACTTAAATCAACTGAACGTACCTTTACATTGGGAAAGAAACCTGATATCTTCGCAGATAAAAAAAACAACATAAATCCGATAAAAGTTTATAGAAAACGAGGCCGACACTAACTGATGGGACGCCAATCGTCTATATCAAAAAGACGCTTGATCGAGACAGGTGACGTGTAAACTGATCCACCGGAATGATAAAGACGACATTTTGAATTTCACGAAAACCGGAGAACCTATTATCAGAGACGTAATCTTGATAGACCCTATTAAAAAGTGTTAAGTAATCTTGATTAGAAGTTGAAAAGCGAGATGTATCCGATTTATCTTCGTCGATCACCTTTGATGTTAAGAAATATACAACGATGATGTTTCTGATTTCGTCGCTAAAAGGTTATTGTTTGTATTATCTAGTTAGATTAGTGACTCAAGTTTTAAAAAAAAACGAAAAAAAAAGAAAAAAAACAGGAAGAAAAATAATGATAATACCGTGAAACATAAAATCGTTATGAATTAAATGGATATAAATCCGGTATGTAAATTTGTAAATAAAATTGATTTAAAGATCACTCTCGTGCATTTCGGGTATTAAGCACCGAAAGTGCTGCGGTTACTACCCCGTGCAGCAGAGAGTCAAAGTGTACAGCGCCACGCATGCGTCACGCAGTGCGTACGCTCCGGTGTTACGATAAGATGAGATGTTTGTAGAGATAGGAGACACATCGCGACAGGAAAGTCTGATAAGACTCCTGACTTTAGGATGTACCTTCTCCTACTGCTAGATTATGTCATAACCACTTCACTGCCTTCAACTGTTTATAGATCTGAGACAGTGGAATAGAGTCACGTGACACAACCTGCTGGGAGAAAAGTAACAACGGTGGTCGATACTATAGCAACATTCGTCTGGTGTTTGGGACATTTATCAACAAGTAAATACTGTAATATCTGTCTGATAGACACCCATCACGGCAACACATACAAAAAAATGTACGCATTACATCAACGGATTGATTTGAAAGACATTCATCAATATCGCAAAACAAATACATCTGTCCGTCGATAATGAATACGTAGACATTTGAAACTTGATACATCTTTGAGTCGATAGCGTCTGGTTTTTAACTTAAACCTGGAGTTGATACTCAAACGATGTCTTATAGTCATGATATCGGGACGATTTGTGTTATCCCTGATTTTAGACCACTGCATAACTGAGTCGGATTGATAGCTTTGTTGGTTAGAGCGCTGTTTTTAAAATTTTGATTTCCAGTTCGGTTTCTGGCCGATATGGTATATTAATGTGTAGTTTCAGTATGGTTTCGGCCAATTTGGATATTCACGTTTAAAATGTGACATTTTTCTCCACCTGTCGCCTACTTATTATGACTGTAGTAAAATCGGATGTCTGTATGGGCTATGGTAAGGGTTTCTTGTCAATTGTCACCCGCTAACATCATGCGAACCCCATTGGTACATGTACCTTTACATGTGTTACTGAAGTTTCGGCATCCACAAAATGATGACGTCACAGGTACTGCAATACATTGTACCCATGCCGTCAAAGTATTCACGTCGCATGTATTTTTATGTCATGAGTACCCGTCGGGTATATACCGACCCAGAAGTTATGTAGAAAAATATGTTTAACTGAAAATTTTGTATATTATCAATATACTGTAACTATATATCGGTGATTTTCAGAAGGATTGCCACGTGGTAGTTACATGTCAGCGAGGCGTGGCACAGAATTCTTTGACAATTGAGTCTATATATCAGATGGCGGGAAAGAGTAGCTAAAACCTGTTCTGCACGAGCGCTTGTTCAGCGTTTGTAAAACAGCACTCAATTAATTCAAAAACATCAATCCAATCACTTTTATTGAGTCTGAAGGCACGTGGTTAACTTTTACAGTCGTGAAACGACAGGTGACAAACAGCTCACCTTTCATGTCTAAAATCCCTCAGACGAACTCAAGTTAGGTACAGAGTCGTAATGGGTGGAGGAAAACGAACATTTACTGCGGTAGAGCAACCCGATCATCACGCTGATAGGCTAAATATATTTTGTACAAGATTCTTATCAATTCGAATTAAATCGATGATGTCATTTTTCCGAGTGAGAGGTAAACCCTTTGCAGCATCAGCAGCATCGCTGGTTGCTATTTACCTGGGCTATCGGTAGATTACATACGTTCTCCTTCTAACAGCCTGAACAATCTGATTCTAAACACGATTTTGATTATACGACAGCCGTTCTCGACAGAAGCTCAGGTGAAACAAACACCGATAAAGGTCGTGTTTTACCTGGTGACACCTGCGAATACACTTCTTACATGTATCTATCATAAGTCTTATTATCCTCACTCATTCCATTGACCAATCTATCGACGGGAAATGTTTTCTGTCAATACGGATTTCCTTGAGAAAATCACGGGCTTGTTTCCAGGCAGAGTAGATTCAGTTGCTAAGCTGCTCGAATTATGAGCCCAACTTACCTGTTCTTCTCGTGCAAATTAGTAGATGATGAGTTAACAGGATTACGCTGGTCCTCGAGAACTCGCGACCCCGAAAATTGATTAGAAAATATTGATATTTCCTCTATTGCAAAACAAATTACGCTGCCTGCAGTTTGTCTGGAGAAAGCTCATTGTATCCTTGTTTGTCATGGTTGTCCGGCCATATCCGATAGGTTCGCTTAATTTAACCGTATACATGCTTTCTAATCTTTGAAACTGGCAGAATAGGTAGATGTGATGTATTGCTCCTAGAAGTTTCAAAGAGAGTCTTTCAATTTGGAAATGAATTTGAACTGTACATGTATGTTAGCCATTGAAAATGATAACAGACATATCAAATGATGATAGTTGTTGCTGATTTTGGGGCACAGCAATTAAACCATGTACTTTTTCTTTGGCGTGTTCAATGTTCATAGATATACCAAGTGGTCCCCTTATCACCACGCTAGTTCTCATTTGGCGAATGCCGTCAACGAAGCGGAAGACGCTTACTCTTACGAACCACCTGGTCGTATTCTCATTGTACCTTTTCAATGGTCTCTGTGCAAATCTATATTTGTTCTTCATATGAAAATCTATATTTGTTGTTCATATGATGGAGTTTGAGTTTGACTTATGGTTTCATTTTAATTATGCTGTTCTCTGTTGTTTTAAAAAGTGCCAAGTCCTTTGTGTAACATCGAGGTAGTTTTGTAGTGGTTAGGGGAAGTGGCAGGGTGAGTTGGTACGTCTTTTGTATGTAGGGTATATAACAAAGACACGAAGATGTAGAATTACACAAGAAATGCAGAAACAACTTGTAAAGGATTTGAGTTTTGAATAATTCAATATTTCTCTGGTAGGTATGACGTACTCCGTACAAGTGACAAGGAAAGCCGCAGAGATTCCTTGGAGATATTGATGTTTTAGGTGATTGTGGTATAAATACGATTGCGCGGATACCAGGAGCTTCCGCCGGTACACTAACGACTAGCGAGACTTACACCAATGTTATCCATCATGATAACGCCACCCTAGGCATTGATTTGAGACTTAATTTCCCGGAGAGCGCCTGACGTCTATTCGATACACTGAGACTACTCGCGTGCGCTCGTGCCACGAACGCGCTTGATGCTTGACAAGTAGATGATATAATTATAATCAAAATCGGAGTTCAATCAATTGCAAACCCGATCACAACATTGTATGTGCAAAACTACAGAATATTGAGCGGGGTGGTTAAGCCTCCACTACCGGAGATCAATCTGCTTTCAAGTGTATTATCAGTATCAAACACCATTGTTAATCTAACGGCTGTACACGTGATTCATAATCGTGTATCCTTCATAGTTCTAAGTGGTTTTGTTTAATTCCTTAAAGAATACATCTTCATTAAGTAAAATCGATTGGTATTGTTCTTCTATACAACAGGGATTGATTAAATGTTGTCGGTAATTAATTGAAATTAACTGACAAAACGGACGCCCTTAGATAACGATATATAAATATATAAATGAAACAGAGCACATGATTAATTGAATTTAAATCACTTCCTCCGATTGAAATCGAACCCGGGACCTCTGCCTTACTAGACTTCCGCTCAACCGATCGAGCTAAAACAAGATCTCTCTAACCGTGCGTTATATTGCAGTAAGTTCACAATTAAATTGTGTCAAATGCCTAGTATTTCAGTTGTGAAACAACGGCATTCACAACAGCAGAAAATAATTTCTTACAATAGCTAGTCTAAATTCTTTTAGTACACGAACCTGAATAATCCATTCCGGTCGTAGTTTCTGTGGGCGGAATTCACGGGTGGTAATTCATCGCGTTATAAATTTCTCTTTGTTACCTTGGAAACGACTGGTGCCAATAGTGTGTCCCTGGGACATTAAAAAGAAGAGATGCCCACATATCACGTGATACAAATGTCACACGGGAGCGTTCTCCTGGTTGGAAATTACATTACACCGTTGGAAATATTTTATTTCCCGCGTTTTATGTTGTTTTACCCTCGCCATTTGATCGGTGTGAACTCTATTGAATTATATAATTAACCTCTGTGTTTAGCGATCACTGCCATTGTGCAAATAACAGTGAGCCAAAACACACCGTGGGGCATGTGTAGTGGTTGTTTTTTGTTTTGTTGTTGTTTTTTTAAGACATACTGGCTAAAGGAGACGTTCTAAAAGTTTCTGATCGAGGTAGAAACATTGCCATAACTTTGAATTTTCTGTATTTTGCAGTATATTTGATACATAATTTCATCAAGGTTTCCAGAGATCTAAATGTGAAACCAGACACATAAATGACGTTTTATTTAAATAATTTCCCCAAAATTGATGGCGAATTCCCTTGTATTCTAGCTGCATTTGCTTCCATTACAAAATTAGTTTTGGGGAGACTTCTGACAGATATACCCACGACCCCGTCCAATGTCCTGTTGGCACGCAGTGTATGATTAAATTACCATTCTGTAAGGTAGTGTTTTGGTGTTAGACTATAGGTAGGGAGAATCCAATTTGTTTAAAAGTGATATGATGAACGTGACTACGTGCATGTGATGCATTGTCAAGTTCAGTAGATCCCTGGGGATTCCCTCAGTACATTGTCGACTAGACAAAGAAGGAGAAATATTTTTATTTAGCATCAGAAAATATGGAAAGGTTGGATTTTGTTGTACATATTTAATGTTGTTACAGAAGCTTTTAATTAACTACCTTATAGGGAAGGAAATGTCGAAACTAGTATCTTTAAAACGCTGTGACGTAGGCGTTTTTTTCAGTAACTGTCGCCTGAATCTTTAATTAAGACACTCTTGGTCACAGACTCACAATGTTTGGTAAAAGTACAGCATATTTCTTTTGAATGTCGAATTAAATCAGTTTACACTGCTTTTGGTGTAGATACTATTGGCCTAAAGGTATCGTGGTTTCTGTCCAACCTCCAACGGTTCTGTGCCAGTATCCGATCGAACACGGCACCATCAACCAATTACTGGGACGATGGGTCAAGATGGGAATGCTGCATGGACGCGGCAGTGTTATTACTTCTGATACGGGATACACTCGGCGGGCCTGTTCTTTGTCATCTGTCTTGTCCAATCACCCGTACCTGTTTCCGCAGCTCGCCACATTATTGGGTAATTCTGTAACACCGAACCTTCCCAGGAGTCGACCCTATGTCACTGGTTCTACGCCGAGATCAGACCGTGATGGCAGCCCGGGCCTCTGTCCAAGATACTGCCGTATTGATATCACTCTGATCCATATTATGGCCCTGATGGTGCTAATTAATCAGAATCTTTACCGCAATCACATGTCAAATTCTTGGACTCAAGCTGTAATTCCGTTGCTTCGAGAAATTTCTGCAGACGATTATCAACACTGGTGTAGTTCCAACCGCAGCCGGAACTTCTCGGATGTGATTGATATTCACTGATTTCCGAGTGGTCTCAACCGAGCTGCTGTACCGCAAATGTTCATCAATCGGCTGGAACGTTTGTTAAATGATACTGTTCGTTTGAAATGAAACGTCGTATATCAACGCCGATTTTCAAGATTGATCATGTCACGAAAAGTATGAACTGCTATCAACCGAAATTCATACGAAGAAAGCCAACCGGCAAATTCAATCCAATATAGACATATTTCGCATAATATGCAATCACTTCTTGTTCCGCTTATTACATAATTATGTCCCTTTGTTTGTTTTTGTTTGCTGTTGTGTGTGTGTGCTTCGTTTGTTTTTGTTTGTTTGTTTTTTTAAGTGGGGCACTTCGAGAAGACGAGAGCAACAGCGTTATCATGGGAGATCGTTACGACTTTCACCAATTTGCTGCGTAACCCTGCAATATACCTCTCGGCTAGAGAACTCTGTAGTAGTCCAGAGGTCCTGGGTTCGATCCCTTGCGGAGGCAGTGACTTAAATTTGATTAATCATGCACTCTGTTACATTGACGTCCATGTAGGAACTCGAGGATTATACTTAGCGTAACCAATGGAAACGCGAGAATGAATTAATTAATCATGCTCTCTGTGTACCAATAATTTCTTGTCATTAAAAAAAGCCATCTGGACGTTTCTGATGGCCGCTATAACGTATAGTATCGGCGCCATCATCCCTAGTACATCTCTCTACTTCATCAGATTTGTAAGTAGAAAAAAAAAATGGACATCGACAGGCGGTATTGTTACTCATGTCGACCTTTTAATGGCGGTAACGGTCCTAGCAAGTCAGTCTTTCTCGAGCTGATGGTATTTATGTCGAGTATTTAATAATAACAAAGTTCACACGTCTATTTCCACGCATCATTAATGCTTAATAAAGATCATTTTGAAAACTGCTTTCTATTTGGCGGTTGGGATATTTATATTAAGATGGATACATATCGAATCGATAATGGACACCATACGAGAGGGCTCACCTCTCCGGTTTAACGGATGCACATTTATAGAGGGGTGAGGGGTGGACTGGCCACAAGCCCCTAAGTTTGTTGTTGTTGTTGTTGTTGTTGAGAATTGCTCCGCTCAATTCGAATACTAGATTGTCTCCCCTGGTTTAAAACTTAGAATCAGACATCCTAGAGATCAAAATCATAAAGCTCAGTTGTATGTATAATTTTAATGTTATAGAGACAGGGGTCCAGTCTGGGTGAGCGGTAGTGGGTGACGCATAATAACGACGGCATGTTAGATGCAGACCTATTAATAATTATTTAGAAACACTTTAGAAAATGTCTTTGGAATATGTATTCATTTAAACCCATTATTGTCAAGCATGTTTACAATGCCTTCTTTGTATGAAACACTTCTATTGTAAGTGTATTTACACAATAAACGTCTTTATAATTAGAACTTCTTGTTGGCGTGTTAAAATGTCAGCCCGGCTTCCTAACCACACAAGGTGCTCTCGTTGTGTATTCCCTCTAAATATCGATTTTAAAGTTCTCAATACCAGCCCTATATTTATTTATCGATAAGATATATACACTACTAGTTCTGTATCCCATTGTGTCACGGTTCAGTGAACACACATCGTCGTACAGATAAAAACAGATGATTGCGAATGAATTGATACATATGTATTCATCCGCGGGGTGATTATGTAAATTTAAAAAAAAAATTACCACAGCGAACAAATGTTCTGATAACGAACCCGGAGTGTAGCGGTTGTGTCCCCCGGGTTTACTGTTCTCGGTACAATAGTTTTACGTGAACACACGTGTGCTTCAAAATACGGAGTTTATTTACTTCACGTGTAAAACATTAATAGAGTAGGCGTGTAAACTTTGTCTATACATGTACAGCGAATAGATACCAACACTATTATACAATTGTATACAGCTGATATATACTGTGAAAATCCACACAACACTATTCAGTGAAGTTTCTATGGATTATTGTACATGAACAGTGAAGAAGATTTGAGAGGATCGACACCCATATTATTAGAAACGAAAACGAAAAAACAAAAATTAGATATTAACAAGATCATTATGAACATGCGCCCATTTGGAAGTGTCGCGTTTAGATAATTATACTGACTTGATAACCAATTACACATTACTTGTACATGTAGATAAAAATAACATATTTTACTTAAACATTTAACTGTGTAATTACATACAAGTACTGGGGTGTCGACAAATTACCCATATACAATTACACGGTTGGAACACTGTGGATTGCTTGTACTTTAAATTACTTACAATATGACATTGTCCGTATCAATGCAGCGTCGTATATATAGCTCTATAGATATATACATGTACATATAATTCATTGGGAAAATGTTCTTCTCACACACTTGTAGATTTTAAGGAGGCCGAGAAATCACGGATATTGTTTCTAGTTCATAAGTCACGGCACTTATTGAAGTTATACTTAATGAAGCCGAGTGACGAAGTAGAGGAAACACAACACAAGTGGTCCACAGCCACACAGCTTACCGCTATCCGATACCCATATACCCACGTAGATATGAATAGCGCTCATATGTAAAAAGGAAACAAAGCCGTGAGGATCTTTTGTGGTAGGATAATCTACTCGGCCTGATCTCTGCATGCGGTGTGCTGTCAGGAGGTGTAACAACGTCTTAAGACTCTACCAGTCTTTACTCAAAAGAAGTATACAAGATCTTCTTTCAATCCGCCATTTTGAAAATCAATACGCGTGGAGCCGCCAGTTTCAGTGGCTGAGCGCTGTTATTGTGTATACAGCTACTCCAGTCCTGCTTGTGTAGATACGAGGGACGGATACTCGGCCTTTCGCTATGGCTATTTATGTGTTGTAACGTTGTTTTTGTTGTGAAATGAGAGAAAAGTAACAATATAAGGTGTCCCCATATTGTTTTTGTGTGAGTGGACCTTCTTTACAGAAGGGATTTATTCCAAACCTTCACGCTGGCGATGCTTGGAGCAGGGTGTTCCAGTTTGCATTGTGAGGATGCAAGGGAACCGGTATGTATACGTATATTCTATAGCGAGTAGCTGCTTCCGCATGCACGGCATTTAGTAATCAGCAGGGGACCGAGTCTCCATGGCTAGAATGATAGGGTTTCTCGTGTAGAATACTATAATGTATGGGATAGTATCTGCCTTAGAGAGGGACGTCATTCCAACGTACCAAGTAAACTCTCTGAATCACAAGAACTAATAATCACTATAGGTTATTTATTTTTATACGATTTTCATCTATTTGATGTATATAGAAACTTCTTACTTGAGGAAGAGATTTTCAGATATACTTTGCTTGTTGTGCCAATCAATCTTATTTTACACACGATAAGACTCATAGCAACACATCATAATATCGTGTTTGCTACAAAAAAGAATTCATACTTCTAGCGATATGCATGTCTAATTATTTTCCTTACTGAACAAAGGAATGTCTACAATGTATTAAAACTAGCTTTATGTACCGTGCACGTGGTTGTATCTGTTCAGATATCGTGTAAGAAATGTCATCTCGAAAATTCTACTACAAAACCATATGTAAGAGTAAACCATATCTGAGATTAATCACGCTGAACATTTCATTATATATAAGTAACTCGAATACACAAAAACAGAAAAAATATCCATTTGAGTCTGTAGTTCTGACATATATTAAATTAACACAATAGGCGAATACTACAATGTATACTACAATGTAGTGTATCAGAAATGTACCGCGGTATGAATTGACACCACCCTGTATAAATACTTGGTATGTACGTCTGTTTGTGAAGGTGGGAGCTGATGAGGCTGGAAAGACACCAGTTGTTATAGCCGATATAAACGGAATACAAACTCTATCCGACTGACATATACACATCTGGCTTTGCCAGTTTAATAAGATTTTAAGTCTGACAAGGAGCATTAACAGTGATCTCAGGTGCTCGTTTCCTAGGCCAATAACTCTACCGGAATATCGACCGGCCCTCTTCAAATCATCTTCAGATTACTACTCGGGGATTAAAACCGCCTGGAGCCCAGGAACTTCTCGTGGGATTTTATGTTACGAAGATGAGTTGGAAACGAAATAAATATGGCATTGTATGTATCTATTTACAATATCAAGTATACAGTAGCTTATGTTTGAAAGACCTTCCTGACGTCAGAAAAAAGGATAATGATAGCCCGCGATCTCTCGTCACTCAAAATACATACGTATAAAAACTGATGGAGTTTGGCTTGGGGGAATGGGGTCAATCACACTGTACAACAACAAATGGGCTGAAAACTATCCTATTGTTTTATAGATTTATTTACTACAATCCTTATTCATTATATACTATATTTCGACGATAACCCAACGACCAATGTGTGTTTGATACAACACTTCGACTGGTTTCTGTATTTGGCGTTTCATGTTGTGTCTTTGTGACAAGTCCGATTTCTGTGTTTGGTATTTCCGATTTCTGTGTTTGGTATTTCCGGTTTCTGTATTTGGTATTTCCGGTTTCTGTATGGGTACTCAAAGTTTTTTTTTACGTTTTAGTTTAAGTTTTGCGTTCACGACACATATTATGGTGTTTCCGGTTTCTGTATTCGAAACCTTTTGGTTTCTGTGTTTGGTATTTCCGGTATCTGTATTTCGCATTTCCGGTTTCTGATTGATTTCTGTGCTGCGGTATCCGGTTCTGAGTAATTTTGTTCTACTTTCTGTGTTGGATGTTTCCGGTTCTTTGTGACTTTGTTTTGGTTTCTGCTATATGTTCAACCGCCCGAGAATCCACGAGATTTAGCTGTGATTCAAACAACAGCGTTATATGTACACGTCAAACTAAAGGTTATAAATACATGTATGGTCGTGTTGTAATGTTTAATTTGAAACAATGACGATGTAAATTATTATACATGCTCCAAATTCCTGAAATATATTTTCTATGCCTACATTTGTGTTTCTAACGCTGCATTTGATTGATGTTTGGGGTTTGTTTTAAAAATCTGACCTTTGTTTTGATATTCATAATTTAGACATCGTGACACATAACTCTTTAAAACACGTATGCTCACGTTATAACAAAAGTTAGAACTAAGGAATAAACATATCTTAAAATAATATTAGTCATCTCGTCTATAACAATAGTTAAACTATTTACTTATTAATATACTGCTGTCCATTAAACCATGAACGTACTTTGTTATTGTTAGCAAATATATGTGTACTTAAACACAACTTGGCATTAACGTTAATAGACGAACTCGTTATACCGATAATTTACCCCTCCCTGCCTTCCAGATTACGATAATTACTTATGACACACAGGGGATTCTGTGTCATGGGTCCTTATTTATACAGATAATGCAGGCCGTAAACATAAAACTTTGAACCCCAACCCTACCCCAGATTTTGACATTTATTATAATCTATTTTTGGTTTAATTTTTGGTTGTCTCTCAAAAAATCATGAATTTAGGTCTTTAGCACTGACGAGTTCGAGAAGAACGAAACGGCCGTATTTTTCAATTTCTGCCTAACCCTACATTTGTTTTGAAAAATTAGTTAACGTTTAACATCACTGCTTCCTGAGCAACGTTTAGAATCCAAAACTCAGTACATTTCAACATTTTTGTGGGGGTGGGGATTGGGGTTGGCCAGTAAATATACAAAGAATGTCAACTGAGTATCACTGAAATTAGATGATAAATGTCTGTCAGATTAATCAAAAGATTTCAAATAACATTGACACTGGACGGCGTGACATTTATGTTGCGCTTGTGGACTATGTCATCGCATAGACCCAACAGGTGCCATGTCACAGGAATCTTGTTTGGAGAGTCTTGTTTTGATTTTTATCTGCATGATTTGAATTCTTTCTTATCGGCTGTTTCTGTTTTGTATTAAATGATATCATTGTTCTATGTGTAGTGTGCCTTGGGCCACGAGGGGAATTCGTGTGATATCATGTTGCACGTTGAACGTGTCCTAGATTCGCTGTTTAACGCCTGAGTTTACAACTCGCGCTGCCTGTACACCGGGAATAAAATCCTTTTAAAAAACGTGAACATTTACAAGCTACAGATGTGAGGAGAGAGTTACAGTCGTGTTCCCTGTGTAACAGTATCGTAAAGAACCTTATGATAATTACTTAATAAACTTCGCCTACTAGTACCGCAGGTGGGGCCCACCACGGTAATCAACTACTGAATCAAGATACATACGTGTATTAGTACCTCTGACAGCATGTGTACCCCCTATGTGGAGCCCCAGATAGTGCTAAACCAGCATTAATACACGTACGTGAGACATTTTGTAGATTTCCTCCTCGTAATACCTTACGGTTTTTTTTACCTGTGTAGTCCAACTCTTTGCGTAAACACGTGGGAATGTTACAATTTTAGCGATGTTCACTTTGTATTTCCATGTGTTATGTTGTAAATGTTAACCGGGTTAGTTTTAACATATTTAATTACAAATGATCATACTATATGACTCAGGATTACGTTTTCCAACATAACGGTTGTCTAATATGGACGAGTCTCCGGTATGGACAAGTTTCCGTTATGGTCAGTGTTCAGTATGGACGAGTCTCCGGAATGTCCGCTATTGACGTGTGTCCGGTATGGCCAGTGTTCAGTATGGACGAGTGTCCAGTATGGCCGTGTGTCCGGTATTGATGTGTGTCCGTTATGGTCTGAGAACGAGTGTCTGGTATGGTCAGTGTTCAGTATGGACAAGTGTCCGGAATGAACGACTGTCCAGTATGGCCGTGTCACGGTGTGTCCGTTATAGTCGGGAGGAATGACTATCCTTGATATGAGCTACTTTGACTTTTACTACTCTTCAGGGTGTGGCACTGCATACAACGCCGTCTAGTTGTAGTTTATGCTGATGGGACATCCACACGTCCTATCCTGATATTGAATCTGGATGAGTCACATAAAATCATACTGTGTTCGTATACTAGAATAAAACACCATGTTGTGTAGTTGTATAGGTGTCCGGAGCACACTGGTGCCCTTTTTGATCGCCATTGACCTCTGACAGATACTCTCATAAGTCCTGTGTCTCCGACAAAAGGTTGGCAGTGTCCGGCTGTGACCTGATGGCCATATCATCTTAGGACATCTCTTCACATCAACCGTGAACTCTGATTACCAGTAACGATTCGAGCTATCTCTTATTTCTCATCTGTGAAGGTTTTACATCTATTGACATGCCACTAAAAATGTTTCAAATTGGTCACATGCGAAACTAACTAACAAACTCGTCACAAATCTCGTCATACAAAACCAACAAACAAATATAACCGACAACTCGTCACAAAACTCGTCATACGAAAATAACCGTTAAATTCATCATACAAAAGCAACTAACAAACTCGTCACATAAACTCGTCATACGAAAATAACCCATAAACTCGTCACAAACTCGTCATACGAAAATAACCGATAAACTCGTCATACAAAAACAACAAACTCGCCACAAAACTCGTCATACAAAATAACCGATAAACTGGTCATACAAAAACGACTAACAAACTTTCAAAAAAAAAACATGGCTTAGACTCTGTTCTTGACGTCTAAGAAGCGAAGTACAAGAGCAGAGTTCCATTGGTATCCGTCGTGGTTCATATAACCAACAAATGAAATTCGCCATACGAAAACAAGCAATAACAATGGAAGACAATTAAAACTTTCGAAGCAGCTCGACCATGAACAATTTATTTGCATTTTGATGAACTCCTGACGCCAGCAGTTGTTCACGTCCGGACGTGTAACTTGATCATCTGACCAATCTAGTATGATAATGGCCGTAATTGACCGCTGAAATTCTATTAGTCATTTCTTAGTATGTAAATTAATTCAATTAGTAACTTGAAAGGAAGCATGGTCGGCCATCCGATCACTGACCAAAGCAATGGCCGGAATGTCCCGGACGCGCAACGTATATATAAGGATGGGCTCGATCTAGATTGTATCTGATGGTGTCAGGGCTTTGTAACATAAAAACTCATATTAATTTCGTTTTTTTTATGAAAATGTTTTTGATTTTCTTGCCTGGTGAAAACTAGTTCAGATTCATTTGTGTCTTTGAGACAAATTTTAACATTTTCCGCCAAATTTTCGGAGAAATTTGTATTAATTTGTCATTAATAAAGGGACGAGCATCTTGTAGACCTTGGGAGTTAATTACACACTATACATATCCTGTCCCAGGGTACAGGAGATCTAAGTACGATAACAAGTATCTATTTCAACAGCGCTTCTCAACAATGAACATCGTTTATCTGATATCAAACCTGTCGCTTGGTTGAGTTTTCATATCAAATATGAATTTTCTTTTACAAAAGAAATCTTCATTCTCTGCTTGTTGAATTTAATCAGATATTAAGTACTTTTAACCGGTTGAAAGAAAGACAGTTTACGAGCCAAGGTTGCAGCGGTTTCCCGCTTTAAAGCTTAAATGTCGTAAAGATGATCAATGTCGCTGCATTTCTTAAATGTCAAAAGATTTTAACGTGTCCTTATGCTAATTTTTCGACAAAAAAAGAAGAAAATTAAAATAAACGATGTAGA
The DNA here is from genome assembly GCF_902652985.1 of Pecten maximus. Lineage (NCBI taxonomy): Eukaryota > Metazoa > Mollusca > Bivalvia > Pectinida > Pectinidae > Pecten > Pecten maximus. The sequence continues at coordinate 24,054,661 of NC_047030.1, read as the reverse complement.
CTTAATAAACTTGCTCTATGATAACAGTTTGTGGCTTCGATATCCGCTAAAGATCAAAGCCAATTCTGACTTCCGGTGAGATCTTTGCTTCATCTTGTGATGAATTAATACAAAATGATTACAATCAATGCAAGCAAGAACGTGTTTTTAATTTAAACTCTCCCGAATCCTGTGACGTCATCCGTCTCATGTATGTAACGTGGGAACTGTAAGGATTAATATCAAACCCTAACATGTGACAGAGAATTAATGAAGAGTTCATGACCAAAATTAAAATTAATAACGATTGAACGACTTTAATAACTTCATGTCTCCAGCCTACCTTAATATGCCATAAACCTTTGGATATTGTATTACATGTAAAATGAACCCGTTTACCAAATTAATTACATGTATTACATTTAAACTTATTCAAGACTCTGTGTATCGCTTACCGTTCGTGTTCACGAGAAATCAAGCGAAAACTCTCAAAATAATTTCCCGATAAATTCGGCGAAATTTTTGCAAACACCCGCATGTGGGATATGGTAGGTATGACACGGGTGCATGTCTGGAAAAACAGACTAGTAATGAGATAAATGTTCCTCATCAGTGACTTAAATCTGCTAGTAATGTTGTACATGTATTTAATGGCCTATATTATGATATATACCTGGCGCGTGGCCTTTCTATTCTCGGACGAGGTTGGTTTTATTTATTTTAAGAACTCAACATCTTGGTGATGTTAGATTTCTTTGACATCAGTTTTGAGATTCTTCAGCAGCATGGCGAGGTCTGATATCTCTGCTACCAGTTCCCAGATTCTAGATTGAACTTCATGCGTACGGAAATGAGGGTATGAGGCTGAACCCACACACCAAATTGCCCTCGGGACTAACCACCTGTGCACATCTGCCTTCAACAGTTGTTATTTTCTTCCCTTTTCATCCCAATTAACACAAACAGATTTCTTATTTAACAGCCATTCAAACTTGGACGGAAGACACCTGTCTTTTATCTTACTACGTGTTCGCATCCCAGTATAAGCCGCGGTTGCGATTGTTCGACGCCATTTTGGAATGTATAAATAGATTTTTAAAATGTTTTCCATCGCACTTAATATGATGCAAATATAGATTGCTCAATAAACAGCTGTCTAATTTGACTTTGCAGGCTACATTTTTTTTATAACTTAATGGGATTTGATTGATAGTGCAACATAAGGTACGGTTAAGTGGTGCGTAACGACACGGACTAATGGCCGCCACACAAAGACACTAACGACGGGAAGACAGGCAAACAGGAATTCCGAACAAAAGGTGTAACGGAAACATTAAATCATTTATCGAACAGTCCTGTTTCTTAGCGAACGACGACATATTAAAAGAAAAGTATTGTTAGTTGTCGATATTTTAACTAGGATATAACTCATGTTGTGTATGAAGTGTCGAGTTTACGTAATCTTGCAGAACCGATTTATAACTGTGATCCAGTTTTCGGCAGGATGCATAACAAAGCACACTAGCTACAGAGATATTCACAACGACAAATTTGAATCCTGTTCTATCTTTAAAAAATGTCTTTGGTGCAATATGAAATGATGAAAAATACATGTATTTATAGTTGTAGCACTTGAAAGGGAAACCAACCGATATAGTATGGTGAGGCCTGATTGTTGCATAGTTCCCCAATCGTTACAATCGAACGCGCCTGCTCAATTCGGTATCGATGAATATGTAAATAATTCCTACAATTAAAACAATGTAAATTTAGCACAGCTTACACTTTTTGAATTGTACATACACGTTATCTATACGCTTAGGCCGTGGACTACTATACAACGACATACCTCCATTTAAGGGTGGTCGTGTGACACTGTGGTAACACGTTTGCCTTTCACTTAGATGGGCCGAGTTCGATTCCCAAATCGGACGTGAAAAGGTATGGGGTCACCTGCCCGACCACGTGGGTTTTCCCCTGGTACTCCAGTTTCCTCCCACAGTAAGGCCCCTCGCGCGCTTCCATAGGGCCAACAAGTGTGATTAATAAGTTTAACTTGTTTCGCAATTGTTGTACAGTAAATAAAGTTTTATAATGAGTTATTGTTCCATATATAGTTCCTCAATCGTTAAAATCGAACGCACCTGTTCAATTCTGTATTACTCAACGTATGTATATTTTCATACAATTAAACAATATAGATTTAGCCAGCTAGCTTACATTTTCTAATTTGTTCAGGAACGTTCTTAACATATCCGATATTTATAGGGAAGTCTAGCACAGATACTTGTCTCACCTATAAATACTTCCCGATATATAATCCTATGGTATTAACAAACGAGGTCAGTACCTGTGATTCTAATAAACGTTGAGAAGGAACCCGATCTCCGACCTAAAGTTGTATTACGTCAGAGAAAATTTACCAATTTAGGAAGTAGGTTGGTAGGGAAATTGTTACACGCTCGGCCTTCACTTGGTTGGTTTTCGGAAGGTGTACAGGTACTGTACATAGTATTTTCCGGGAACCACAGTTTCTTCCGTCGGCCCGAAGCCTTCCCGCGCTTGAGTAAAAGTTTATACTTAAATAATTAAGACGAATTTCTTTTGGTACTTCAGCGAATTGAAGGTAATTTTACCCAACGTACTGATAAAATAATAAATGTCGTCTTGTACCGAGTAAAATAGAATAATTGATGTTACATTTTAGATGTTCTATACATTATCATATTGTTTGAATTAGACGAGTAAAATGGTTTTGGGGAGACCATATAAAAATCATAGATAGGCATAATCCCTTGTGTTATAAAGTTTCAGAAAGAAAAACATTTGAATATTTTACATAAATGTGTTACCCTTAGGTTAAACTTTGCGTCCTTTATGAAGCTGACGAATAGAATCATATACACAGTAGCTTGGAGCTACACTACTTACATTAGAACGACTAAAATTAAAGTGCCCCTTATATGGTACTGTGTGAACTCGAGATGACACGTCATCCTGATGTAGAAGCCGGTATTGTCCGACACTTCAGTCACGTGACTCACCTGTCCCCATTCATACAATATGCTACTCTGTTTTACCGCTTATGACATTTCCCGTAATTCGGTGACTTAAGTTTCCGGAGGTTAATTGTATAATATTCATTCGTCAGTTTTGAGGGTATGAGATATAGTGTAGGTGTTATTAGTCAAACATACCAATGGAGAGATTAAAACAGGATCAGTCGAACCGATTTCGAGTTTTAAAATTAAAAAGTTGGACTATGCTTTTCCCCCAAGGATAATAAAAATCCATGCCTTTACATAATACATGTAATTAAATACAATCATGGATCGAGGAGAGCTCGTAAGTTGTTAGAACATGCCTCTCATCCACTTGTCTGTTTTAACAATTAACTAGGTTTAAACCAATACGATCATAGAAAATGCACGTGCAGCTTTAATCAATTTCATTATGATGTTGTAAATATTGCTTTCAAGTTATAGAAAATATATCCAGCCGACTATGACAGATATATATGATAACGCGTCCTTATCGCCCGATCAGAAGCCGACATGGAGACTATGGGTTTTTAATCAATAACTTGTCAATTCGCTACCCGATTCTTTCCAATATTTCACTTTCATTCATGTCTTCGGGACAACTTTGAACACGTAACGAATCAATTTGTTAAAAGGCTGTCTATCCTGTGTGTGCATGTTATTTTCATTATAGTTTTCCGGTTCCCTCAATTACACTTGTATTGACTCTCGATAGCTGTACGATCTCTACTCCAGTGTAGAAGAGCGGGCCTGTCAATGATTCTTGGGAGTTTTCAGTGTAGAACCAGTCAATTTCCTTAACGAAAATCAAATATTTGTTTTATAAAGACTAACATCCGCCTAGCTCTCAGAGCCGTCAGAAAAGATGGACATTGTATCCCTTGAGGGCAGAGAGAACCTTTAGACCAGGCTATTCAGCTGTAGCTAACTACAATGTATTACTGTGTTTAATTTAATGTAAGATCCATAATGTACATACATCCGGGTATGTTTTCTATATATAGGTTATTCCTGTGGTAATGCATGCCTTGACGAGACTTAGCAACCCTTATTTACCTGTTGTATACTTGTGTATAGAGAAAGAGTAAACAATGGTTTTGTATCGTGTAAACTATTTGGCACAAACCACAATACACATCCGAACATAAATTCCTTGAGGCTTGTGAATTACCCGTGCAGTTAATGCTATTACATGTGCAGAATTATACTAATGCTAGTTTGTAGTGAAATGGGGTGGTTTTATTTAATGGCGATATGGAGATGAAATGGGATTTTATTTATTAAAGATGTGACGGTGAAATGGGATTTTATTTACTGACGATGTGACCATGAAATGGGATTTTATTTATTGACGATGTGACCATGAAATGGGATTTCATTTACGGACAACGTGACGGTGACATGGGATTTTATTTATTGACGATTTTGACGTTGAAATGAGATTTTATTTACTGACGCTGTGACCATGAAATGGAATTTTATTTACGGGCAACGTGACAGTGAAATGGGATTTTATTTATTGACGATGTGCAGAGAAATTAGATTTTAGTTATTGCCTTTCGATGTGCGTTATACCTAATTTGTTGTAGGGATAAACTAAAATTTCATTTCCTTCAGCATTGTTTTTCAAAATTAGTTGTCATGGAAATGCCTCAGTAATCTTATTTACTTCTTTTAATTTAATTCTTAGATATAACGCTGCATTTTATTGCTCCGGATACGTTTGTTTCAATGTTTTAAATACGTTTAGCGCATTATTTTATGTACGTTTCGGCTACTTCAAGGACATTGTCAATGTCATATGCTGTATATGGTAAGCCTGCTCAGTAATATAGGTCCTCGTGCAGGAACGACATTAGAACCATTTGTCTTCAGTCCGCCATTACCGATCACATGCAATCGTCTAGTTCCAGCACAGGGTTGCAAGCCTTTGCGGTATATGCTCTGTGACTTGTAATAGCGTTTCCATCCCCAGCTCTCCTCCCAACCAGACAAGGGCAAGGAATCCTCTGTAATTCCATATAATGAAGTCTCAATATCTCCAGGGTATAGAAATCATACGGTTTGACCGGGAATAGATGACTGTATAAAGATGGTACAATTTACCAGAGCTTAGATGCGCAAGTAGTCACGTCACGCATGTCGAAAGCTCGTGTTCTCCCGAATGGCTAGTATTAGATGAAACGACAGAGGCAAAATCCCCCAGACCACTAAGGGATACACGGTTTTTAACGAAAACGCGCACCTGCTTGGAGGGACCTAAACACGAGATTGAAAGAGCATTTCATGACGTACGCTGGAATTGAGTGAGGCATAATTGGCCATTGTCAGTTCTGTGTCTGTTCTTTACCTCCGATGTGCTTCGTCAATTATGTATGGAAGTTTTGTGTTTTTCATCGTAAAACTAATTGCTAATGACATCTTCACTAACTCGGAACGTTAGAAACGAAATGCAGATTCCGGAAAAATTCCAGCCTCTGTTTTGTGTTTTTTGGACTACTTAAAAAATCTTCTAGTTTGCATTTTCATAAAATACCGGTATGTTTTCATGACTGTAGCGAACAATTCAAGGTTCTCTCCGGAATAGCGTTACTACTAGTTTAATGGTTAATTTAAGGTTCTAAAGCGGATGCGCGATGATTGGCGTTTGTATTTTGACAGTAATATGATAAATTACCGGAAGAGAGGTACTTGCCCACTTTACAGCTAGGACGTGGAACTTCACAACCTTAACGAGTCGGTGTCTCGCAATAGGTTCCAATGTTGTTGGGTTTTTTTTTCAATAGCTGAAAAATGTTTTTATTTCATTTCTTGTCTTGAGATGCTGATTTTTAATCTCCTCTTCTCTAATTTTTTTTTTCAATATTTCAAAGTCAATTATTCGTTAAGTTTTCCAGGATTGGCAAGGGTCCGGTGAACATCAGCCGTCCAGACCGGAGCTAAATCCTATTGAAATAATCAAAAGTTCACACTAAGTACAAAAAGCGAAGTTTTGTAGTTGCCAATTTCCTGCTAATAAATTAGTCATAAATTGTATATAAAAGTTATAAATCAACCATATGAATCTCCTATTTAGTCAACTGTTATCAAGTAGGTTATAACAAGACCGATACTGCATCCTTTATTGTGTGAGAGACCGTCCGACACTGTATTCTGTGTTGTATGCGAGACCGACACTGTATTCTGTGTTGTACGAGAGACCGATACAGTATTCTGTATTGTGTGAGAGACCAACACTGTATACTTGGCTGTTTACCCTCGTGTCAGAACTATCTAGATGACCACTACAGGTGTTTTAATGACCAGCGTATTGACGACGCCGGCCGGAGTGCCTCATTATAGAAAGTAAATAAAAACATGACGAGGCCGCAGCACCTATAGAGAGTCTCTTCTGGAACATTTTAACGACGATCATTAAAAGTAGAGCTGGATGATAAAAGACTCCCTCTTGATAATGACGAAGAAATGAGCCAAAACAATATCCTTAATACGCTACTAACGAATACATCATCCGGGCATTTTCTGTTCTAAAATGCAGATACCTGCATCAAACGAAGGTCATGCGAGTTATATGGAGATAAGGTATAGAGGAGTCGGTGGTATTTCTATATCAACTCTGTGTGATACACCGGTTAATATGCATATAAACCTGTGTAATGTTGTAAAAATAGCACATGATTTAATTGTCCTTAAAATAGATATGCTTTAATCTTGCTGACCTTTGTCAAATGATGATTCCATTTCACGAAGCGGTAGAACAATAGAAAATAAAATGTTTTCTTTTATTGTTAGAGACTATTTGATACTTGTGTTGCAGTCTGTTAACGTTATTTTCATTTTCTCCACATGCAACACAAGAAAGCGTGCGTTATCTATGAAACTATTTGAAATTCTCCGAAACTGTTTTATCACCAAACATGTCCGTACAGATTGCCGAGCAGAATTTGAATGTTATCTTTACTTTTTGTGGGGCGGTTGTATAGTGTTCAGTATCTTAAAACCAAAACTTGTCCGAAATGAACACTGAAGCGAGTGTCCCTGTGGTACGTTTAAATTTGAACCATGTCTAAAAATATTCAGAATCTTTTGTTTGTATTTTTATGTTGATTCTGTTGGTTAATGTGTTCGTTTTCTTTTCTGTCTTCCACAGATTGGGCCAGCACAAGGAAAATTCTCACAAGAATGTGCCACACAGCTCGACAACTGTCCGCAAGGTAAGCTTCTTCTACTAGCCTCCATCTTGTCAAAAACAAACGACTCTCAGTTAAGTCAAGTGCAAATTAATGCTAATAAATACAATTGTTGCTTTATGATTCTGATGTAACTTGGTTACCTCGTAATTACTGTGTCAATAAATACTGAAATTATATATATTCCTATCATCATATCATCATGTGATGCTAAGATGTACATTGTATGTAACGATTTGACGTCAAGACCAATTTGCAGACAAAAGTGTCCATTGACAAGAAAAAACGCTCATGCCCAGACTTTGTCGATGCTGTCAAGTAATCAGGATTTTGATACAGTACATGCAATGCTAATTAGCCTAATTAAGTATTTCCATACAATGCTAATTAGCCAAATTAAGTACTTTTGTGCAATGCTAATTAGCCAGATTAAGTATTTCCGTGAAGTTGTACGCTGACGATATGTAGTAGCTTGTTACTGGTGCCAGTATTTTCTGGCTCGTACATGTTCAAACGGCAATACCGAGACACAATGGAAATCACGTAATATTCAAACCACATTCCCCAATAGGCTGACGAAATCTGATGTCTCCTTGCGGCTGGATTGTTTATTATGCAGTTATAAATGGAAATGTGACAGTGTTCGATCTACCGTGATACGAGTTTGTGACAAAATTGCACTTTTATCCTTGTATCGCAAATGAAACAATAATCAGCTATCTTATTTACGACTTGTATGGCTGTATTCACACAGTGGGTCGTGGACATTTAATCTAGACATACAAATATATGCAAATTCCCCCCAATTCCGTTTTCGAAGGCCTCTAAATGTGACATACAGTCGGCCTGTAACACGGATCTACATAACCTCAACGTATTCATATCGCAAATGAGAAATTATGGCATAGCGGTTTTAGGAAGACTGACAGAATTTATCGGGCGGCTACTCAGAACGGCTAGGGCTGTGCTTATTATGGAAATGTTCTAGAGCAGAATACGACTGTCAAATCCGCCTAGTAAATGTGATATCCATGGTATAAATAATGAGGGATCAGGGTAGGAAAGGGATGAAACTTGGCTGTAGACATTTAATGGTTAGGTCGAAGTCTGCATTCCATTACGCTGACGTGATTTAAATTCTAAAGATTATATACCCCAATGTTTAGTTTGTAATTACTCCGATAAGTCTGTGTATTAATTAAAAAGCGAAATAGACATTGTACTTAGTTGCTATAGAACAGATTACATCCCAATTTTTAGGTTGTCATAGCAACGCGAAATCGTAAAATTCTTACGTCTGCGCTTTAATCTACATCTAATAACGTGTTGTATTGTATAGTTTAGAGAATGCAATTTTGTCTGGTGTATTATAGAATATATGTATAACATACAACTAACAAACAGCCATTTGAAGCCCATTTCCTCCCTGTGTTAATTATACACAGAGAACACCCCCATAATGGTCTCCACATTAGCCGAGTACAGATATTGTTTCAGCAATTAACATTCATACAAAATGGCGTTTTTAATTTGAAGTGATTTTGTTTTGTTCACGTGCTAATAGCTTTAACGTCTGGCGCCAATAAAATACGATTATTGATGTCACGTGGTATTGCTGTCCAATCTCATTCTGAGGTCACGTGTATTGTAGTTGAAATATAAATATTTAACACATTTAAATCGAATACACAACTTACCAATTGTAGTATTAGATCATTATGCTATTACTGTAAATCACCTGGATTTCGCGAGTGCATAATTTCGCGAATATATTATTTCGCGAATGCTGGTCTAAGAATGATTATAAACTCGCGAAAAATAAGCTATTAGAGCCACGGACTCTGCAATTATATATATCGCTAATCGATACATTGGCCGTCATCAAAAGGTGTTATTTTATTTAAATAATTGCGAGGACTTTAATTCGCGATTGATTCCACTCGCGTATTAACGTGAAAATAAATCCCACGCGAAATTTAAGTGATTTACAGTAATTGTTTTTGTCCAGCCATCCAGCTTTTTGTCAGTAAAGTACGTATACGGCTAAAATGCCTATACATTTTCTCTCATGTTGACATTTCTGTAAAAGGTTATTTCAGTTTTTAAAGGTGATTTTTGTCTTTTTAAAAGGTGATTTTTCTATTTTTTTTTTCACATTTAAAAAAATAAAAACCATGAAATATAAAAGTATTGTTTTTGTAACAAAAATGGAGATTATAAAAATGGGTGATTTCAAGAGAAGACAGGCCCATTATACCTTTTATAAAAACAAATACGTATCTAAACGCGTTTGTAATTTCTAGGTGCAAGGCAACAATGCTCCACTACCTCGTCGAAATTGGTATACATAATATGTACTGTATTAGAAATAAAAAAATCTGACGGACATGAATGTATTTCTACACGAACGTGCAAATATCTTACATGCGCGTGTGCATTACATAATTATCTTCTTTGGGATGCATACTACGTGTAATAAGTCGGGTTCAATGTAGATAAAAGTAAGAAATATACGTACCTTTCCATTGACGTAAAACAAAACACATGATAGGCAGCTTCTCCAACTACAGAAGGGGGTCCCGGTATCGGTAAGAGGCTCTCAGACCAATTACTTGGGACATGGGCTAATGCCAAACTTTGGATCACGCGGATTACCACAAATACGGGGAAAATACACTGTCGATATTTGTTGTTATTTACTTACTTTTAAAGACATGTTCATATAATCACTAGTGTTCAGGCTTTTCTATGCCACACTGATTAGACTGGCTACCAGTTTTTATAAAGAATTATGCAGCTGAACTCTTACGCTAGCTTACCCCCTCTCCCCCCTCTAGTTTGAAACTGATGGTCTCAAGAATCAGACATGCATTAAGATTTACTTACAGACCATAATCAAGCTCAATTTTGTTTACAATTTGAATATTCTGGGAAAAGGACCAGTCAATGACATGGTAGGTTTGTGGTATTTGATACCGTCTGAGGGGCAAATGTCTAACAAACTGCATCTCAAGTCATACAGTCAGAATACAGACCACATACATCGTTAAAAGATACAAAGCTGGATCATTCGTAATACTATACTACAGTGATACAAACCCGTACCACAGATAGTAAAACCCACCCAAACACTCAAAGCTCAAGTTCCGTCAACTTGTTTTCAAACCCGAAAACTTCTGCATGTTGAATTTCGGTATAATACTGATGGCTGCCAGTTAAACGTATGCTTGTGACTAAAATACTCTCTCGAAATGTGAAATTTATACATTTGGAAATAAAGAAAGCTCACAATGCAGAATGAAAACGACTAGGCCTATAGAATGACCATTACCGACCCATCAGGCTGTAAGTACGAAACCAGATTCGTTTTATAGAAATGTACCAAAAAAACTGAAACACGTCCTTGCTGTATCCCGGGGTCATATTGTGTCAGCCTCGTCGCCATTGTCTGCAGGTACGTGGGGGTAGAGTGTCTGACAGAGTAAGGTTACACAAACAAAAACTGGGAAAACCGCATTACTACACAAACTGGGCTGCGAGCAAATATCAACTGGTTTTGAAAAGAATTTACAAAACCGTGTTTTTGTACCTTTTATGTTTCTAAAGGGACATTACTACATTGAAGCACAAGGTTTGGATTTAGAAAAAATGGTGTAAACACAATCCTAGTCACAGGCTTCAGTGTTAACACTTACAATTGTTACTATTTTTAGAATCAAACATTTATAGTTCAGCCGTGTTTTGCTTCCGTTCTTGAACACATATTGATAATCCTAAATGAAAAATGAGATTATAATTCACTATGATTGGTTAATATTTCCAGAGCTGCACAGTTATACAGTACCTACAAAGGCTGACTCCAAATACCGTGATATATCGACTCTCGCGAGACTTTGCTTAGATAGACAGACCAATTTCCGGTCTCATGATTGCCAGTTCGGCACGTCATATATGTATTGTTAGTACCAGCATTCATTGCGAGTTTGATTGAGCGGAAATGGATATGCGACGATTTCATTATTTGGTCAAACTTGATAAATGTTCGGCAAATGTCGATAATCTTTGACCGCAGACCCAAAGACAGCACTAGAATGTCGATGGTTTGTTGATATTCCTGGAGTATAAGCAACCGATCACGCGAGCCCTGGCAATGTTACCGAGCAAGTACACGGCAATTAGAGGCGGACTCAATTACTCCATACGGATCAGAGGGTTTTTAAACGTGCTGTAGCACAGACCTGCCAGCTCCAAATCAGAAAATTTATCATTATCATTCACTTCACATTTAAGAAAATACAAGGTCTATCATCCTTCATGGTTCCGACTTTTATTGAAAAGAAAAAAGTTCTAAAAGTAGAGATAAAGGGTTCCTCGCAGTTTAGGAATTGACTGACGTGAGATATCAATCAGTTCAAATAGAAATGAAAGGCTTCAGTTACTTTAAGATTAAGAGAATTTTCGAAAAAAATTTATACCCAGCGCCTTGCTGGCTTGGGAATAATGATGCAGTGGTATAAACCAAAAATTACGAACACACACCAGGGTTCTTTGGCATGTATCGATCCGCTATTCCATGTTCCTTAATACGGCTGGTGATGTTTCCCTGCATATGGCTGCTGATGTGGGGAGGAAGAAGTGTAGACAAATCCTACACTGTGGAATCTAATTTGAGACTGATGGTTTTAGAGCGAGGAAATCAGACTTTATACATAGACAGTAGTGACTTAGGCATGTTGACGGAATAACAATGGAATCAAAATGTGAACACTTCCTTCTGGGAACTCGTTTCACGTTTATCGCCGGTGACGTCACAGAATATTTACTTGTTTTCTTTAATATTTAAATTAAGACGGTTTGATTTTCCAATTTCATTGTACCCCGAACAAATTGAGAGTTATGATTATTTACATTGTTTTAATTTCGTTATCCTCCTTCTGAGCTATATGTATTCGTTTTAAAGAATCTGATAAGATTTTCATGTGAATTCGTTTAAAACATCTTAAGGGTAATTTAGTCGATAGATTGTTCCATTCATCTTGTTAAATGGTTAATTGATTTTCACTGTGAAGTGATCATGAGTAATGCTATTCTCGAACATGTCCTCATTCATGTACATACGAATTTGTTAGCTTATTTTCGTTACTGCATGTATGACAATGGTCCATTGAAACAAAAGGGAGGATTGCACACAATCCTTCCTTACGTAACGACAACCATAGCTGAGAATAAAACAAACGGTTTTCTGTAACATGAAGCTACACAAGCTTTGAATCCTTGGTACCGTTGGTTGTTTTTGTATGGTGGTGGCAGGCGTGAGAAATGGCAAGTGTTCGAGAGCAATCGTCGCCCGGAATCTCCTGCAATGGTGCTCAGTGACGAATTGTGTTGACCAGAAACAAACATACAAAATCAATATGGAGTAGGCTTTGTAACATCCAGCTACTCGGCAAATACAGCAAATACACCAGAGTTGCCAAGTGTCATCTGGTCTTATCTTCATGTAGATCCCTAGGGGGCCTTCTTTATTGTGGCAGCCTCTGTACAGGGGCTTCGCAGTAGAGACTGCTGACAGGGGGTTCATCGGGCTATGGATTGTGCAAAAGACGACACATGACATTATCACATTTTAAGTTCAGAGTTATATACAACAGCGCCAACAATAAATTAAGCTACATCATACATAACTCTACAGCTATTTCGTCCTTCTAGGATGCTAAGGGCTTAAAATGTTGAGGGGAAGGAGGAACTCAAAATTAATGTCAAATTCTCGAAATAGAAGTGCAATAGCCTTATAACTCAAAATATTTTAAATATTTGATTATTTATCAAAATATCGCCAAGCACATGTAAATATTTTTATATTTTGAACCATTCCAGAATTATAACATGTTACGGCAAATCTCTTCAACTGAAGTCCACCAGTGGTTGCTTGTACCTGCAATCTCAATGATTGTACATATAAGCATCTGTCTATACAGTTTCAGAGTTATAGATGCAGAGGGAGGGGGTTCAATGGAAATGTTTGAAAGCTACAGACGGACAGGTTGTCCCATAAGTAATAACGATGAATGGATTAACCATAAGGGATTCTGGAGACGCGCTACATTTCAGAAGTTACCTACCGGGGACCCCATGCTTATTTTAATGAAGGAAAAGGGAAAAAAATTGAACGAGTCTTTATTATGAAATGAAAGTATCGGAGTGTAAATTTGAAGAGAAAGACCCTGAGAAGAGATATTGTACGACAGTTTTTCGAAATATATCTTGATCAGCAGATTTGTCACGATGCCAGACGAGGTTGACATCGCCATTTTGCTTCTTAACCTGCCTATCGTAGGTACGATCACTTTACGAGTATAACACTATACACCATAAAGACAACATCACGAAAGAAGCCGGATTATCACAATGGCATTAGCACACCTACTATATGTTTAGGTAATCCTTTGTTCTCTGAAAAAGAAATGTAGAACAATCAGAGGAATTCTCGGTTTGAGATTGTGTACAATAAAGATAAATAGCGGCAATAACTAGGTGATAAAGACCGTGTCTTTTGTCACAGAACTCAACAAATGTTTGTATGTAATTGTTTCCACTTACCTGTTTCATATGTTTGTGACGATATAACGTTAACAATCAATAGTCAAAATAGCGTTTAGAGGCAAAGTTTGGATAAGAGGTACATGTACATTATAACACATGAATATGCAGAGAAAAGGCGCATGGAACAAAGACGATTTCACAATACACGATTGTGTGAGTTCCCATTGTCCCATTTCATGGAAGAACATCTTATATGTGTCCAGAGTTTCGAATAGATATAAACACCTAAATATCAACTGTGTAAATCCTGAATGTTGACCTTCCTTAGTTAATTTAAACGCAATATAAACCACTTCTTACATATTTAGTAATGCGCATTTGCCAAAATCGTCCCATTTCCTTATGAGCTTATTTTCCTATGATTCTCCTTGGTATCTTGTAATAGATTTTCTAATGAAATAATATAATATATATGCCACACTCGCGTTCCTACGTTGCAGGCGAGTTTTCCATTTTTGCATTAGTCTTTTTAAACTAGCATAATTTTCAGCAATTTACCGTTTCCGTTTTAATCTAGTTCTGAAGATAGAAAGTTCGTTCCAGATTCACTGATTACGTTTTCTGGTTGGTTTTGAGCGTGGTATAGATTATGGCGGGGATGGTAATCTGGCATTGACATGAATCTTACAACATAGGGTATACCTTGACACAGGCTTACAATATTGTCATCTATCTTTTATTTAAGCCAACCAGACTAACAGAACATGCATACCCTTTACTGTGTGACCTCATCGACATGGCAGCCATGCTGGCGCATTGTTTAAGTATTTCAAAATTAAACTGGAACCTGCATTGTGTGAGTTGAAGTTGTTACTGCAACTCACATCCATGCACATCCCCAGTTAGGACAAGTCTGTGTTCCTTATGCATGCCACACGTCCATTACGCGTCATTGATGGCCGTGGTCGGCCAGGACGATAGATTATCTTGGGAATTCGTTCACTTCTTAATAATAAGACCAATGGCCATTGGTCTGACGAAGGCCAATTATTCTTCCAAATACTGTTGAGCATCGTATCGGTTCTCTCCATGCTGCAGATGATGAATCGACGGACTCGTACAGGGTTTCTCATAGGACACGCGGTTTCGGTACAATTCGATTTTTCTCTATCTGATCACAGTTGTAATTGGATTAGAGTACGATTCAGGTTATGGCAGTACGGCTGCCTTCATATTAGAGGAATCAAGCATTCATTAAAATATTGAGCACTGAGAAACTCGATATAGTACATTATTGAGTATTGGTAATTACTCTCATTAAAACAGGAACCATATTACGATTCTGAGACTGAATGATTTATTAGTGTAATATGTTTTTATTAATATACAAAACTATTTTATGACTTACCTAATGAGGACGTCGTTAAGCAGATCAGGAGACACTACTATGACTGACGCAGGATTGGTGCAACTTAGATAAAATGAGTAATCTAGCTAATGGTATAATCATCTCGCATCGCTTTATAGCAGTTAACCATAAACATGTACGTTTTATTTACTGTAAAAAGTATTTTGTTTGTTTGGTTTTTTGTTTTTGTTTTAGTTTTTTAGTTTTTTTGGCCTTTGAATATATGGGACATTCCGTCAAGTCTCCGGAAGGATAATTTCAAACGCGGCCCTTAGTTTGCATGTACATGTAGATAGGTTTTGTAAATATTGAGACATTTAGAACAAACAATAAACTATTTGATTGCACGTGGTCATTTAAAAAAAAACCCGGACATTACAGGCTTGCGTTAATGATTTTATCTAAAATAAAATGAATTTTCAAAATTATTTAAAATAGAAATATACGTTTCCATAGTATCTGTGTTGCCGGGGTACCAGTAGGGTGAAATTTCAATAGCATCCGTGTTGTTTTGTCTGATTATCAGAATATATCAATATTTTATTATATTGTTGGAATGGGTTTAAAATTGCAGATATTGAACTGTTTTATCGGTTTAAGTAGTAGAGTATACGCTATCGGTGATTATTTACCTAATCAGGAAGCTACCAAAATCGAACAAATTTACTTTCTAAAAATAGTCGTCGGCCGATTTCAAACACATAAAACTTTGCCGGTTAACTGAAAATCCCTCGAGATCAGACCTTCTCGACGGGGCAAATCTGAGGATCAATACAGCAAGCCGTGAGCTGGAAGACAAATGATCTAACACTACCAGAGATTGATCTAACATGTAATGATGATTTATTCATGATATAAAAAATTCCCCATGGGAGCCCCAGATCAAAGGAGGTTGATGGAACTGCTTTGTAACAATCAGAAACAAAAGTGGAGTGTATTGGGGAGAATTCCGCATATATCACTGCTGGGCTGTGTGTGTTATTTAGTTCGCATTCAGAGTCTGATAACAAGGGGCGATACCAGACATTTTTTGTTTTTCTGTTTCTTACATTAAAGGATTTCTTGTAAAGTTTGACTCAACAAAAAAATGCCGTTAGTTTACTTCAAATATGTACACATATGTAAACAAAATCAATGGCCGCTGGTTGCACTTCCCACTTCCGGTCATCACCCGAGTGATTGATCCGCAAAATAGTGTTAAATATGTTGCCTTTGGTTAGTAACTTTCAGCTCTCCTCCCAAAGAGAGGGTAGGCTTAAGTTGTCATCATGGCGTCGGTGTCGGCTTCAGCGTTGGTTTCTAAATTTTAAGTTTTTGGTGCAAAGGCATATGTAAACTCCTTTCTAATTGAACTAATATTTGGTTGCAGGGTTGCTGTGGGGATAAACTATTATTTCCTGGGGTCAAATTTGTTTCGTAATAATAATAATTTCAATCCTTTCCACAGTGCAAAACCTTATTTAAACTATGTCTTTTATATATATATCAATATGAATGTATTACAAATGTATAATATAGTTTCCAGTAGGTGAATTCACTCCTAATTCTCGTGTGAGGTAAAGAGATTTATTATACCTTATGTAAGATTCTCGCCTTATTATTGGTCAATTCCTAATCACATGACCTGAAACAATATGCAGTGTCAGAAACAGCGGTCAACATTGCCGTGGGATATTGCAATGTTCCCCGATCCGCCCGAAAACGCACGATTGTTTCTTACGGAAAATCCCGAACATTGAGAAGGGAGACAATTCTTACAAACGCAACAGTGTAGTTTTACATAGATAAAGAGAACTGTACCAGATAAAACAGATTTTTTCACTAGAACATTTTTCTATTCGGTATAATAAAATAAATAGTGCCCTTGTCTGAGGGGAATATGGAGGATTGTTTCCCCTCGAGAACATTATCTTCCCTCGCCTATCGGCTCGGGAAGATAATGTTCCCTCGGGGAAACAATCCTCCATATTCCCCTCAGACAAGGGCACTATTTATATAATACAATATGGGGCGAGTTTTGTACCGATGAAGGTACTCTTGATTTCCCTAGCATTCGCAATATCATTCGCTAAAATTAAAGTGAAATTACACTTGCAGTGTAGTTTAAAATAGTATATTATTTTCATGAATCTTTTTAGCAATCATTCTTCATATTTTTGTATGTTTCGTATTTTATAGGACACGAGATGGCGCCGTGCCCGGCGGAGGCGGGATCATTTAAATGTAAACAGTGCTCGGACGCCACCTTCCAACCCGACAGAAATGTATGGGGTGACAAGTGTCGTCTCAGGTAAATATCTACGACTTTGTTTATTAAGGACAACCAGAATCTGATGAAACAGTTATATATAAATGACGGTAGTATATGGGTGTACATTTTCAGTTTATATATTGATTTTAGTAGTTTTTACATATTTTTATCTATTTATTTATCTCCTTCTTTATTTTTGGAAATATTTCACCTTGTATATGATAATGTTCAGCTTTGGCCGCTTTTTTCAGTAATTCAAAAATTTAACACAATATTTAAGCGTAAGTGCTGTTTATAATAGCTCATTGTCATAATTTTTTTTCTGATTGACCTAGCTAGTGGCTGAACATCACATTTTCAAAACATATTGTTTTCAAGCTATTGTTGCCATGGACGATGTGTTTTGGTCAATCCACTTCTTCTAAGATTTGGAACGTAATTGTTTTCATGATTGATTGACATAATTCACGAATCTTATTTCATTGTTTTAATATTTATTGTCTTGCTATTTTCTGCTACAGAAAGGTGTGTAATTCCCGCCCAAACATGACCTACAAGGATTACGGCAGTACCATCAGGGACGCTGACTGCAAGTGTAGTCCTGGCTTTCACTTCGAAAATATAGACCAACGCGCATGCGTACCAAATAAAGTCTGCGATAAAGGATATGGACAGGGCGATTATGGTAAATAACTGAAAATATCAATTTCATATTGACATTGAATTGATAGCAACATTCAGATTTCGGTAAAGAATATTTCAAAATGTATAAATTATTAACTCGAGCGGTATTGATAATTTTTTTAAATGATTTCTATGGAATCAAATATCTTCGATGTGTCATTTTGCACTAGCAATATACCATGGTTGGCCAGGTTTTAGTTGTCATCTATTATAGTCTCTTCACAATGTATATAATAGATTGCACTTCTCACTAGCATAGTGTTGAAGCCGAGCTTTTACTTAATATAATAAACACATACAGCTCGTGTATCATATACATATCCAACATAATACTTGGTTTCTACCATTTAATTATATCTACATATTAAATTTATATTGACTTTTTTTTTTAATCTTCTCCGCAGGGAAATGTGAAAAATGCATCGACATTAATATGTACTCTGACAAGAAGGATAAAATCCAGAGATGTCAGCCCCTAACAAAGTAAGTAGAGTCAAACTTCGTTAACTCGAACTCGGATAACTCGAAGACCCCGTTTAACTCGAAGTACTTCTCCGGTCCCGACCAAAATCTTTTTTTTTTCTTAGTAATATTTCGAACTCGGATGATTCGAAAAACTCGGTTATCCCGAAGTAAAATTTTGGTCCCGATATTATAAAACCTATGTAAAATGTAGTCTACCGGTTATCCCGAAGTTGAAATCAGTTTTTAAGCAAAATGTGTCCGAAGAATACTCATAGTACGTACCGGTAAATTGTTTACAATTTCGGGCACGGGAAATATCCCGTTTTTGTTTCGGTTTGTTATTAAATGACATTAAACATACCTGACTATTCTTACTGTAAAATATATCTGGTATTGGTAGAATATTGCAAAGGATCATTTTTGGTTTCGTCATTATTATGTTCTGTAGGCCAAACAAATGTGCTTGTTCTTATATTCTAATCCTCCCTCCCCCTCCCTGTTAGTTTAAAAATGGTTAAATGGTAAAATAGCTTTTAACGTAACTATTCAAAAATCGTTATTCGAAATCGAGATTCCTGGATTTAATCTATTGAATTGTCAAATAGCAATGTTGCAATTTAAGAAACCTTGTCTTTCCAAAGTTGGTTTGTGTTTTGTAAGATTGAAGACTTATCGATCATTACACGACCAACAGCGTTCCTTACGGACAACTCAATGATCTCGTACCAAGAGTTTCCACAAAGAGAAATATATTTCAGAATCTGTAGTGAATGTCGGCATGTAAAATAAATGTTTCATTGAATGTAGTCTGTTACGCAATGGGAATAGTTGACAAGCTTTCATGGAAAAATCGAATTTGACTGCGAGCATGCAAGCCCTAAGTCTATATATCCGGACCCACTACATACGATGTACATTACTCAGTATCTGAAGCCTGCCTCCAGGGCATACAGGCACGACTTCCCAAAAAGGCAGCATTAAAATCGATTTCTCTTTTATTTTTTAAACATCACTGTTCAGTATTGAATGTAAGCAACCATACTTTGTAGGATCTGATATTTCGGATTGATTAAGTTCTACAGTAAGAATAAATAGTAGAGTTGTCATGTTGGTTCAGCATTAGCTGGGATGATAATTCTCAGCACAGCAAATTCTCGTGTAATTAGAAACGCGAACGCACTACGCAGAATTTCAGGAACTGATTATGCTAGTCACGTTGTTGTGATTTTGACGTTCATGTGTCTTGATTTGTTGATGTAGTGTTAAAAGTGTCTACATTTTCATACGATACAATCAGAAATCTGGCTTTATTTCAAGTTGCATCTTAACAAATTTGAAGGAAAATTATATTAAGGCTGTCGAGTAAATGTAATTAGAATGAGTGTGTAGGGTAAAGCATCTTTATTAGTTTCTTCGAAAACAATTATCTATTTTAGATACAACACAAAAACAGTCCGATACACTACATAAAAAAGATCCCAACACACACAACATAGAGACACTCTCTCACACAACATATAAACACTCCCTCACACAACATATAAACACTCTCTCACACAACATATAAACACTCCCTCACACAACATAGACACACTCTCTCACACAACATAGAGACACTCACTCACACAACATAGCAACACTCCCTCACACAACATATAAACACTCCCTCACACAACATAGAAACACTCCCTCACACAACATATAAACACTCCCTCACACAACATAGAAACACTCCCTCACACAACATATAAACACTCCCTCACACAACATATAAACACTCCCTCACACAACATATAAACACTCTCTCACCCAACATAGAGACACTCTCTCACACAACATAACATAAACACTCCCTAACACAACATATAAACACCCCCTCACACAACATACAAACATTCCCTCACACGACATATAAACACTCTCTCACACAACATATAAACACTCTCACACACAACATATAAACACTCCCTCACACAACATAGAAACACTCCCTAACACAACATATACACACTCCCTCACACAACATAGAAACACTCCCTAACACAACATATTAACACTCCCTCACACAACATAGAAACACTCCCTCACACAACATAGAAACACTCTCACACACAACATATAAACACTCCCTCACACAACATAGAAACACTCCCTAACACAACATATACACACTCCCTCACACAACATAGAAACACTCCCTCACACAACATATAAACACTCCCTCACACAACATATAAACACTCCCTCACACAACATATAAACACTCCCTCACACAACATAGAAACACTCCCTCACACAACATATAAACACTCCCTCACACAACATAGAAACACTCCCTCACACAACATATAAACACTCCCTCACACAACATAGAAACACTCCTTCACACAACATATAAACACTCCCTCACACAACATAGAGACACTCTCTCACACAATATATAAACACTCCCTCACACAACATATAAACACTCCCTCACACAACATAGAGACACTCCCTCACACAACATAGAAACACTCTCTCACACAACATATAAACACTCCCTCACACAACATATAAGCACTCCCTCACACAACATAGAGACACTCTCTCACACAATATATAAACACTCTCTCACACAACATAGAAACACTCTCACACAACAAATAAACACTCCCTCACACAACATAGAAACACTCTCCCACACACCATAGAAACACTCCCTAAGACAAAATGGCAACACTTCCTCACACAGCTATCATTTATCGTACTTTATAACCTGTAGAATCGTGTACATACGTCACACCTGCCTCTTTCACAGTTTTCCACTTCCACCTTATTATCTTATCACAAGCATTGGAAACATGCGGCAAAACAGGCCAGCCTGTCGGCACCTATGGTGAATACTCATCACCTTCTATAAATAGCGTTGTTTCACATCTTTTGCGGTTCTTTCTCCGTTTGTAAGACTCTACTATCACTCTATCAGGTCTTATACATCGCTCTAGCAGAATCTTGGTTCAACTCTTTATCAGACATGTTACGAACGCGTGTCTTTGTCCATCAAAATACATGTTACCAAATGTTTAATGTTAATTCATTTTCCTTGAAATTATCCAGGTACTTGTAGATATTTTATATGTCGCAGGGTTCACCTGTACACAACATATGAGTCTTTCCGTCGCTTCCTAATAGCTGCTATCTGACATTGCTACATTGCCGAGTCTTACTTCACACTTTTCTCTTGTCTCGGAGTAGTGACAGGTGGAGTCCATCTCTGACACTCCAATACACTTTTCTTTTTCCCTCTCTATCTTATCATCCCTTACGACTTCTCCTTTTGATAAGAATATCACTGTTAGATTCATTGAGGATTTAGATTATATAAAACCTATCTTGAGAACACTATCATAATATCTGTGGATAGTTGTGACTAGTACCAAACCTCTGTCAGGATATTCATTGATGCCGAAAATTTAGAATGTGTGCATGTGTTTTGGAATTCTTTGGATAAAGTAGAATTTTTCAGCTCGAGTGTTCACTGGTAACGCTTTTAAAAAAGGATATATTTGCCATTTTGTGTCATTTTGCAAAAAATATATAATTATGATACATGTAAAATTCGCTGTAAAATTTCGAAATCAATTATTTTTAATTTAGTGGGAAGATACAAACTTTAACTTTCACTATTGGCTATAGGATGATGTTCAACAATCCATTAAAAATTGCAATAGAACGGGGATATCGCATTTTCGCTTTACTGGACCTGTCCAGAGCTCTAAAACAGATGTTCAGCCTCAACTATTTCAGATTAGGGAGAATTAGCTGCAAATTAGGTGTCAATTTTCAACCTCTTCTACTACAATCCATAAGTTTTTAAGATTTTATGTGATGCAAGTTTGACAGTAAAATTTGTTTTTTGTTTGACAGTTGTGAGAAGGACAGTCGATGTACTAAAACAAAGAGCAATGGGACATTTGACAACATATGTGGGATCAATAGAGTAAAAGGTAAGTACAACACTTGGATATTGTATTAACTAACGCTTAATGCTTAATCAGAAGGTTCCAACAAAGGATTGTACAATGGATATCCACACATGTCTATACCAATTTAAATTTAGATACATTTGAGTCATACTTTAGATAAACGGCATTATACGACTGTTTCGCCCATCGAGGACTCATTTATGATGCTAAAGGCCTAAAGTATTGATACCGGAGAGTTGACGGCGGAAACTTGGAATTAACCCATCAAATGTCAAAATCTCGATGTGGGGATGCATAAGCACCTTAATTCATTAAATTTTATAATTATCAATTTTGGATCTTAAAAGAACATTCATCACATTGGTATGATTTGAACTGTGCCACTATCTAAATAAGATAACTGCTATGATAGAAAATTGAGACACCGTCTTTCGAAATATTTTCAATACCCAATTTGGACAGCTCTTATCATAAAGCTACAGTACAGGTACAACATTCATCTGTTTAACATTTTGAGAGGGTACAAAACATGTTCAAATGGTAAAGATATTAATGTTTGAAACAGATCTAAAGGCGATGTTGAAAAGTGAATGAGAAAGAGTTACTTCACCACCTCCAATGTTCCGCTAATGTACACATCTAATGTACTTCACATCTGAATACTGCTAAAGCAAGAGTTTTACCAAACATCCACTTAGCAACACACATGTTACTCCCCTTTGGGTCTTTAATAGAGCTGTGTATATTCCCTAGGCTCTTGAATTCAACAAGACTAGATGAAAGTGAAGAGACGCGGTTTAAAGCGAAAATAATCAATCGTTTTAGCTTTGAGAGTTTAAGAAGATGTTTTGTTTCTTCATTGTTACTATAAGATTATTGCGCAATTTACTCTGCTGCGTTTCTATGGCAACCGCTTGTTTTTGCAACAAATGAATTGTTTTGACAACTATGAGGGTATTGAAATCTCGAGAAAATGTCTTGGGTGAGAAACGTACGTAGATAATCAAAGGTTGCCATGCAATGTTATGGGAAATGAGAACAAATTACTTGAAGTGTTTGCATGCTGCAAGCACATAATTACGAGTGTTTGTTTCATGTGATTAGTACCATTTTGATGAGTTATTATTTAATAGTTGAGATGGTTTGAATTAATTTGAGACAATATAATGGTGCATTTATCAAAACATAGGATACAAAATATTTTAGGGGAGGCTATAACTTAGCAATAAATTGTGGGTTAAAAGGCAATTTTTGAGTGGTTGTTTTTAGTCACTTTTCATGGGATAACGCTAACAAAGGCAACATTGATTACATTTCTGATAAATGTGCTTAATACAAAGGTTGATATTGTATTTAAGGGGTTGTTCTATTTTTAGCTATCTTCGACGAATAAAGACATGCAAATTATAAGCCTTGACATTAATATTAAAGTGGAAAGTTTGTTTGTTTCAAAATATATAAATATATCACGTTCCATAAAAGGTATGGTAAACCCACGAAAATTCCAGCCGTCAGTTAAAAAGCAGTACCAGTACGTGTTTATTTATCTGTTCAGAACCTGTGTTGGGTTCAAGGGTACAGTTATAGTCCAATATCCTGATTCATTACAAAGATGAATCTTATGATGGAAATATCATTGTTACATTTTTAGGAATACTATTTTACATATTTTCGTTTGTATTTTTAATTTTTTTTTACAGCATTAAGATTTTAAAACAAATATATGACTTTATCATTACTCCTTCCTCTCTTACAGATGTTTCAAAATGTGAGAATGCGACTGCTGATAATCAAGTGGGAAATGGTCAGGGCATCCTTAGTACTGGAGCTATCATTGGCGTCGCCGTCGGATCGGTCGTTCTCATCCTGTTCATCATACTCATCTTCATCTGTCTCCGACGCCGACGGCAATCCAGAAATGTTGAGGACCCGCTTACTGAGGACCAATTCAAAAAATTAATGGAGCGAATCATTGAGAAATCAGACGAGGAGGAAGCTTACTGTAAAAAAGGTAAGGCCTTTGGAATTTAATTCTATAAATAATGTTTATTATTATGGGGCCGAGGTGGCCGAGTGGTTAAGATGTCCCGACACTTTATCACTAGCCCTCCACCTCTGGGTTGCGAGTTCGAAACCCACGTGGGGCAGTTGCCAGGTAATGACCGTAGGCCGGTGGTTTTTCTCCGGTTACTCCGGCTTTCCTCCACCTCCAAAACCTGGCACATCCTTAAATGACCCTGGCTGTTAATAGGACGTTTAACAAAAACAAACAAACAGACAAACAAACCTAATTTAGGAGAGGAAATAATTGTAATTAAGATAATTCCTTGTCGTTTTGTTGATTCTATTTAGAGTTGGAGTTACAGGTTCGTTCACGCGTTTGGATGCTGAGGGGTTCTAATGTCATAGGGTTTATGATATTCATTTGAAAAATGCAGGAATAAATTAAAGAAACATAGTTTTGTTTCCGTTCTTATAATCGATTTTAAATAGGTATTGACGATTATCTTCTGCCAAATTGGTATAATCGTACCGAAAATGATAAAAAGAAAAAATCATACGATTTTTCATAACAAATTATATAGTTATATCAATTAAAACGGGCAGTATTTTGCTAGGATATGCCTTAGCGGCTTTGCCTTTAAGAATAATCTACAAATTTCAAAAAGAAAACGTATACAGGAAAAGGTATGGTATTAAACAATAAAGTTGAAATTTTATACCAGAAAATTGAAGATGTGTTTGCGTGACTGAAAGAAATTCTGTATATATTAAACTGTTTTGTCTATGTTTTCGACCTTGAAATTCAGCGATGCGATGTGAATTTGTGATAAACACATTCGTGAAATGATACACGTGTAAATGACTTTCGTGTTGGTTTTTATATACATCATTATATTAGTATCAAGTTATATCCTAAATCGAATTGTAAAGATAAGCCAGCCGACCATAAAAGTAAATGAAAATTATCATTGTATCTAATATAAATCACGAATCATCGTATCAACCCTGTTGTGGCTACACTGGTTAGTTTAATGCACGTTTGGGAAGCATAAGTCTGTTTTAAGTATAAACTGATTACATATAATAGACTATAGGAGTTATCTACATTGACTACTACATGATTTAGAAATAATATATATAACTTGGAGAAAGTTCAAAAATCATAGATTTGGAGAATGTTATAAAGCTAACGTGAGATTAATATATACATACGGGGAGGTGTATCGCAGGTGTCTGTAACATACCTACATCGACAGTGGACATCCGAGGAGGGGCTGTCATATAAGTATACAAAAGTGGACATTAAAATAGCGTGACTGCACATCCAAACAACCCGGCGTGACTAATGATAGAGATTCGATGTCGCGAAATCACCGTATTTTGTCCTGTCAGACGTCATCCACATTTTATGTAGGTAAATCGTAGGCTACTTGAGCTTTGATATTCAGCGATTCGAACGTAATTATACGAACGTCACTTGTGGAATGTTTTTGCCCCTAACGTATTCTGTTTACGAGCACTTGACATACGTAACTTAACCTCAAATTTACTCGGTGATTTCTTCTCAGACACGAAAGGATGCTGTCGTTTTTTGTTACCTATAAATTCATTATTACAGCTTAATAGTAGATATATTTAATCACGTTATCGATTTGAAAGTGACTTTAAAGAGAATGTTTTTTACGGCTATCTGGTTTTAATTGGCTTAACAACATGATGACAGGTTACAGATCGTAATAGGCGTGTTATTAGACAAATCCTTTCTTAACATGAACTTTTAAGTGTATTTAATCTAATAATAATCTTCATTGAATTTTTATCTTTATCAAATTATTTCTATACTTTTCGTTTAAATCCCAACACTTGTTAAAACGATACCTAAGGTATAAAGGTGTCAGTCATCATACGATTGTTCAGCAGTAACTTATGAAAGTTTCGACATTCTCTGTATCCTCACCCCAATGGTAAAAAAGATCTGAAATCATTTTTCATCAAATACTGTAAAAAATAAATAGACGGAATTTATCTGAATAAAGGCATTATTTGTTTCTGTTAATGTGAAGAACCGGGTGTTGTGTGTAGTTCTGGTAATGAGTAGTTGGGGTTGTTGTGAGTAGTTAGGGTTGTAGTGAGTAGTTGGGGTTGGTGTGTGTAGTTGTGGTTGTTCTTTGTGTTGTGTGTAGTTATTGTGAGTATTTGTTAGTGTTGTGAGTAGTTGTGAGTAATTATGATTAATTGTGGTTGTTGGATGTGGGTCTTGTTGTTGTGTTGTGTCCCGGTCAATGTTCAGTTGATGTTTCGTTTTCATTGCTGTGTTGTAATTCCGTTAATGTTTAAGTTCAATCGTCCTGATTATATCATCACATTAACTATGTGTTACAGTGCTAAGTGCGTCGTTCCGCGAGATAGAGGATAGGATAGACAGACAGAAGTGGTCTCTCGCCCAGGAACTCTTCAGGAATCACTACCAACCCGCCATGTACGAAGTCATTGTTGATAAGTACAAAGGTAAGAATCTTGATTTATTTATAAAATGGCAAAGTACTTTGACCACTGTTGATTTTTTATGACCCCGGCATGAAATGGAAGGGGGGGAGTGGGGGGGGGGGGGGGGTATAGTGTTACCCATGTCCGCCCCGTCCCCTGCCGTCAATA
The DNA here is from genome assembly GCF_902652985.1 of Pecten maximus. Classification (NCBI taxonomy): domain Eukaryota; kingdom Metazoa; phylum Mollusca; class Bivalvia; order Pectinida; family Pectinidae; genus Pecten; species Pecten maximus. The sequence goes on along the minus strand of NC_047030.1, from coordinate 24,027,473 downwards.
TATAATGTAACAAGCTAATCACTTAATACTATACTTCTGACATTGGGGGTATCAAGTGGCAGACATTTTCTAGTTTTTAATTCAGTTCTTCTGAATACATACTTGCCTATTGAGAGCATTATGATGTGTTTACTGAAATGAATTGATTTTGAATGTTATTTTGGCATTTCAGACAAAGAGTGCATGTTTGCGTTGAATGGCTACCTTCAATGATTTTGATATTATTTTGGTATTTCAGACAAAGAGTGCAAGTTTGCCGTGAATGGCACCTTCAATGATTTTTATATTATTTTGGTATTTCAGACAAAGAGTGCAAGTTTGCCGTGAATGGCTACCTTCAGGACTGGCGGGAATATATGGGAGAGAATGCCCAGTCCGTACAATTCCTGTTTAGATGTCTAAAACAATGCAGACGGGAGGACATTGTGTACGAGATCTGTAACAAGTTCAGAGAAGGTAACAAACTTACCATGCTGTATGTTAAGAATATATATAAATAGTTCTATACCAAAAGCCATCATATCCCAATAATCACCAATTTATCATAAATGAAACATTATTCATTTACAACAATTGCCAAAAAGAAAGTTGGTAAGAGAATTTGTAATTTGTTTATTCATCTGCAGTAAACTGTTAAAATAGACTATCTCGGTACTTTTTACGTACATATTTGAATCATTGAAAGAGAACTGATTGGTTCCTGATCTTTGTCACGTGTTTTAATGACGATCTGTCTTTCTCCAGGCTATCCGGAAGTGGTAATTGACGCAGAAGCACAACTGGAGAACGGTGTGGTGAAGAAACGCAAGCCAAAGTCCAGTTACAGCAATGGAATCTTTTCCTCTCTATTCCCGTGTTCGAGCTGTGGTAAGCATAACGACCACAGGAGCGTTAACAAGCAAGAGAACAATGAAACAAAAGACAAACTGTTAAACCTTGAATCATCTCCATCTAAAGAGGAGAGTATGTGTGGAAAAGACGTCGACCTTCAGCCGCACGAGGCCGGTGCTATTTATAGAGATCGACCGAGTCCTAGTGCGCCGGTCATAGACGAGGCAGGTCACGTGCACGTGGCGGTTCCATTCAATCGTGCAATGTCGTTCCCAATACAGGCCAGCTCGTGATCACGTGATAAATGGGTCACTTGCATCAGATCATGCCGCATGGTAAAACAAGAAAGGCGATCATTGCTATTGTGTTCAAGTTTCATTCATTTTACATATAGGATCAAAGATCCACGTAGAAATCATGAATACGGTATGGAGATTGTGTACTGAGACTTCCCCCAGCATACGCAAGTGTATGTGATGGCGGTCGTTTGTGTGTACATGTATGTTTGAAAATCTAAAACTGCCACGGTATTAATCATGTGCTGACAAAAATACCGCAAGGTTCTGTACAAAACGAAATGGAATGGAAATGATACAAAGAACTTGAATCCATGATGTTGGTCGGGGAAAAGTATAAACTGATAACAAGAAAGGTAACATTTTGCCGAGTTTTTTTGAATTAGTTAAATTGATACCTTACAGGATCAAATGTTGATATGGACTCGCTAAAATGTCCAGCCACAACAAAGTAACTCTATTTCGGAACAAATGAAAAAAACAATGGTCAAGGACTAGTTCTGCAACATAATGCTATATTTGTCTGTTGTGGATATACAGTTCTATAAAAAAAGTGTGTTTTGTATTCTTTTAGTTGAACTTCTGAAAAGAATATCTTTATTGTTACATTCGCGTAAATATTAACATGTATGAACAGTTTGTAGGCATGAAGCATGCCTATATCGACAGCCCCATTCATCTATGATGAAATATACGTCATCAGTGATAGGACCTGTCATCAGCAACGTCATCAATGATGGAATTCGCGTCACCAATGATGAAAAGTGTCATGTCTCCTCTTCATCAGTGATAAAAAGATGATGTGATTTAGCAACTGAGAGTGTACGAATGTGTTTCAGCGAATATAGAAATTGTATGGACATATGTGAACTTTTTTTAGACTTTTGTTTAATATATTGTTAGCTTCTGGGATCAAGTAATCAATCATATTGTGTGAAATGAGTATTTTTCATCAACGTTGATGTCGTCATCATTATTATTACTGAAAATGTGCTGAAATAAGCAGTGCTGTGTAATGATTATATTTGTTTATGGATTATCAATTCACTATCATCTGAAGAATGACACATGTCCTTCGATATCAACATATGCTCAATTCGGATGTGGAGTTAGAGGGACTGACGAGCAACGTGAACGATCGTTATAACGATACGAATCATTACATTTTTCATTTCATTTTGTTACATGAGGAATTTGCAATATCGAACAAGGAATTAAAAAGGACATATTTGTTGTTGCAGTAATGGTTGATGTACATGAATGTCTCGTCGCGTCATCTTTCATAATACCAGCTAAAATCACGAATTCATTTAATTGGAGACCTGGAGAAAATCTCCGGCGTAATTTTAATTGATGTTTTATTTCAGTTTTTCGGACACTTCAGAACTTGATAACATGAGTGATTTTAAAAGTTTCATGTCAATATCTCTAGACATAAAGTTTCGATGAGACGTAATGATAGAATAGCAGTGATGCTTTAGTGCATATCACGTGATGCTTTAGTGCATAGAGTTCAACCATATTTTGTATGCAACTGTCATAAGAATGTGTATTTTCACTGATTCTAATAAACAAATCAGGGGGCACATACTCGTGTTAATCGAATGAAACAGTGGATAGTTCGCATATTCTTATCAAAGAAAATATTCGAGTAAGGCGAAAAACAAGTCAATATTCCCGAGGATGTTTCAATCGTCCTGAAGCTGAACAGACAATAATGGCGACGATTACACTTGGTCACGGTTGTTAAAACTCTTGAATCAATGCTGAATATCTGACAGGTAACTAAACACGTGTGGGGTGGTAATGTTCAGCTTAATGCATTAGAATTGTACCCTATCTTCCATCTCCCACAAATAACCAGTAACATGAACGCAACTCTATGGAGATATCATGTCTGTTGTGCATTTCGTTCCTAACTAGCATTTACTGTCCGTTATCTACCCTAATTAGAAATGATAACCCAGTAATAATTTAAACCCTGACAAGACCAATCCCTATCTTCTCGTGCGAGTGGCAATTCCAGGATGTTACCATGGAAACCCAGTGTAATAACATGTCATTGGAATATGCGTCGTGTCGCATTTGCCGATTCCTCGTGGTTTTTATATCGCGTGAGATAAAACTGTTTCCTGAAGGACGTTATCTTGCATTACTTACCTGAAATATAATTATTTGTAAATGTGGTGTGGATAGAGATATGCTTCACCGCGATTAAAGCTTATCTGTATTGTAATTTTGTTTGTCAGGTGCTTTAGTGGAAATTAGGGGAATTGATTTTAAGTGAATCCTGTGTTTCATAATAAATTTTTTTTTCCCCGATTTTTTTTTTTTTTTTTTTTTCAATAAAATCGAAGTCGTGCCATACTCGGCATTTGTCCATGGCGTTTACATCTGAATTGTTAGAAATACATCACTAATGTATACATTTGTTCAGAAATCACTTATTACAAAAATGCATTTTGAGATTGAGATAAAACTACTCGACAATTCTATAAAATTTATATTAATATATTTCAAATTATATAGAATTCCAACAATTCGTATTGTAAGTTAACATGTAGTATGATGAAATATATTTGCAATCAGTGACAATAGATAATTTGTCAGATATACAAATTGATCTTTTTATATTGCAATATATCTGTTTGCTAAATACTGCTATTATTATGTTTAATTCAAATATCTAAAACTAATCTAGAAAGTATGTGCTTTGTTTATTTCATATATATATATGTATTATGCGTTAGTTTTTTATATTTAGTCTCACATTCCATCATAAGACTTTCTTTTTTCTTTATATATATACTCAGTCACTTATGAATTTCATATCTTATAACAGAAATTTCATTTCACTGTTTGCATGTTATGAATATCTTGCCTCGTAACAATAGCATTGTTCCCTTGCTTGCCAATCACCGAGTATACGATTAGGCCAAACCTGCTCATTTTCCGTGTGAATATCAGATCATATGTGAGGCAAACATCAATACGTTCATACGAAAAATCTCGTTCATTGAAAACGTTTAAATCCATACGTTCTCACCAACACTGCACCTAAAATCATCCCGCGCTATTTCCGTGAACAGTGAAATACATAGATATCATCAAAATAAGATTATTTATTGTATATGTCTACACGTATTTTCCTGCTGATATTAGCGTTGCAATATATTTCCTCTTTAGTCCCAAAGTGAAAATATCAATATGGCGATATTTTAATCTTACCTATCCCATCCCATACCAGGTGTTGTACGTTGAGATTTAGACCTATTCTTTTTACGTTAAATCAATTCTACACAGTTCAAATAAAATCTCAGATCTTTTGTTTTAAAAAGATATCCCTCACAGATGATGTGATTTCTGCTTATCAATCAAATAGCTATCATCGTAACTAACTGTACTTTGTTCAATACAATGATCAGATTGCTTTTTATGATATCTTGTATTTTTTTGCGTACGACGTCATCATATGGTGCGTACTTGTGATAATGTGACTAATGAAATGCTTACTGTCTATTATACAAAACTGGAACTACTTGTTTTCCTTATATGTACCGTGTACTATATTACTTGCATTTTGTCCCATTGTTGGGGGAAAGCGATGTTGGTTTATGAATTAGCCAAATAAAACATATTTTTGATTAAATGTTGTTTTAGTTTTTATATGTGCATGGCAGTGGAATTAAACAATAACAGCTTTAACCAATATAGCAGTTCAATATATGATTTACTGTTAATTAAACTTCAGTCAAATTTCGTTTTCTCCAACTCGAAAAGCCTGCTTAACTCGAAGAACATGTAAAAAAAAAAACAGTTTCAAAAGTTGAAATATAATCGGGATATATCGAAGTTTTTTCATGGCCTGACTTCGAGATAGCGAAATTTGGCTCAAGTCTTATAAACCTTTACCTGTATCCGGTAAAAAACTTAGCAAAACATTCACGAATGAATAGCTCATTTCGAAATTAATTTAGTAATCGATATGTGTCGAATAATGAATAAACTGCAAAATACAGTTGTTTCATACTTCTTGGACATTTCATTAGTGGTAGGGGTCATAAAATATTGCAATCCAGAGAAAAAAAAGTTAGGAAAAATCGGTCTAAACAGGAGTAAAATGTTAAAATATAGCTACTTGCACTAACCCAAACATTTCATCAATCTGATGCCGATTTTGATATTGGATAGTATATAGATAATCCCTAATACATGATATATCCTGAACAGGAGCCACTTTTCCTAATTACTTAATTACAGGTGATATGCAGGGTTACAAAAACGTCTGGGACTATTAAAACATCAGTAAGCAAATCCTATCTCCCGGCAACCTCAAACGACTGTCTAAAAGGACCTCTAAGCCAAAACTATACCTTTGATCCTTACAGATATATGAGTCGGTATGGTAGATTTATGTAGGTCTACTCAAGATGTTTTGTGAGTTGCATCTACATGTATTCATATTTTGAATCATAGCGATGTGAAAAGGTTTTAATAAACACTGACGCCAGAATTGAGGAAAACGGTGACTGAAGCCAGATTAAAAGAATGCAAAGTTTTGTATAAGAATAAACATCTGCTGATACTAAGGATCGACTACAATCGGTGATAAACAGCTATAAATAGTTACTGGTACTGAAAAACCAACATATTCCAAACGACCACATATTGATAGGGTATATACGACTTGACACAAATTGTATAAAATACCATCCACGGTATAGATCTATATCATGACAACCTCACAACAAATGCGGAAATAATAACTGTCCTGAAAATGATTGCCTGGTAGACCGGAAGTTACGTAACAGATATCCAGACGCTTGACAATAGAACTTATTGGTTGAAAAGACAAGGGGCGAATTTGTTCTCCTAAAACCAGTTTTAGTTTCGAACCGGTTCTGTAAACTTTCCATTTGTTGAGTAAACCAGTTTCAAACCACATTTAAACTGAAACCGGTTCATTCATTTGTTTCTGATAAACCTAAACTAGTTTATTAAACCATTCAAACCACCACCGGTTGTGGTTTGGAAGGTTTCGTTTCTGAAAACAAGATGGCGAATGTTGTCAACATGCAGAATGTGCTCTTGAAGTGCGCTACGTACTCCAAACTTGCCAGCTATGGCTTGTAGTGTCATTTGACTGGACAAATAAAATATAAATTATAAATATTAATAATTGTTTTCCCATTGGTATGACAGTGTTCCCTTGTGTTTGTCATTGCATTGAATTGTGGAAGTATGTCTTCAACATAATTTGGGATTCGGGGAATTTTTGTGCGTTCAGGAGGTATTAACGTTTCAAATACTGCTCTGAAGCTTTTTCTCCCAAAGACACCATATTGAAAACTAGAATTTCGCATTTGTTTCTCAAGAGCAAACCAGTTTTAGTTTACAAACCGTTTTGAAAACCAGGTTTAAACCATAAACCCAAACCTAAACCAGTTTATTTGCAACAAATTTGCCCAAGATCAGCTCAAACTTTTGTAGACAGGTAATAGCGTAGGTTATGGAACTTTGGCATTGTTTATATATATATATATATAACAACATTTGCTTGTTTTCGATCGATCTTAATTTCTCTTTTATCGGAGATGTATCACTGTTTTATATAACATGTACGGTATAATTCCATTGTAATATAACAAATACGTGTTTAACTACAGCTCTATCTTTTTATTACAAACATTCGTATACATTATGGCATTATGTAATACCAGCAAAATATACACTTAAATGTAGCTAGTGATGAATATTTACATACATTATTTAATAGAAATGCATTTCACATATTTACAGGGGGTATTTCATTCCCCTTTAGAGAATAATGAAAATGGAAAAGCATTCAAAGAAAAGCAAATAAAATGTAATTTTGCCGGTGATTAAAAATGAATAATTGCAATGCAATTTTAATATAAACTACCAATATCACTAAAAGTTTCATTATTTTATCAATAAACAACCGAAGCGAAGAGTGATTGAAACTCGAACTTGATGAAACTTTGTTAAATTAAACAGAAACACATGAAGAGCACACAAAGACCACGTGTTCCGGACTAGTAAGCGTCTTTTGCTTGACAAACCATGTTAATGCAGAGAATAGGAGAAGCAACACAAATCCTATATGCAAATAAAATACACATTTAAATTAATTATAATCTTATATTGTTATTGGAATCAATAAATTATTATTTCCATTTCGAAGGCATTGAAAGCCAATTCCTGAAATTTAATATTTTAACGTTTATTGATATTCGATATTGTTAATGGAATGTTTGGCAAGCACGTTTTAAATGTCGATATAGTGCAATAAATATTGACTATTTTGTGCTGTTGTATCAAATAGAAAGCAAAAATAAAGTGCCTTGATACCTCACCAGAGCTCAACCCAGTGGTAGCTTGCTATCTGAGAAATCAGGAATACCGTGATTGCCTTAGCCTTTTCAGAAAATCCGCGTAATTAAACCAGTATTTTAATCCCTTATAAATCTGCCATGTATGCTGGTCTGATAATGAAGGTGATATTGTAAGTAATTACACGTATCGGCTTAAATGCCGGGTTGAGCGCTAAGGCTGGTACACTGTTCGGTATATCAAGTTTAGTATTGCTGTATATATTCGTTTGATAGTTTTCCTGTAATCATCTATAAATCAATTATCGTCGTTAATGCCAAGCTGTGTGACTCAATGACAGCGACCTCTACACGATAAATCATGTTTACTGACGCAGGGGAGGCGACTCTTACACGATAAACAAGTTAACTGACGAAGGGGAGACAACTCCAACATTACAAACAGCGAAGCATATAAAAATACCGCTACAAACAATTTGTTGATATTTGAGAAATAATATTCAATACATCATTAAATTGTTTACTAATCGAGAAAAAATACCAAAAATAAAAATAAAACAGATATAATCAAAACCGAAATATTCTTTTACGTTAAAACAAGTTCACATACAAGTACTAATGCTATTGGGAACAGAATTGTTGGTTACAAATATATACAAACGCTTACTTAAAAGACACGATTTTAAGTCGATAGGATAATGATTTATACAATTGCAGATCGCAATATCTGCGTTCATGTAATGGAGTGAAGATGATTTTTTTTTTCATAAAACAAAGCATCCATTTTGTTTTATTTGAAAATATGTCCACATATGAAATAAACATTGTTTTGTTCACCACTGTATTAATGCATTCAATCACACGTCGCTGAAGCTTACCCTAAGCCTCAACCCTGCACCTGTAAATTCCATTAAAGTGTGACACGACCAATCCAATTCAGTGATGTTATGTATAGAAAATAAACGTTACAATCAACAGATTAGATAACAATCCAAAACAGTAAAAGTGTTAATGAGATAGACCACGTGTTTATAGTACCACCACTTGAGATTCCCTCCTGGGGGCCGTTACAAAAGTCCGTACGACAGACGGATATACAGATAACATAGGCCTGATAGTAGGCGCATTTTGATTGGTTGTTAGGCAAAACAGTCTTTAGTCGAGGAATGTCGTTGTAAGAAAATGTGTGTCCATCACTACAATCTCGAATAAAGCTGACGTCTCTGTCTGCGAAAATAAAACAAATAAACTTCAATTGACAAAAAAGACACATTCCACTTCTTCTGGTCAAAGGTAAGTGACAAAATCAATGGCAATTAGTGACGATAAACCGTCTCCATTAAAAAACGTAAATTCTAAGCCATTTGTTTAAGGACGCACGCGTTTATGTTGATAGTTGTATGAGCATTTGTTCAATATAATTCTTACGGCTATTTTATTTCTTATTATTTATCTACTTGTAAATCGTGTTATAGTAGTGCAGTACAAAAACGCTGACTTATCTTAAATTTCTCACCCACGACCCCCTATACAAATGTGATATATGTTTCAAGCGTTGTACTTATTTACTAGATTACATTTCTATATTCATATCAAGAAAAAATGTTTAATCTTTTCGACGCGTGCTTTTTCGAACAGACGGACTATATAATGAGGACCTGTGACTCGACGAAAAGAACGTTAAAGGAATAAACACATATAAGAGGTAAATACTGCTAGGTTCATGTAGAAATTCCTGCCCGCCTGAACGTCCGTACTCACACATTCTTGTGGGGTGAATTAACGATTCATTCCATGCAAAAATATGAAATTAAATTTAATTTTGTGTTTTCCCCATAATTCATCATTAAACCTCACCGCGCGTGTGCTTTTTTAGCGGCGGATGAAATTAAATGTGATGTCCATAGCGGATTAAAACTTGTGCGTTGCACCCCACAAGTTCACTAGACAAAAGACTACACCCCATAAGTCAATCTTGTCTGTATATCCGCCCCAGTCACTAATGGTAGCTAACTAGCAAAGGAACTACACGTTAGGTATTCCCAGCGTTCACATAAATTACGCTTGTTATGACTCTTGTTATACCTTAACTGATAAAGATACAGACACTTTTTTCGTAAATGTTGTACAACCAATCATACATTTATTGTTGAAATGGGTAGATGGCACCAGATGGGGTGTAATGAAAGAAAATTACAATATTGTATTAGTCAACAAATTGGTGACGAATTTCACTTACAACATTGTCTGCTCATAGATTTTTAATATAAAGACAAATATTATCGGTCAAGACTAAATATTATTAAGTTTAATGAACTGATGAATACAACTACTATTAAACACTAATGAAAATGTGTACTTTTATAAGGATAATTCACAACATTATTTGTCCTCCTTGATACAAATGTAAATGTGCGGTTTTGAAACAGTGCTGTGTATTGACTACGAACACTACAATACTTATAATATATGTATTATATTGAAAATATATCTTCTCCATGCATTATCTTGTGAAAAGAGAAATGAAATGAATTTGAATTTGTATGGAAATCATGTAGAAATCGGATAGTTTGGCTTTTTCTACAGATCTTAATATGATATAAAAACACAAAACAGCACATTCAACAGAATAGTGCCTTAAGATATCAGCTAATCCTCAACAATGAATCATAAATTGTTCCATAGTTATAAAAAAAATCACCAATGGCTCCAAACATCCAGACCAACAAGTGGAGAAACCAAAACAATGAGACACAGTGAACAACAGAAATCAACATTTTATAATGAGACACAGTGAACAGTAGAAATCAACATTTTATAATGAGACACACTGAACAATAGAAATCAACATTTTATAATGAGACACAGTGAACAATAGGAATCAACATTTTATAATGAGACACAGTGAACAATAGAAATCAACATTTTACTGTAGTACGCAGAATTTCGGCTAATCTTGGGGCTTACCTTCTTTTTTGATACTTTCTATCATACAATAATGTTGATTTCGAGCTGAACAGTTTCTATTGTAGACGCCTCCTTTGTCTCTATCATGTATCAAACCAGAATAGGACGACTCACAACTTCCGGAATCTGCGCATGCGTAGCATCGTAATGAATCTGGAAAAGATGATGGTACACAATGTAATGTTAAAGAAAATATGATGATTTCTCCTGGATTGTTTTAACACTATGTTTCTCCTCAAATGTATAAATAATGAAATAATAGACTGTGAATACAATCGCTAACAATTGTAGTGAAAATTACTTTGAGAGTATTTGTCAAGGTGTCTCAGAATGATGGTCATTTTGACTTATAATTTTTTGTCAGCATATTCAATGGAAAAGTTGCTACAAATAATTGATTATCAGATTTACTTGATATATGAAAATATGTAATAAATACATAAAACGTATATATAAAGTATATAAAAAGTACGTGTTATGTAGTATGTGGTTACAATTTTTTTATTTATGCCATGCATATGTATATACAGATACCATTACACCATGAGTATTAAAATCAACTACGCATGGAATGATTACAGATTTTCTTAATTCAACCAATTTAAATCGTGGTTTTATATTTTGTAGTAACAAAACTGACACTGACAACAATAACAAAAATCCTTTGTTTTGTAAACAATGCATTAAACTTAGAATATTGTACGTACACAGAGACCAACACTCTCCAATAATTAAATTGTTATGCTAATGTATGCTTTTAGTACCAATACAAATATGGTAAAGGTAATCATCCAGCAAAAAGTGTTTACAGTATCTACACTCACAGTCCATTTTCTGAGGAGATAAATGTTTCTTCTCTCTATTAAGATATCAATTTTACGTATAGCGAATATTTGACGTTTAGACCAAATATTGTCAATTAAAATACCTATTACTCGCAAAAAGAACTGGTTTATGAATGCATCTTTACCGACTTTAGTAGTAGTTTTTATCATTTTGTTTCAAACTTTTTCGTGTATTAGTCAGAACAAAAATGAAAATATTAATATAATAATAGAATACTAAGAATTAAATAAAATCCAACAAGCTTCAAAAACATTGTCTAAAATTGTATCAACAATATCAATGTATCTTACCTGTTGTTTTCGTTAGGTAGTAGAGCATCAGACAAAACAAGAGTGCAGCCCCAGACATTTTCTTCGCCTTTAGTTTACAAGGCGTTTCACGCGCATGCGCATACACAACATAGCTACTAATACGGGTATATTTGAATACATCGGTATCTAATTACAAACAACAAGGATCACATACTACACCCACGTTATCAACACGAGAGTTAACAGGTCACAAAGGTCACAATATGCACTTCATCTGGCGTGAGTATGTGTCTATTATGAAAAATGGTGACGGTGACCGGATTTTTTCTCTAAAACAAGACAAGTAGAAAACAGATTTTGATATAGATTTAATATCTTCTACTTAATTGAGAATGTGTGAGTGTGTGAGAGATGTTTATATGTCATTTATGTTTACCATGCTTAATTTTGAAAAATAAAATAAATACAAAAAAAAAAAGATTTAATATCAAATACAGTATATGTCACATATATATCAATATAGATCATACACATATTAATCGATATTTCTCTACCCAGTGAAAACATATTCTCATTGAAAGAATGATAACCTTAAAACAATCTTCTTTTTTTTCTAAAAGAAAAATTATGTACTTTGTTTCAAGTGAGTGATTCATTATTAAAGATAGCAATGGTCGTTTTTTAAAGTAACACCAGCATTTTTCTGTTATACAATAGATGACGTATAAGTAAGCCATTTTTTATCCATCATTTATTTCTTGTTTTTTGATAAAAAAAAAACAACCGACTACAGTTCTTACATCCATCCCAGAGCAAGTTTTCTATCGCAATTGTATCTTTCGTATTAAATTCCAGGGGCGTTGTAAATATATATATATACATGATATAACACACTTTAAAATATTACAACAGATAATATGTATTTACAATTTAGCATGTTATAATCACTACGATATCCACATATATTGAATTCGATATTCTTAATAAACAATGTATGACCATGTATGTGATATAGGTCCATACCTAAGCTGCAGGGTAGTGAAATCCAAAGTAAACAACAGCTCTCTAGGGTATAAAGAAGGTGTAGTTTGCCCTTTTACGTGTTATAATAGTTCAACATTAAAGTTCAATTTAAATGTGATCACTTAACGTCCGAACCATTCCCCGAGATTTATGACACAGGACGACGTATGAAGGTGACTGGGCAACGTAAACATTGTCAAGTTTCCGGGTGGAGATAATCTTATACAAATACTGAATATACATGCTACCTTGATAGTTTTAAGTACCACCTGGATAATTTATCAATTTTTTTTTCAATTTTGTCGTTTCAAGAGAACATAAAGTAGGTGCATGTTTGTATGGTAATATTCAACGATGACGCCCCACATTGCAATATAAATTAGTCATTATCAAATATGAGGAAAGACCACAATGATAATGAAATGTCCGTTCGTGTATTCAAATATGTGATAGTACGAAAATAATAAAACCGCAAAAATTAGCAACTGTAGTCAAATTGTAAATACAAATATAAAATAGCTTTCGAGTCAGTCGCGTAAAAATCCCCGATACTATAGTGATTTACTTCAATTAAAATGCCCCTAAATAGCCGCCATATCTCAACATAGTTTGTCAAAATGACATTAGACATTACTATCAGGAAAAACGCATCCAATGTTACATTGTAAACAACGATTTAAGACCCAGCGTTCCAAAATGTCGGCCCTCCAGACACGCAGCACAACACAAATAGCGATCCTCAAGACTTTTCAATCATTGGTAACGCACTTCCCTTTTGCCTCGGCGACCAGGGTTGGACTCCTTGATCAATGATCAGATGTGAAAATATATGAAAAGATTGTTTGCCCAACGACGTAGGTATTCTCAGGGTACTCCGCTTTCTTTCCACAGAGACACCACGCACTTCCATTCGAATGAGTGATTGAAATTTGTTGATTGATTTTGCGATTATTGTAAAATAGCTGAAGTTGATATTCAGGTACTCAGTTGCCAATGAAAACTGGTTAGAAGGCAATTTACGACCAATCTTCGGAAGAGTTGTAGCCAACACATTTTATTCCTGGATTCGTCCGTGACCATTTTGTAAAAGACGCATGTGTGATTGTACGCAGATAAAGTGAGTTCGAGATACACTCGCCGATGTATATGAAAATAACCTAATATTGCTGTTTACCGCAATGCCAAAGGTTAAAGGTTTAACGTAACTTTACAGATTACAGAATACTGGGATTAAAAGATCAAAGATATAAATTATAAGTACATTCGATAGTAAACTGCAATTCTGTATTAAGTATATCATATTAATACTTTAGAACGTATAAAATACTGACAATGTCTCGTTTAGACTATAGTATATGCTTAAAATTGTATTTGAATATTTCTCTCTTCAAATTGTTGGTCTGTCAAAAACTGTTTTTTGTTGGTGTTTTTTCATAAACTTTTTGTCAATATCATAAAACATTCTTCTGAACTAGCAAAGTTTGCAAAAGGGAAACACTTATATTTATTTATGTATAAAATGATTATACACAAGACACACAGGTGAAAATTATATTTAGATAAGTTTAGTAGTAGAGGTAAGTATAATTAATCAGACAGGTAATGATAATCAGCACTTATTAATCTGCGTCATACCTAATGATATGACCCCGTATTCCATATCACATGATCTAAGTACATACGTATAGTACTAAAACGACGAAGATGTCACGGCGTCCTGTAAGCGACATCATAGTCAACACTGTTTTGGTGACAGGACAAGGCCAACATTGCACTACCGTAGGTAAGGGCCTTCGACGACCAAACTCCAGCCATGGAATCGCTTATCTCATTGTCTTGTTCTGTAGTTTTACCATCCCGCAGCTGAGATTTGTACCACTCCGCCGATACCACGCCCTTGACTCCTGCACTCCGCGGATCGACACAAGAGTGTGTGATAGGTGATAGGGTTCCGTTTGCATGCAAACACACGTTTGCGGGAAAGCTGTTCAGATGTGCCTGTTTGCAAAAGCAAGCGTTTAATGTTTAATGTTTCGCATCCAATGTTTGACAAACTTTAATATAAATATGAAAATAAATAATAATATTTGAATGGGAAAATGCTAAAATCTAGTTGATATAATGATGAGTAACTGAAACTTCCTTTCTTTAAAATGTGTTAACGCCTATTTTACTGACCTTAGATAACCTCGATCATGTTTGCAATGAAATAACAAAAAACCAGAGGTCTATTTTGACTTTTCTAACTCTCTTCTAGATTCAATCCGTTCAGTCCCCAGCATCACTGACAAGTCATTGAAGGACCAAACATCACTGACAATTCATTGAAGGACCCAGTATCACTGACAAGTCATTGAAGGACCAAACATCACTGACAAGTCATTGAAGGACCAAACATCACTGACAAGTCATTGCAGGATCCAGTATCACTGACATGACATTTTGCTTACTGGGTTTATTTCCCCATGAACAACCAGGGTCATTTTAAGACGGGGTAACTTTGTAGTAGTTCGTGACTACCTAAATTACAACATACGGAAGGCCCGTTGCATGACATCCAGAGATAGTAGGGTAAGGTGTCTTGCTTTAGGACACAATCGCAGATGAGATATACACAAACTGACACTGGTAAGGGGCGTCGAACCAACCACCTCGAATCTACACCCGAGATAACGTCACCGGCGCTCTAACCGACTGATATATCGCAACCCCCTCTAGAGTATGGTAAAACTGCTGTTTCGTTACATAATATATTTTTTGTAATTGTCATTTACACTTTTAACATGAAACGAGTAGATGAGAATATATGTTATTTCTGTATCTATACAATTTTACTATGTACTTACTCCAGGCCTTGGCCATGTCAGCATTTCATTCCCTGGCCCATATTTCTCACCAAGGATATGACGATTGAGCCACTTCGCTGACCGCTCCAAAATGAGTCTGATATCAGCTGGAGTATCTGTAGTATAGTATTATACGTTCTAAGTATTATGTAGGGGATGTTTAAAGTTTTCAATTAAAACCAAAATATAAGCACGAGAGAAAAAAATATATTTTCCTGTCTTAAGAAATATCTGATTTTTTTTTTCATTTTCGAGCTGTTTATATATAAATGACGAAGGTATGCGTAAACTTCAGCCCCATATTCTTTAAAAAGAATGGAATTTCGATGGGATACGTGGTAAAAACCTATAACTGGAAACTCTATATTAAAGTGCATTGTGAGTGTCTTGCCACCTAATAGATTAACATTTTACATGTGACGATGCTAACAAAGTTCAAAGTTCAGGTACATCAATCTTTCTGTGATTGTTCAACTACTTTTATGTATTCAAGTGTTTATATTCTGTCGACGCCTCGCTGCTGTCGATTGTAAACACATGATTACATTGTATACTGGGCTACACAGAGATATGACGTTAGCGATGTAACGATCGTGCTTTTCATTTCGTTAACTACCAAGTAATGTCAAGTTTAATATTAAAAAAAAAACGTGTAAAAAAAAAAAAAAAATGTGCGTGGTATTTTATATCAACAAACAATATTGAGGTTTCGTTTTGCCCAAACTAGCATATGTCTACCCAAAATACGCATGTATATCGTCAATAACTTAAATCCTAAATAATGTATGGCAACAGACAGATTAAAGATCTTCGTACGTTCCTCCCACACCAGGTAACCAGAGCCCTCGTCAAACACGGTCCAGCTATACAGTAAAGTGTTCATAGCCATCGACGTGGTGAAGACACGAGTCGCTGTATTTGTCTGTAACATAGACAAGCTGACATATCAAGGGAAGTAATAATTGTGCGACATTGGTCACTCGTCACATCTCGGCCGATTCCGTAACAACATCTGAGGGTACCGGAATCGGCCGAGGTTAGCCGAATGTGACATCGGTATGTAAGAAAATAGAGCTGATATATAAAGCGATGTAACTCTGGTGGTCTCTAACGAACAGAAACTGGCCTCAGACGACCACAATTAACATCTTAAAAAAAAAAGATATTTATATCATGGTGTACTATTAAATCCACTATATTGTGGGAAAATCTGGAAAATTATGAAGTATTACTACTCAAGCCTTATAACTCCCTGTGTCCTGCCACACAAACAAACATGGAAATGGGTTCAAAACAAAACTCTATCGTTAGAATAAATATTGCACTATAAATCTAACAGCAAAGTCGGGAAACATTTTTTAATAACAGTCCTGAAATTCCTTTAAGTACTACATTCGTGTATGGTACTGACGTCATATATAAAAAAGAAGAGTTCATATAGAAAGGGAGGCTTCTTTGTTGGTCTGTAACGCCGACATATAAAGGGATATGGAGCTACCCACGTGTGACAGAAAACGCTGTGATAGTGAGGGATACATTGGTAGCTCTGTAATAAAGAAGGGTTGACAAATCAAGGGACACAACTCTGTTGGTCTAAACCAAAGACGTCTTTGTAAACGTTCTACACCATAGGAAAGTGACGATTAGTTAGCTAATAACCAATTACTCAAAGAACCTGGAAACAAAACCTTCAATTAAAACAAAAACCAGAATATTCGGTATATTCAATGTATTTTTGAGAATCCAAGTGCCTTCTAGCTGATTAAGGGTCATCTATATAGCAGATTAATGTTGAATTTCAAACACGAATAAGTATCTACATATTTGCACAAAAATAGTCATGTAATATACCAATTTTTTTGTTTTGGACATGTAGTTTCTTACAATCACCAATAATTTGCTGCATATGCTACCAGTTTCTTCTACAGAGTTACTTTGTGGTAAGATGCAGCATGGAATAATTCTAAGTCACATGAGTTACCAAACCTGAAGAATAGCCAAGCTAATATACTCACAAGTGTCTTATAGCACATGGGAGGAGCAGTTGTTTGACCGGATTTTATTTTATGTACGTATAAACACTTTCCCTCCTTGAAATGCAAATGGTGGCTATGCATAATATTACACAAATATGGCATAAAGGGTGGTATCTCAATCAATAAAAATGCTCGTACATCATACTTTTAAGACATTTGATCATAGAAAGAAGGACCTTTTTAAGACAAATTATTAAACTGTGGAGTTTGTGGCCTTTTTTCAGAAAAAGGCATATCTTACCCCAAACTCAAAGGTTAAAGATTTTTTTTCTAAAAACAGTCTTCTTGCCATTTCTAGAGTTTTTATATTGTCTAAAAAGAGCATTTTTGATGTTTGAAATGCCTCCGTATATGCCATATTTGTGTGATTTTTTCACTATTTGCATTTTAAGGTCAAAATTAAAACAGTGTTTATACATATTATAAAGTCAAATTTGATCAAACCAATCCTCCTATTTTGTGCTTTTTACACTTGTGATAAAAACGACATGGCTATTTTGTTGCAATTATATGCGATGCAAATGAGCTAATTATGTCCCCCTGAAACACGCATTTTCCGTATGTTTTGTTCAAATTTACAAACAGCTTAACAAATTACATGTCATCAGAAAATTCCAGAGTTTGCCATGATACATACTTAAAGTTCAAGTTATTTCTGTAAAATTGCACTATAGCAGAAATTCATAGGTTTGTAAATATCAATATTTGACTGGTTTGCTGTTTAAATGCACCTTAAGTATTCATATCATTGTTTTACTCTTCGATAACAATTTAAATGATTTCCTCAACTGCCAATACATTATGATAAAATGTAACACAAATGTCCAAATAAGCAAAGATTTACCCGTTTTCAGTGGGATTTTGGTTCTCTGTGCCTTCATACTCACAGGATATTCCTGGAAATACGCCTGGTCATGTCCGACTCTAGTCGCAGCACTCATGAGCCGGGTAGTACACGGGCCCTGTAGGACTTCCTTCAGTTCTAGCATGACAGCTACCAGTGCCTATAGACAAAATAATCATATAATGTATTAGTTATAGTCCAGAACATTAAAACAGAGTGGTTTCTGTTCAGACCTTAATACAAACACGTCTTCTATAATTATACTTAACACACTCGTGCGAAGAGAAAGTCTCTCGAATTTCAAATATAATCCGGGATTGTACAAACGACACACACTTTATTAACGACAGTCAACAAAAATAAGACTTTGACACAGTAGAGCCAAAATGACATTAAACTGTATCGTACAACTGGGTCGCCCTTCTGGAATTCGTTGCGAAGAACCTGAAGCGTTGATACCTACTAGGACGCGACAGAGAAAAGAGTCGCGAGAAATGGCAAAATTCTGGACGAGGAAGTGCAACACCAAGTAGCTCAATGAATTTCATATTTTTCACTGTTAGATTAAAAAGACCGTCAAATATGTGTAGATTCTAACCCGAGGAAACAGAATAATCATATAATTAACGTTAGCAATTAAAGTCAGTTCTCTGTTGCATTTCTGTTTGAAGCCTTTGATCTATCACTAACTGAGATACATTAAAACGTTAGCCATAATGAGTAACGATATACGATTTTACCTAAAGGTACATGATGTAGGTGTGTAGTTGATTGCAAAAAAAAAAAAGTTGTAACTCGCAAATCGGACTTTGTAGCTTGCAACTCGCAACTCAAAAAAAAAAGAAACCCTCGTTATGGGGAAAATGCACCTCGCAACTCGAAGAAAAGAAACCCTCGTTATTTTTCCCTGAAAATGTATACCATAGGTAAAAGAATTACACAATCACTAGAATAAAACACTCGTGTAAGTAGATGACGCACGTGTGTTAGTACTGCTAAACAGACACATATGGAATTCGTCCTTAAGTATGTATACTCCTAAAATAATGTGAACAATACTAACCTGGTGAAAAAGCCCATGCCTACGGATATGACGGCGGAGAACGAACAGAGTTCTGGCCACGGTCCAGTAGAACTGGAATTCCGACGGATAGCGTTGAAGAGCAATATCAGGATGGCCGGAAAAATTGGTACGTATTTGAAATGTCAGCATGGATGAAGTGTTCCGGTAAATTTTCTATAAATATACAGTATAAGTGTGTTGGTTAAAATCAATTTTGCGCTACTTTTTGGTATTTAAAATGGACAACAGAATTGGCATTATTGATATGAATGCAAAGTTAAATAGTATATAAACACTGTAACATTTACTATTTCAGCCTACAAAACCCTATATTGATCAATCATAAACTTTGTAAAAATAATTTGAGATTAAGAATTATTGGATAGATATTCACATGCAGGATAAAAGAGCCACAAAATAGATAGGTAAATGGACTTTTACACGGTCAAGGCATTGTTAGCCTCACAGGTATATACTGATGTACCTCGATGTCTGGGTCATCGAGAACGTCATAACTGACCATCCCCGTCACGATCATGCTGGTTATCCCGAAGAGAACTTGGGCCGAGGTTGTGACATCAATGGTTTTCACATGTCTTGTCGCAAGGAATATATCACTGTCCAGTTGTCCGTTTCCAAACATCTGTGAAAGAAAAATGTTCATGTTGGTGGATATGTTATTTTTCTTTAAATCATTATAAGAATGCCATTGTCACAGCAAAGTGGGATATGAAACACTCATAAAATGCTACCTCAAAAAGATTTACAATCGAACGTCAGAGAATTTACAGAGAATGTGTCATTTGTTCATCTTTATTTTGAAAGAACCCCCCCCCCCCCCTCCCCCCCAAACCACCCCCACCCCACCCCACCCCTATATATATATATATGTATATTTTTTTATTTCTTTTAAATTTTTACTTTTTTAATTAATCTTTTCTCCATAAAGTCAAGATATCGGGAAAATAAGCTTTTTTTAAAGATGTCAGTTTAAAGATGTCATTTATTAAACTTACCAGTAAAGCATTTTCTCATATCATCCTCTCCACTCAATTTTTTAAACGAAAACTGTCCTTAATTAATCCATCGACATCATTTAATGAGTTTTTATTTTAAATAAATAAATCTGTATTCGTACCCATGTTGGGATAAGCAACACATCGTTCCCGTCTTCTTTTGCAGCTTCCAAGAACTTCCTCAGAATCAAATAAGAGTTGGCGTCAATGACATCTGTATTCTGCTCGCGTGAGGAGAACGGGCGATAGGCGTGGGACTTCAGTGACGTCATAACAGATGTGAAATTGTCAAAGTGTGATGCCCATGTATCATAGCCGCCAAGGAAATACTGTTCCATTGACAGAAGGACTGAACCAAGACCGATATTCATAAACGTTGACCCGAAGTCCGGCGGGTCATGGAAGGACTCCTCCCTGTGACTGTGATAAATCGACATTGTGTTACGAGCGACAGGATTTTGGACACAAAGATTAAGTTGGGTATTACATTGTTAAATGTTGAATTGTGATTGAACACCGCAGTCATAATAATCTACATTATTTACATTTAAAACCGAAACTGCCCTTGCATTGTTTGTTCTTTCCAAATTGTGTTTACACCATTTTTCTTGACGAACTATGGCATTTCCATTCTTTGCTGTCCTTCATATCTTTTTGTTCAAGTTAAGCTACAAATTCAGCAATGAACTTAACCTCATGTAACGAGCTGCATAGAACTAACTATAAGTACATGTTAATGTATCTTACTATTTCCAACCATCATGACTTTCATTCCTAAATTACCGTTATGTTTATTAAGTCTTCAATTTTTTTGAAAAAAACGCCATGTCAATTGCGGTAATTGTCAGCATTGCGAAATTTATATAGCGCTCAATAAAAATTATTGAATCATTTGGGAAATACACTGCTTAGGCTTAATACACATAATTCAATTCTTGTTTTCAGGTGATCATTATTAACCTCATTATCACTGACGATTATTAGAAAGAGGAAACAGCTGTATGATGTCCCTAACATCACTGACGATTTCTAGTAGGACGAAACAGCTGTATGATGTCCCTAGCATTACTGACGATTCCTAGAAGGACAAAACAGCTTATGATGCCATTTTATGTTAATTGTTGTACATATACTGCATCGATGACTAGATTGTTAAATGAGGTTTTCACTTTTGTGTCGCTTGGACAATTCTTCATCAAAACAAACGTCTAAAAGTAATAAAACAAAAAACAATTATGATACATCCTCTCACCTTAAGGTGAGGCGCCGTCTTAGGAACTGAATGCCACAAACATCAAGATCTTTGATCAGCTGTTCCCAATTCATACATCTCGTGAAGCTCATTAGTCTCATTAGGTTAATAGGCCCACTAGTCCACCTCTGGGGAAAATAATAGCATGTCTTCTGTCAATACTTCATTCCAATGCAGTCTTCGATAACTCGAACTCAGATAACACGAAAACACTTTAACTCTCGAACTATAACTGCGGTCCCGATGAAAATTATTATTTTTCTAAGTAATAAAAACTCGGATAATCCGGAAAAATCTCGCAGTAAACTGTATACGTTATTGTTAACTATACGTGAGCATAATTCGTGAAACACAAGACTGAATTTCTGATTCGGTTCACCCTATCTTTGTATCTTTTTTGACAGATTTTTCCCCCTTCAGATGTACAAGAATAAATTCATCGAAGAGCTTATCAAACCACGTGATACAAAACATGTAACTACTAACGCTAGCAGACGACGGTCACAGGGGCACGGTTTCATAATTTTAAGTAAGCAGGTTCGTAAGCCACAACACTAAAATACAGTATGTATACACATCCGAAATACAAGTCGATAACCCTAATTTCACAAGTTTTTATAAATGCTAAATTTTTAGTGTTGTGGAACCCCTGTGACGACGTTGACAAATTTGGTAATTTTCGTATCTAGAATGGTGCTTATCATAATTTTGTGACAATAACATTTCTTACCGTAAATAATGACTAAATGCTGACAAATTTAGAAAGTTTTTTCCTGAGAAGTAGGCCTATTAATACCGAAAGTACTGGCAGCCATTTTTAATTACCTAGAACACTGACCGAACCACTGTAAACTGTAGTATACGGTCTCATATACTGCAATTTGGTTTACTTATGACTTATAGGCAAATGCAACACAGAATGTAAATACAGGATGATGAACACCTTGGGTATGTTGATCAAATAGTCTAAATGTTCTGAATCTAAAGACAGCAATACTAAGTCCCCGCTGGCTACGTTATGTACATTAAGATCGAGTTAAGCAGCTAATTTTGAAGATTTTGTAATTCCGTGTAATAGGGTAGAACATGGTATGTCCTCGAATTAAAATATGTAATAATTTGTTTCCTAGTTTATAATCGATTCCTCTATAACATAATAAGTATTATTACAAAATATAACGAACTTACATCAATTTAATCCAACACGTGAATTGATCCTTTAGAATCACTTACCTTTGAAACTGTATGATACTTGCTAGGCCATGTCATCATGATCGGACTAGAAATGTTAACATTTCCGTATCTGAAGTAAGGAATGGAGTCCATTGACAACTTCAGTTGCTCTACGGAAGGCTTTGGAGCTTTCCCGTATACATACGACTCGAGTAGGATGATGGGGATCCAAGTGTTTGAAAACATATCATTGTCCTTGACTGTAAACAAAGTCGACGGTCCTGTCCAAGATTTCAGATTCCACTCACTCTCATATAACCCTTGATATCGCGTAGGGATGAATGGTGAATTAGACTCTATTGACGTCTCAGCTTGCATGTCCTGTAGTTTATGAAATAAAGTATTGATAGTGTACAAATGCTCCTGTCTTGTGTCGAATGTCAACGCAAAAGATACTTCACAAACCGAAATAAAGTATAGAAATCGTAGTAGTAGCATTATAGGGCCTTTGCACAATAGTGAATATGTGTCCTTTTGATCATAAAAACGTTCAATGTTCCTTAGTGTGAAAGGTGATACTACATTTAAGACAGAACCTTCAATTGGTATATTTGTATATATTATGTTAATGCCAACATTTTCCAGTATACAGTTATATTCAGCATCATATATTGTGAGGATAACCGTTTCGTAACTCATATAGCATGTTCTAATCCCGAAACGCTCTTATCTCACAATCCTATACATAACCATTTAACTGTGATATTTACCAACCACAGGGTACAGTTTTCGTCAATCAATTTCAATGCAAATTGTTAAAGATAACACTAATTGTTTATTGTGCGTTCTAAATTGACGTGTAATCACCTATGAGTTTCCGTTGACATAAAAGTGCCCCAGTATCACCGTAGAGAAAATAATTATAGTTTTAGTCCCTAGCTAGTATTACCGGAGAGGACATTAGTCTTGTTTTTAGTCTCGAACCAGTACTATCAGAGAGGACATTAGTCTATGTTTAGTCTCCAACCAGTTCTACCGGATTGGACATTACTCTTGTTTTTAGTCGCCAACCATTACTACTGGAAAAGAATAAGTCATTTTTAAAAACAGGACTAATATCATCTCCGGTAGTACTGGTAGAAGACTAAAACAAATTGACCCTCAACTACACTACCGAAGGGGACATTAGTCTTGTTTTAGTCTCCAACTAGTATTACTGGAGAGAACATTAGTCTTGGTTTTAGTAGCCAACCAGAACTATCGGAGAGGATATTAGTCCTGTTTTTAGTCTCCAACCAGAACTATCGGAGAGGATATTAGTCCTGTTTTTAGTCTCCAACCAGAACTATCGGAGAGGATATTAGTCCTGTTTTGGTCTCAAACCAGAACTATCGGAGAGGATATTAGTCCTGTTTTTAGTCTCCAACCAGAACTATCGGAGAGGACATTAGTCCTGTTTTGGTCTCAAACCAGTATTACCGGAGAGAACATTAGTTTTGTTTTTAGTAGCCAACCAGTACTACTGAACTATAGCTATTTTGTTGTATGATGTCACTCAAATCTTCTAACTGAGGTGAAATTAAGTTTATATTTACATGTAGATCCTCATTGGTATCGCCGGTTTGGTTTTGTATCGTTTAACGTTCTAACAACATCTAAGGTCAGTAAAGGACGTCGACTCCCCTTGTGTGCGAGATGCATGCATGTTATGTATGCATTTGTGGTTGTGGAGGCTGCATTATGTTCATGTTTGACACCTTGTGATAGTGTGGAACCTATGCTGACTTTAAAGTGCTATCTCACTAAAGAGTATCATCGAAGACTACCAGCAGAACACCTCACCCGGTCACATTATGCTGACAAGGGGCGAACCAGTCGTACCACCCCCAAAATTGCTGACCGAAAAGCAGGAGTAGCAGCTACCGTTTTTCGGCATAGCCGTATAATATTGTTTTGGCCTCGGATATGACGCGACAGGTGGCGTTACTGGTCAAGAGGAAGTATGTGATTGGTTAATGTAGCGGTAAATGCAAATTGCAGATATGCAGTTAAAAACGAAACAAAGTTAAGGTTGAATGCAAGCTGAATAATGGGATGTATCTTTTCAAATGACACATATATTCCTGACTCAAATGACCAAAAATGATTCAAACTGATCTAATTTTGTTATCCGTGCTGAAACGCATTAGTTCGTTAATTTATTTCACGAGCAGTTTTACATTATAACCACCGGCATTAAAACTATGCCGTTTATCTTTTTAGGTCTCTGGCTAGCCAGATGCCTTATACTGTGGGGTGAGGTACATTTTGTATTTTGAACACCGGAAGTAGAATTTTGCACATTATTGTTAACAAAATTGCTTAAAAACTAGAAGACTTGTTGCGTTGAAAATTGGGTTGACGTTTTATATCCTGCTGAAGTGAAGACTGATAAAATTTGGGGATCGTCAATTGATTGGTTTTGGAGATATTGAAGAGTATATCTACTGTATGTGTCTTACTATAGCGATGACTCATTCTCGTTGCAATTATCGACACAGCTAGGGTGTGGGATACAGTCTGAAATTTGTGTGACCTATCAAAGTTACAAAGTTGGTTCACGGACATCTCAGTATGCAATGTTCCCATCACCTACACTAGTCATCATAATTGTTTACCCTACATTAATGTGTAACAATATGAAATGATTTAATTAGTATGTTATGCCACGATATTATGTAAGGTAGAGAGTTGATTATGAATGTCGTTCTAATAAACGGCCATTTCAATCTGTACAAAGTGGTTAAATTGTTTATTGACTAGTGAACAGGCTCCTTGACTGTTTGTATGGCAAGCCCAGTTGTCATTTCGCGGAGCAATGCTAATCTAGTATTTTACCAAATAATTTATGATATCTTATATGTTTATGAGATATCTTACATGTTTATGGGATATCTTATATGTTTATAAGATATCTTATTCAAAGTTCATAAGATATCTGATATAAGATATCTCATAAAAGATATACGATATTTCATAAAAGATATAAGATATCGTATGAACTGTTCTTTATAATACATCTTTTATATTATAGAAGATATCTTATATAATATATAACATATCGTTTATCTTTTATAAGATATATTATAAACTTTTCTATATGAGATATCTCATAAAAGATATATCTTATAAAGAACGAGAATCTCGTGAGACCGGCAAAACCTAAACGTTCGAGAATGACTGCTTCCTCTGTAAGGTAACTTCCGTTTTGATCAACCCTCTGTCGCGACCACGATCGGCTAGGCACAGAGCAGATTTCGTGTTCGAGCAAACATTAATATATGGCAATTATAAATCTGTTTCAAACCATTATATGTAGTTTCAGCTTCATCTCGGCTCCTTCATCGAGTGGAGAAGAGTTCATTATCTGAAAATTCAAATCTCGTTCTTTATAAGATATCTTTTATCGAATTGTATCGATATCTTATACAATTTCCTTTATAAGATATCTTATATAACATATAAGATACATCATATAATGTATTCATTCTTTTTAAGATATCTTATATCTTTTATGAGATATCTTATATATATAGATAAGTATATACAATATCTCATTTATTATATAAGATATCTTATAAAGTATATAAGATATCTTATCAAGTATATAAAATATCTTATCAAGTATATAAGATATCTTATATAATTTGGTAAAATCCTGGATCAACGTTGCTCCTTGAATAAATGACAGCTTGGCTTGCCATAAGTTTGAGTGATAAAGTAAGAAACAAGCAGCTGAACATAAATATAGATATAGAGCCCAATAGGTATAATTAGTTCTCATAATGGATTTAATGCTGTTGTCGGGAATATAGACAGGTTTATTAATTTCTGCTGGAGTTACCTCTTCATTCTAATGCCTTATAAATGTCCTAAACAAGATAAACAAAAGAGTTTTACCATTAAGGCAACGAGACTGCCAAAGACCTACAAGGCCATTAGCCTCTATTTCTTGTTTAGCCTCTGGTATGCTGCGGCCAAGGGACACAACCCAAAGTCTTCCTCATAGGGACGACCGCTCAACTAAAGGCCAAAGTAAGGCAGTGTCAAGGGAGCTAACTTAGGTCGTGACAAGCTATATATCAATGGCCATCTCTTTATGAAGAACCCTCATCTGTTGTTGTAAGTCATCAGCTCAATCGCCCTTCTGTGTAACTCATCAATTTCTACTTGGGGTGGTGGAAATCGTGGAAAGGGGCGTAGTGGTCGTCAGGGAAACAGAGGAAACCGTCGTTAGGACACTGTGTAGAATGACATTTCAATTATGTAAATATTGTTGAAAATGTAATTGACACAATATTATGAATAAAAATATCGTAGAATTTAGTTCGATTTACATGCCTCCCACAAACTATGTATATTTCAATATGTATAATGTTGACCTATTTGGTTTAACTTGGAAACAGTATTTGTAAATACAGCCTCTCAGAGAATATCCTATTATCTGGCTTTTTTGATAATGATATCGGTTTATTACAGGGCGAAATATTATCGCCAATATTTGTTTCTATGTATATTAATGATTTTGAATAATTTTTCATAAACAACTGTAATAGTAATTACAATTTTGAAGAACCCAGTTTATATGTATTACTATATGCTAATGATACGATTCTATTCACCGAGGCTGTTGAAGGTCTTCAAGAAATACTGAATAAATGGATACATATTTAACGGTTAATGTTAAAATCACTAAAATGGTTCTCTTTCGTAAAGTAGGAAGAATAAGAAACAATGAGAAATGGTATTATAAGGATAGAATTGGTAAAAGTTTGGATATTTTTTCATACTTTATAGGAGTAATGTTAAGTTACAATAATAAGTTTACTATTATTCAAAAACAACTTCCTGCCTAGCACAGAAAGCCACATTTTCACTATTTTCAAAATGTTCAAATCTAAATTTAAATATCAAACTATGCTTTGTCCTTTTGATACATACATTGTATATGATAGTATATGTTTATGATAGTTAAGTCTTGGGTATACGTAAAGCACATGAAGTAGAAAAGGTTCATTTGAATTTGTGTAAGAAACTGTTAAAAGCGAAAAAAAGGCATAATTTATTTTTAATTAGGCCAGTTTCACGGTCAGTTTCACTAAAATTTGATTAAAAAATATAAGAGAATAAAATACTGGTTTAAAGTAATTTACAGTGAGAACTGTATCGTCCCTAGTTGTTATTGTTTTTGGTAAATTGGAGTGGACATATAAATATATTCAATTCGGCAAGTAATTTCAGAGATGATTTGAATAATCTAGGATTTGGATTAATATCGTTGTATCCATTCAATGTATGTAATCAAGAATTGTAACTGCTAGAGATTAAACAGAGGTTATTTGATAAAAGAGAGCAAACTCTACGAGCTTTTTAATATAAATATCTAATAGTTGAGAAACTTTTACTTAAATTCTATCTATCTAAATATATACCTGTTAAATATAGAACACGTCTCACTATAAAATGTATTTCGGATCACTCACTAGAAATTGAGACAGGAAAATACAGAAACATTCCGAGAAAAGCAAACAATTGTAAACAATGTAACTTCCTTGATGTGGATGACAGACTTGTAACAAATTTTTAAATCTTTACGTTCAACATATATTATAAAAAAATATTATTGGAAAAATACTTCAGTTTATAAAGCTATCCTATTTCTACATTCGCATATATATGTATGTTATAAGAAATTAATTCTTTATACATTATTTTGCATTGTAATTTTGCTCCGTTTCACTAATGGGCCGATGACCTTAAGCTATAAATACAACCTGAAACTTAAACCGTTCGGCCGGCCGAGCGTAGCAGGAGAAGCGGCCATTTTGGCTTCGGCTGTATCGTCTGGCCAGCGTTCAGTCACCGTTCGTCCCAATGAAAGGCATGTCTCACTCGACCGCGTGCCATCATGTTCACGCGCTGTTGCTCCACTAACGAGTTTTAGAATACACAGGTAAGATACATATGGATAAAATGGCTCGCGCTGTCTTAATTCAAGTCTGCTTAAATAAAAACATATAACAGACCGGTAGGCCTCTTTACTTACTTACCGGCAGAATTTACATTTCTAAATATTAATTTATTTGAATATGAAATATTGACACTTAAAACAACGCCAATAAAACATTGACATATTATGTATTTAATAACCAAAAAATGTATTATTTAATTTATATCTTGTTTATAAATAGAGGTAAATGAATATATACTGTTTCTTCCTCCTAAGACTTGCTATTTACGTTTGGGGCCAAAAGTGTGGGAGGTCAGGAAACTCCAGTAAACCTAGACATGGTAAATTATAGAAAGCTAGGGTTACCAGTCTTATGCATTGTAACCAATATAGACATGAAACAAGATGAAGCAGGCTTGACAAATATATTATTCTGAATTTCAAATTCTAATGACATATTTCATTTATCACTTTATTGAACCTTAAAATCCCGAGTGTTATCTGCAGAAGTCAAAATTAATTTATTTATTTATTCATGAGGTTATTGCTTTCTTTACTTAAATCGTTCCTCTTGAAGCCAATCAAAATCAGCGATACAAAATGAGACCTCAGTTTATTGCACTCCTGTCACCCTTTCTGTTAGAATGTCATTTGAGTGCTGTGTGAAGTTTGATTAACACGCGACATTCATCATTCAGAATTTGAATTTTATGAAGCTCGACAGACGACATTTACCACTCAGAATTTAACTGTTGTTCGACATCCAACGTTCAGACTAGCAATGGGATTTCTAAACAAAATAGAACGGCGAGAATACGACCACAAAGCTTCCGACAAGTAATCGTATTCTATCATGTACATCAGCGGGCACAAAACACATCGTTCACAAAGAATAGACAGACAGCATATACAAAAAAATTGGATCCAGGCTGGATAAGTACTGGGGACAACCAGATAGCACTATAAAATGAATAGTTTAACAGTACAAAATACTGGCGTCACTAACAATACAAATAAATCTTGAATCCCAAAAGGGATTTCCCTATTGTATGATTGGAAAAAGTGACTGAATTTATCTTTTTATCCTTTTATCTCATCTTTCCCATCTAATTTTTTTCTAATATCCCCAACCGTCTCTACCTTTCGTTTGGTCTTCAACTTGAATGAATGTTTGTCCTTGTCAATGAGTGTTTGACCTTGTCAATGATAGTATGTCCTTGTCAATGAGTGTTTGTCCTTGTCAATGAGTGTTTGACCTTGTCAATGATAGTATGTCCTTGTCAATGAGTGTTTGTCCTTGTCAATGAGTGTTTGACCTTATCAATGCGTGTTTGACTTTATCAATGATAGTTTGACCTTATCAATGATAGTTTGTCCTTGTCAATGATAGTTTGTCCTTGTCAATGAGTGTTTGTTCTTGTCAATGAGAGAATTCCTTGTCTATGAGTATTTGACCTTGTCAATGATAGTATGTCCTTGTCAATGAGTGTTTGTCCTTGCCAATGAGTGTTTGTTCTTGTCAATGAGTGTTTGTTCTTGTCAATGAATGTTTGTTCTTGTCAATGAGTGTTTGACCTTATCAATGATAGTTTGACCTTATCAATGATAGTTTGTCCTTGTTAATGAGTGTTTGTTCTTTTCAATGAGTGTTTGTCCTTTTCAATGAGTGTTTGGCCTTGTCAATGAGTGTTGGCCTTGTCAATGAATGTTTGTCTTTGTCAATAAGTGTCTTTATTACATTTTTACCAGTGAAATATCAAAAATTATTCATTTTATAAAAGTGATATTTTTCACTAGTGAAGAATATCATATTTTTCACTAGTGAAAAATATCACTTTTGCTGATTTGACCAATCAAATTAATGATTAGAAAATACCATAATAATTGACCAATCAGAAAGCCCGACATATATGTCAGCACCTGGACAGGGGAAACTACTTTTTTTGTATGCAAACTTTCGCTGTAGGCCTAGTTAGCATACGGGGTAGGTTTTTCGTTGATAAAAAATGTAATAAACAGAATATCTAACAGTTTCTTCAGTAATACCAAATATATTTCACTCGTGGGGCTAATATTTTGATATTTTTCACTCGTGCTGCGCACTCGTGAAAAATATCAAAATATTAGCCCCACGAGTGAAATATATTTGGTATTACTGAAGACACTGTTAGATATCCTCTATATCCTTATCAATGAGAGTTTGTCCTTGTCAATGAGATATAGTATTTTTCAATGAGTGTTGTCCTTGTCAATGAGTGTTTGTCCTTTTCAAACAGTGTTTGCCCTTTTCAGTGAGTGTTTGTCCTTTTCAATGAGTGTTTGGCCTTGTCAGTGAGATATTTCCTTGTCAATGAGTATTTATCTTTCTCAATGAGTGTTTGTCCTTCTCAATGAGTGTTTGTCCTTGTCAATGAAAGGTTTTCTTGGCAATTAGTGTGTGTCCTTGTCAAAGAGTGTAAGCCCTTATCAATAAGAGCTTTCTTTGACAATGAAAGCTGTTCTTGTCAATGAGTGTGTGTCCTTGTCAATGAGTGTTTTTCTTTTTCAATGAGTGTTTGTCCTTGTCAATGAGTGTTGGCCTTGTCAATGAGTATTTTTCCTTGTCAATGAGTGTTTGTCTTTGTCAAAGAGTATCCTTGTCAATGAACGTTTGTCTTTGTCAAAGAGTATCCTTGTCAATGAACGTTTGTCTTTGTCAATGAGTGTTTGCGCTTGTCAATGAGTATATGTCCTTGTCAATGAGTGCATGTCTTTGTCAATGAGTGTTTATTCTTGTCAACGAGTGACTGTCCTTGTCAATGGGAATATTCCTTGTCAATGAGTGTTTTCCCTGTCTATGAGAGTTTTTCTTGTCAATGAGAGGTTTTTTTTGTCAATCAGAGTTTTTACCTGTCAATGATAGTTTTCCTTGTCAATTAGTGTTGCCTTTGTCAGTTAGTGCTTGTACTTTTCAATGATTGTTTGTCTTTATCAATGAAAGTTTGTCTTTGTTAAAGGGTTTTAGACACAAAAAGGTTAAAGTTGTCTATAGGTTATTTTCCTAAAAAGCCAGTCAAATTACCCTAACACTCCTGGGGTTGTGTATATACACGCTAAGATACAGGGCACAGCATGGGCCAATCTGGACAACTGACCTATATGCAAAATTTCATTCTGATAACGAGGTCGGTCAGCCTCCTACGTCACAGGTTCACTGCTGCCGAGATGATAGTATAACTAACGTTATAAACACCCAAATGTGTGTCGCATTAAATCACTATTTACACACTATCTACCAAAGGTTTTGTGATGTGGGAATACTTTACATTAATATATTGGGTTACAACAGTGAATTGGTTACATGCTCGGTGATTTTAAAATGATAAATAGTAATAACATTAATGGACAAGCA